>NC_135303.1:4312500-4612500 GCF_051311805.1 Agelaius phoeniceus | reverse complement strand
TTGACCACCCCGGCCGGGAGCAGCATCTTATTCATATACATCTAGTTCCCGGACTACGCTTAGATAACATCGGGGTTTTTAAGGTGAGAATAGAAGCTTCCAGGGTGATTATCACCGGTTTCCCGGGGTAGCTGGGACCACTCAAGAGTGATTATCGCCTCCATGATTACATCTACTACCACGATGATTACCCTGTTACATGTGAATGCTGACTTCCCCGAAGTTCTCTGACAACATCTCGACACCTGGACTGAGTCTTTGTCTACCTCTGCACATGTAAAGCCTCGGTTATGCATGGTGAAGAGACACGAAGAACATTCGGTCATCTCTGCCTTGCTCAGAATAAACTGTAAAAGAACTCGCTGCCCGAAGCAACATTTGTGAACAGGGGGAGACTCCGACACTCGGAGGTCACATCCGTGTGTTCACCCAGGGCCGATCCCGGGCTCGACGCTGCCCTTGGCTGTGGTGGTTTTTGACGACCGAAATTTGGTCTCGCGGACAAATTAATAAATCTTTGCTAAATTTTCTTATAAGTTTGGCTCTCAATTTGATCGTTTATAACACTCTCTTACCCCTTTTACTCTCTTATGCTTTTACGCTCTTACCCTCTCATCCTCTCTACCCCTCTGTTCTCTCGGGCCTGCTGCGGCTGGCAGCTCCCAGCAGGGCCCTGCACCCAGGCCCTTTGCAATAAACCCCAAGTTCCACGCCCTGGCTGCAGAGATCTCTCATCTCCGCCCTTCCTGACGGTGCTGCCCCCTGCCACTCCTACACTCTACCCCTTCTTTCCCACCTGCCAGGCTTCTGAGCTCTGCCTCAAGTGCTGAGAGCCCATGGGGAGTGCTCACCCTCCTCTGCGAGCAGCAGGAGTGGAAGGGCCTGAGAGGAAAGCTCTGCTTTTCATTCTGCTCACATTAATCCTTGCAGGGTGGTGACAGGAGCTCAGGAAACAATTTAGTGATGATCCACGGACCAAACCCGTCTCCTGCTGCCTCGGGGATGTCATCTCCAGGATGTCTAGGGAAGGGAGAGGCTGTGGAGTACTCCTGTAATTACTGGGGTCACCAAAGCAGTTGTGCGCTCGCAGAGGATCCCCTGCTCTGCAGCAGCTGCCTGGCAGATGGAGATTAAATGCAAACATCAGAACTGGTGAAATAATAACAACAGCCGCAATAATTACAGTAACAACCGTAATAATGGGGTTGTGGAGGTGGAGGGAAGCTGCTCATAGGAATTTCTGATTTGGGTTTCTCAGCAGATTTGTCTGTTGAGGCCACGCTTCAGCTTTGCCTATTCAGTGCATGCATAACACCTCAAAAATCAGCTTTTTCTACCAAGCCATGCACATAAAACCCTTGCAGGTTGCTGCTGCTGTCCCAGGATCGCTGGCTGGCCTGTGTTGGCCAATGTCTCTGTTGTTTCTGTACGCTCTCCTGTCTACAATGCCTCTGCTCTGTTGCACTGATATTGATCCTTGCTGCAGGACAGGCTATCTGCAACCCTGCCACAAAACCCTGGATCCTGGTTGGATCCGGGACCCTGAAGCAGGTGCCCAACAGTAAACACGGTACCATTTCCAGTGTTTAAGGATTTTACCAAAATTTTCAGGATCATTGAGTCTGTCTTCTAGAAACGAAAGCTGTGTTACAGACTGAGGGAGTGAAAAATCCAAAGCCAGTTTTTTTATGCCTGAGTATTTTGCTTTCTGCAGTTTCAAGCCTCTATCATTATAACCTGGTGAGAAATGGAGGTTGGACAGATTTATTAAAAAAAAAATTGTGTTTCCTTTAATTAACATCTTGTAAAATACATCTCTGCTTTAAATATGGTCCTAAATGGCTCCTGACACCATTGCTGCTACATCCCACCCGGATCTTCCTGTTGGTGGGCAGCTGGGGTGGCTTTTGAGAGTTTCACTCTCATTTTCTCAGAGTGGAAGAATATTCCTGAAGACACAAAAAAAAAAAAAAAAAAAAAATTGAGGAACACCATACATTCCACTTCTAGGGACTGCTGAGTTTGAAATCATTGTTCTCTGGATTGCATTGGCTTTTACCTGGATGCTATTTAATCCCATCATCCAACTGACAGCATTGTGTCAGGATGTATGGGATGGCTCTCAGGAGATTACCAGGCAGGCTGGGAAGGATCTTTTGGTCTGAACCCGCTGTATTATATTACTCTGGAAAATAAGAAAAGCCCAAGATTTGCCCTGATTTCACAGAGGTGTTGAATGATTGCAGGTGCTTTTGATTTTTTGGAATTGTGTGCTCTTAGGGAAAAAAATGAGGTCGACCTGAAGTTTCTGTGAACTAGATTTCTTCCTTTTTTTTTTTTTCTTCTCTTTTCTTTCTTTATTTTTTTTTTTCCCATGAAAAAAAGAAAACTTCCTTCCTTCCCAAAATTAATTTCCATGCAGACCTTATGACCCTCAGCACCTTGCTATCTTGTTAACTTGCTCATTGCAGCACTTTTTGCTGCACAGGTTGGTGAGCACACAAAGTCCCCCCATGGGAACTTCTGCAGTGCTTTCATCACCCTGGAACTGGGTGGGAGAGAAAACACCAAGCTCTCCTCCTAGAAACTGCCAGTGTGTGGTTCCAGAGTTATTCCTCTGGCACTATAAGGGATTTTACCTGCACTGGGGGGCAAGCAAGGTGAGAATTTGGCTGCATGTCTCACAAAGTCTGATGGATTGAACATAACCTGGGGACTCCCAAGATGCTGTCAGTCAAGTCCTTTATTTATAAATTTTTCAGCTCCCTTGATTGTTACAGCTTGCTATGACACAGGTGAGGTTAGGCTTTCTTTTTTCTCCCCCACTTCTTTTTAAAATCAGAAATACTTCCCACTCCTTTCAGGAATGAGTGGTGTTAAACTAAAGGTTGCTGAGGGCTCTACAGCTTTACATTGTCACCCTGCATAGCCTTGTTTCCAAAATCCAAATGTCTCCTCTACTGTGCCTCTGAAGGGCAGGAGTAGCTGTTCCTTGAGGCTTAGATAATTTATTTTCCTTCATGTTTGCTGATATTGATGGTTACATTGCAGAGAAGGAGCTGCCTTTTCTGGAGGAATGCAATGTTTGGCCAGGATTCGATTTTAAGACTGAGCAGCCAGGAGAGCATCAAAAACTCAGGGCAATGATGAAGCCAATAGCCTTGGAAAAATGTCCTCAGAATTTGGAAGGAAGTGGCAGGAGTCAGGAAAGCTTCTTTCCCTGAGAATGGGACTGAAGGAATGCAGAAATGTTCCTTGTGATGGAGCTAAATTTAGGGCAGACAGTTACTTACAGTGCAACAGAAAAGCTCAGGAGGGAAATGAAGGTTTCTAATCATGCTGGTGAGGAAAACACTGAGGAAATGCAATCCATTTGTCCGAATTTAAGACCCAAGCATTGTGTGCATCTTTCCTAACCCACCCTGCACGAGGAGCTGAATCTCAGCCCAAAATTTGTGCCTGGGCATCTCTGCTGGCACTGGTGGGCTCCTTCTGCATCCTCCTGTGTGTAGGTGAGAACTGGACCTCCTGGTACTGCTCAGAAACACTCACTGGCATGTGATAGCTGCAGGCTCCTGGCAGGATGCTCCCTCTCCAAGGCACATTCCTGAAGGTTCACTCAGTGCTGCTAGGGCAGCCTTGTGTGTGTGTGTGTGTGTGTGTAGCAACTGCTTGGTATTAAGTACCTAAACCCTTGGTGAGCTGCTTTGGGGTGGCATAAACAATGTCATCTGGAGATGACTGTTCCTCTCCTCCTTTCAGCCCAGAACAATTGGGGTAATAGATGAGGTTTCCTGGACAGATGAGAGTGACTCACCCAGCTTGATGGACAGAAGGGAGGGGAAATGAAGTAAGGGGCCCAAAATAGTCTTAGAGACATTGGCTTGGAAGGGAGGACAAAACAGGGCACAGGCTAGAAAATAAAAGGCCCACAGTGATGTGACATTAAGACCATCTGGACAATGTTTGGCAGCAGTTGAAAAGCAAACAAAGCCCTGAGAAGGGTTTCTAAAAGTGAGGGGAATATAAACGACAAGCTGATGGGCAAGTGCTGAGAAAGAGCTGAGCTCTTCTCATCTCTCTGCCTTGGTGCCTCCACTTTTGAAAAGGGGTAAAAACAAAACAAAACAAAACAAAACCAACCCAACGCTCTCTCAGGGAATGTGACAGTTTGGAGAGAAAGATTCCACCAAGTCTTGGCTTGCTTGCACTTGGAGGAGCTCTCTGAGAGACCTGGCTGAGACAAGGGTGCTGGCAAGGCAGGTAGCACAGTAACCCTTCACCAGCAATGCAAATAAATCCCAGCAATAACAGCAGAGCTCAGGGGCTGACATGCAGGAGGGAGCAAATGGACCTGTGCGTTTGCACAACATCTGCCAAAATGATTGAGGTTGCTGGGTGCTGCTGCCAGAGCAGTGAAGTAACAGTGATGGCGTCAAAAGTGGTGCAAGGAAAACCTCAAAGACTTGAAATCCTTAGGGGGGCAACAATAAAAAAAAATAACACTTTTGGGGTCGTCCTTGGTAGCTGCTTTGGCCATGAGAAATGCTGTGGTGGAAGGGGAAGCAGGAGCTGCTGCCTGCTTTTCTGAATTGAGTAAGGTGGCTTCCTGAAAACCTTTTATTTCTTTTTTTTTCTTTTTTCCTGAAGAAAACACTAAAGCAGAAGGTTTGCTGTGCTTGTCAGGCTATGGGGCTTTTTCGGTTTTTTGGGGTTTTTTTGTGTGTGTTTTTTCATTTTTTGTTTTGTTTTGGTTTTTTTTTGTTGTTGTTGTTGTTTTTTTCTGGGTTTTTTTTTTGGTGTGTGTTTTGGTTTTTTGGGGTTTTTTGGTGGTTTTTTTTTTGTTTGTTTTTTGGGGGTTTTTTTTGTTTTTTATTGTTTTGTTTTGGTTTGGTTTTGTTTTGGGGGTTTTTTTTTGTTTGTTTTTTTCCCCCCACTGCCTATCTTTTTATTAAAAAATCCCAAACCATACCAAACCCCAAAGATATTCTAACTACAACTTTTTCAGGCTGTGAGTCAGAGAGATAAGGAAAGGAAGAAACGCCAGGGGAAAAAAAAAAATCCCTGTTTAATTCCTTGTTCCACTCCCCCTGATAACATTGATTTTGATCCAAGTGCCACAGCAACATTGTTGGGAATGTTTCTCCTATCTCCAGTCCAAAATTAGAGTGAAGGAACTTTGCTGGCAGGCATCTAAGCTTTGTTTTGGGGAAGCATATCTGTGTGGGCAATCATGGCTTTGGGCAGCAGCTGAGGATGTGGGCCCTTATCCACCCAGACTGATGGATGGAACAGAAGTTTTCCTACCCAACAATTCCAATAAATTCCTTAAAAACACCACTGCTGCTGAAGTGGACAGGTGTCATTCTGCTAACAGCAGACAGGGGGATGGTTTGCCATCCTTCCCTGTGATGTGTCTGTGCCTCCTCCTGCTGCTCAAAGAGCAGGAAAAGTGATTATCAGCTTTGGGGTAAGACACAGGGTTTTCGTGCTGCTTTGTTCTGTGTGTGTAAAAGAGGAAATTCCCCCCTTTCCCCTCCTTCTTCTGGCTCCGCTCTTGCCTCCCCAGCCCTGGTTTCTGGATCCTTTTATCACAACTGCTGCAAAGTTCCTTCTTATCTAAATTGGCT
This sequence comes from Agelaius phoeniceus, assembly GCF_051311805.1. Taxonomy (NCBI): domain Eukaryota; kingdom Metazoa; phylum Chordata; class Aves; order Passeriformes; family Icteridae; genus Agelaius; species Agelaius phoeniceus. Next base: position 4,606,870 of record NC_135303.1, on the reverse strand, counting down.
TTTGTGGTCTTGCATCTGAGGAAACAATCCACTGCAGGAGCACAAACCACATGGCTCCAAACTCCTGATTTCACACTGATTTCCCTGCAGCTGGCCAGCAAACCCCTGATTTCCAACTTGGCCACTCCCAGTTACTAAATTCACAAGAACTGGGAGTAAGAGTTGAATGATGTGAGGGTATTTAGTGAGGGAAATAAGGTTTCATTAATTAGAAATTAATACAAGTGTAATTAAGCGTTCTGCTTCCATGTAGACCTTCAACACCAAGGGGTTGGGAGGAGCGTGATCTTTCCAAAAAAAAATGTATTTTCCCCAAGGTTTTCAGGCTCTTTATCAGTGAGCAGAGCTGGGGAGGATGGCTGGAGGAGACACCAGGCTCCTGTGGTAACTCAGGCACAGACAAGGGAGGTGCTCACAGTGGTCAGACAGCGAGGAAAACCCTGCCCTGGGGCTCTCTGCCATGCCAGATCCACAAAGGAGCCCGGGGAAAACTGAGGCAGTGAATTGGAGCATCAGCAACCCATTCAAGCAAAATAACCCTCTGGTGGAGGTGCTTTATTTAAAAAGTCAAACAGGAAACCAGAGAACAGGTCTGGAAGGGATGCCAGCTCCATGGCCATGCCCCAAGGCTGGTTTGAGCTATGGATGTTTGTGTAATCTCTTCCTCAATCCCTCCAGAGGTGGAGGCTGACACCATGCCCTGGGGCTGGATGTTTTTTTTCCTGAAGCTGGAGATAATGACATTTTCCATATTTTTGTGTCCCATCTGCAATGGAAATGGGAGGCAGGATGTTCCATTCCCCCCTCGGGGCAGCTGAGGACACCTCCCACACCTCCCTTTGCTGTCCTCTGAGCTGGACAGCCACCAAAGGCTTTTTCTGTCCTTGCAGGTCAGGATTTCCAGGCTCTCCATCTCACTGTTGCCCTCCTTTGCATTTGCTGCAATGGGCCCTCATCTTCTTTGGAATCTGATGCCCACAAAATGACCAAATAGGTACATTACATGCAAAACCTTTGTGTGAAGAAGCAGAGGGATGACTTCAGATGTGTTAGACAAAACTGCTCTATTCCTGCATCCAGACAAAACTTGTCTGCATCACTCTTGGCTTATATGTAATTTGTGACCACCCAAAAACCCCAGATATTTTTATACTGCATTTGCACAATTGATTATTCCTTCCAGATTTTTTTGGGGTTTTTTTTTTGCTTTTTTTTTTTTTTTTTTTGAGTCAGTTAATTTACTTTCTTCATCCTTTTCCCAGGTTAATTTCCTACTCTGTCAAGATCAGATTGAATTCCTCAGCCTGTTTTTCAAAGCCCACAGGCCCTCTCACTCACAACCTGCAGACTAATGAACAGACTTTCAAGTCCCTCAAATCAATAAAAATATTGAATAAAAAAAATGTTGAACGCAGCCTTTATCTGAATATTGTTGCAAATTGACTTTTTATTATGCCCAGGTAATCTCTGCTTCACTGAGCAGTGTCTCCCTGAAAGGAGGCACACAGAGGAAGCCTCATGCAGGAAAATGCAATTTGAGACATCAGAGATATGTGTGGGGAAAGGAGGCAGAGTTTGGAGGCAGAATTTGGAGGCAGAATTTGAGGCAGACCTGGTTTATGGCCAAGGTTTCACGCTGGCTTTGGGTCTCACCAAACTTGGGAATGACATCAGGAATCTCTTCCTCACCAAGCAATATAACCAGGAATGTGACTTTCAGAGGCTGCCAGACTGCACTGACTCACTCCTGGGCATTGAAAAGGGACAAAACTCCTAAGAGTATCATTCCTTCACTTGCTTTTACTGCCTGACAGCGCTCCAAAACTTCCTATAACACTCACCAGCAATTACACAGACTGCCCAAAGCTATCTGTTTCTCTGTTTCCACGCGTATTTCATATGCAAAATGCAGGGCTCTGTGCTCCCAGCAGCTCCTGTGAATTCCTCTGATTCCTGAATCCATTCTCGTTGCAACAGCCAGGGGTGGAAGGGCTCATATAAAAAAGAGAAAAGGTGATAATGGATGTGTCTGCGTGTTCTACCAGCCAAAGATATGGGCTAAGACACCTATTTATTACTGATTCTTCCAGCTGCTGCTTTGTTATATAAGAAAACTCCAACTTTTTCGGGACTTGAAATGAGTTTGCTCAGGTTCAGAACTTCTTCAGCCGTGGTACCAGTGTTTCAGATCACCTTTTTAACAGAATGCACCAAGCTGTAAACACAGCTTGCTCTGCCAATCTGAAATTGTGTGGCTGATTCAGCTCCAAAGTATATATTGCATTTTGGAATTTTCTTCCTCATGCAACACAAGTTAAGCCCCTGGAGCAATTAAGTGATTTCCAAAGGGATACTGACTCAATTAATTGAATTTTGCATGCATTCAGGTGTGTTTCAAGATTTGGTGTATGCTGGAATTTGTCTCCTCTGGGCCTGTAAAGCTCTCCCCCTTTGGAAAGGCAGGATTTCTGTCCTTTATAGCAATCCAGGCTGGAAAAACTGCAGCTGTGTTGTTTCCTGGGAACCTGTTTGACGCCAGCACCACTAAATCTGCACAATTTCCTCACGCCACACCCAGTGCAGCTGGAAGAAGTGGCTAGAGAGCACAGGAAGGAACAAAATAGACCCTATCTAAAGTTTTGTTTGCAGCAACCCAAAGCTTTCTCGAGGACTGAGGCGGGATGTGCTGCTCCTCAGGGGGAAAGCTGCCTGGGATTCAGTGAGGGGAAGCTGCCCAGCAGGAAAATCCAGCCCTGTCCACACCTCTGGCTGCTCTCCTGCTACCCAGGCAGGTGCCAGGAGACACCAGGCAGCCAAAATCAGCAGGTTCTGAGTGAAGTTTTGCCTCTTTCCAGTGGTTTCTGACACAGCCTGCCGCCGTCCCACCACACCAGTGTGGATCCAGGTCATTTTCCTGCTAGGGAGAGGATGTCAAAGAGGGAGGGATTTCTTTGGAAATAAATGTTTTAGGAGGAAGAGAGAGAGCTCAAGCAACAGGAAGCCTACTCTGGGTCCACTACTGCCTAAACATCACATTTCTCATTTCAATCTGATGTCTCTTACCAAAACTCCTCCTTCTTATGTGTGTACTTTTAAAACTCAAGGCTCATCTGGAGGTAAATGTTTCTGTTCAAACCTAAAGATTTGCTTCACTCTAAAGGAGCTACTTTTCCCCCACTACTTTTTTTTGTGTTATAAGGGAAAAATAAAAAAATAAAATAAAATTTTTAAAAAGCTGTAAAAAAAAAAAAAGCTGTAAAAATTGTCACATGGCCAGTAGAACTAAGATAAGTGTAAAGACCTATTTTTTTGCAAAGTTCCAGGATTATTAATCTGTAATATAAGCAATTTCTCTGCCCATCGTGGACACAATGATTTCTCCAGGTGTGGTCAGCTCATCCTGTACTTCTCAGAGCGTGCTGGTTTCACTGTCCAGCCCAGTGCTTGCTGTGGGATTTGGGGTTTTGTTCTGTTGTTGGTTCTCTTGCAGGGGTCTTGATGGTGTTGCCCTATTTTGGATAACCCCCAGGCCCCAAAACAATCCTGCTCTTAACTCCAAGAGGTCCAAACACAGCTGGGAGGTTTTTAAGACCAGTATTTGTCACTCTACAGCCTTGCTTTAGCACTGCCTCTGCACCATCTCCCAGCTACAGGAGGTTTTCATTGGACCTCCTTCCCATTCCTCCAGGATATACTCAGTCCTCAAACAAATTATTCCAGGCCTCTTGGAGGCCTTATTTACCATATTCTTACTGCATTTTTACAATGGAGTTTGTGCACATTATGAGCTTTCTTTCCATTTTTCTTTACTTTTAAAAATTTTTTTAAAGACCTCAGGAACTGATTGGAAGAGGGAAGTGCTTTGCCTTCCATTTCACAAGTAAGAAGATGAGACAGACACTGCCCCAGCTCTGGATTTCATGGCCATCTCACTTTACAGGCAGTGCAGAGGCAGTCAGGGGATCCAGCCCTAAACTGGAGGGATGCCTGTTTAGGCAGAGCAGAGGAGATGAAATGGGTTCTCCCCCAGAAGAGCAGGTTAATCCCCAGGCTATTCCTCCTGCCAGTTTTGTTTTTTTTTTTTTTTTTGGAGACAACTTTTGGCCAAGGCAGAGGGGAGGAAGGCCCAGTGTGTAATCCAGCAGCTGGCTGCCCCCCAGGCATCTTTTGTGTGATCTCCAACACTTCTTGTGTGCTGCCAAACCATCCCCTGCCACCCCGTGATGAGCTCTCACTGGTGCTAAATTATTTCGTGAGAACCCAATCCCACAATAATAATAATAATAATAATAATAATAATAATAATAATAATAATAATAATAATAATAATAATAATAATAATAATAATAATAATAATAATAATAAAATACAAACAAAGCCACACAAAGAGGAAGGACAGGGTGGTGTGACAGTGTTCACAGGGGTCCCAGGGAGAGGGAAGAGACGAGGATCTGACTCCATGTTTCAGGAGGCTTGATTTATTATTTTATTATATATGTTATATTAAAACTATACTAAAAGAATAGAAGAAAGGATTTCCTCAGAAGGCTGGCTAAGAATAGAAAAAGAAAGCATGAATAACAAAGGTTTGTGGCTCGGACAGAGACTCCGAGCCAGCTGACTGTGATTGGCCATTAATTAGAAACAGCCACATGAGACCAATCCCAGATGCACCTGTTGCATTCCACAGCAGCAGATAACCATTGGTTACATTTTGTTCCTGAGGCCTCTCAGCTTCTCAGGAGAAAAAATCCCAAGGAAAGGATTTTCCATAAAAGATGTCTGCGACAGGGTGGTGGCATCCTTGCACCCAGCATGTAAAGGGTTGCTTTGCCACCTACTTGGGGGTGACAGCATCTGACCACATGAGGAGCTGTGAAGGTGAAAATGAGGCTGAGGAATTGTGTAATTAGGTGGTTTTTCTCCCTGTGATAAAGACTAAATTAAATATAACATTAAATAGTTCAGTTAATTAGGGTGCCACGGTGTAGTCTCTGCTCGTGCTCTAATTTGTGCCATTTTGAAAGTGGCTGCCTCTTCCACCTCTGCCTCCTTACAAATAAACCATATGTTTTCTGGATCAACTCATCCAATTATATCTTAATTGTTTTTAGGAGCACATCTCCCTACTACATTAATTGTCGTACAAGGACTTGTACACACACAGGGTCAGATTCCAACTGGTGATATTTTAATTATTATTACAGTGCAAATATGGTCTTTAATAGCTTATTGACACACCAGAGGGTTCAGAAAACTTCTATCAGCAAACAGACAAGTAACAGGATATTTTTTCTGTCAGGATTTTGGTGACCTCTTTGATAATACACCACCACTCCCACAGGGATGCCTGACATGCCCTGAGTGACACAAACAAGGCGATTCTCTCATTTTGTTACATTCCTGAAGTGTGGAGGGCCACAAAAAATTTACAAATCACATTTGTAAACAGGTAGTTGCAGATTTAAATGGAGCTAAAAAAAAAAAAAACCAAACCCCAAAACACCAAAGAAGGGTTTGGTTTCTGAGCTGCCACTGGCACTCGGTGGGGCTTGTCCTCCTACATCACTTTGCTGCTGCTGCTGCTGCTGAATCTGCATCTCCCCACCGTGTGCATTTTAGCACCTTCCAATAAGGTGTGTGGTGAGAGACAGGGAGAGGACAGGAGATGCTGGAACTCTCTGTGTCTTACTTATATTACAGGTTAATAAGCCCGGAACTTTGTGAAAAATAGGTCTTTACACTTATCTTAGTTCTACTGGCCATGTGACAATTTGTTACACCTTTTTTTTTTCTTCCTTTTTTTTTTTTTTTTTGACTTCTCCCTTGTAAAACAAAAAGGTAGTGGGGAAAAATAGCTCCTTTAGAGTGAAGCAAATCTTTAGGCTTGAACAAAAACATTTACCTCCAGATGAGCCTTGAGTTTTAAAAGTACACACATAAGAAGAAGGAGTTTTGGTAAAAGACATCAGATTGAAATGAGAAATGTGATGTTTAGGCAGTAGTATACCCCTAGTAGGCTTCCTGTTGCTTGCTCTTCCTCCTAAAAAAATTTATTTCCCAGTGAGTTACATTTTAAGCTGCTTTGGTTGTGTAGGTTTTGTGTTTTCAGTGATGGGGTGGGAGAGATGAGGAAGATGTGGAGCTCTGACACACAGGGAGCCCCATGCCCCCCTCCCACCTCTTCAGGCTGTGTGAGCAGTGAAAAAGGGCCAAAAAAAGGTCAAGCCACACCTAAGAGAGGAGCAGAATACTGCTGGAGCTGAGCTGGAGTGTTTGCTCTTTGGTCCTGCTCTCTCTGCCCCCAGAATATTCCCTGGGAAAAGACATAAACAGTCAGAACTCAGTGCATCCCTCCGGGTGTCCAGAGCTGCTGAGGACCCTGCTGGGGGCTCAGAGACCCTGGCATGCAGCCCAGAGCACCTGGGGATTTGATTGTGACCCCTGGAGCAAGTTGCCAACTTTGTATGAGGATCTGAAAGTCACAGAGGTTTGAATGGTGTAATAATAAAATGATCACAGGGTGCAAATGTAGATTGTAGGATTTTTGGTATGGGGATTATGGGGACAAGTTGGAACAACTTGGCCGTGTCCAGCCTTTCTTCTTCTTCTTCTTCTTGTTCTCCATTTTCTGCAGTGATGCTGGCACTTTGGGGTTGGTTTAGAGTAGAAGTGCACTGTCTAACACAGGTGATGGGTATTGGGAATTGAGTGTAAATATGTTACACGTAGTTTGTAGTATAAAAGGACAACACCACCTCGGGGGGGTCAGAGTGCCTGTGGCTGCCTTGCTGAGCAGATCTTGGCTGGGCAGAGAGAAAATTTTATAGGTAACAATTGATAAACAACATCAAGACCGAAAAGTGAAAAGTCCAGAGTCGTTCTTGAGTGGCGTGGGCTGAAGCAGAGACATCCTGCACATCTTGGGGCAGCAACCAACAACAGCAACCCGAGAATCAACAAGGAGGACACTTTGAGCTGCAGAGGTGACCTGCAATGAAAATACAGACTGATTCCTCATGTCTGCAGCCAGACAAAGTGATCCAACAGCCCTTGGAGGGGTGGACACTTGCCCATGCTGGACACTTGCCCTTTTCAGTGCTGCTTCCCATGGCCAGAGAGACCCAGCTCAGGCACTTCAGTGCAAGTGGACCGAGGCACCACCATCAAAGCTCCACTCTGCAGGACTGTGTCTGTGATTCAGGCATGCAAACATTGGCTCCAAAAGCCACTCAGAGGCTGGAGGAGCTGTGGGTGGTTGTACAATCCTCCTGCTGAGGAGGTGGTGGCACTGCAGGTGGGTGCCACACGTCTGTGTCCTCCAGGGCTGAGGGATGGACAGGGTGGTGGCACTGGGGTGTGGGACCCCAGAACATCCCTCTGGCTGTCCAGGATGGCCAAGAGCCCTGACAGGGGGTTCAGAAGCCCTGGCATGGAGCCCAAAACACCTCTGGGTTGGATTATGACCTGTGGAGCAAATTACCAACCTTAGATGAAGATCAGCAAGCCACAACAGTTTAGGTAGAATAATAGTGAAGTTATCATGGGGTGAAAAAGTAGATTTTGGGGTTTCTGGTATGGGGGTTCAGGAGGCAAGATGGAGGAATCTGGGCATGTCCAGCCTTTCTCCTTCTTCTTCTTGGCCTCCATCTTCTGCTGTGATGTTGGCACTTTTAGATTGGTTTAGAGTAGAAGCTCACTGTCTAACATAGATGATAGGTATTGGGAAGTTATTGTAAACATTGTACATGTAGTTTTTAGCATAAAAAGGTAACACTACCCTGAGGGTGGTCAGTGTGCTCTGACTGTCCTGCTGAATGGACCTTGGCAGGGCAGGAGAAAGAATTTTATAGCTAAGAAACAATAAACAACCTTGAGACCGAGAAACGAAGAGCTCTGACTCCTTCTTCGACTGCCAGGCTGGGAAAAGAGACTTTCCAACTCATCTTGGGGTCACTCTGAGCAGCAAGAGATCCCAGCACTGGGGAAGCAGGACAAACCCAGCATCTCAGCTCTCTGCTCTGCCTCTGGGTGTTTTCCATGAGTTTTGTATTGTTTTTTTTGGTTCTTCGGTCCAGCAGCTCCTCACCTGAAAAGGAATATTGCCCCTTCCCCATTCCAGTGAAAATTAAGAAAGGAAAGTGTGAAGTTCTCAGGTCCTGCTGGGTTTTCATGCAGAACTGAGCAGCAGCAGGACCCCTCGCAGCATCTCCTCTCCTCAGCTGGGCCAACCCTCCTCTGGGAGCACAAAGGAGCTTTATTTCAGGCTGGGATCTGGTTTTTGAGGTCAACACCAGAAATAAAACCTCTGACAAGCAAAGACTTTGTAGCCAAAGAGAAGAAGATGCCAGAAACCCAGACAGGGGCCTTGAAGAAGGGAATCTGGAGGAAGAGTGGCTCAAACCTTTCTGTTCTGTTGCATACAAAACCCTGGGAACCTCAGTCCCTGTTCCACCCTGCTCAAATTGGCAAAAAATGGCCCAAATTGGCACAAATGGACACTTTTATTTAGGGTATGTGTATGTGTAGATATAGTTGTATTTACATTTCCATTAATTTATCTTTGTCCATCTTTCCTTTGTATTTGGTTCTGATTCTTCCTTCCCTTCCTTGTCCCCACAAACCCAGTGTTTTTTTTAACACTTTTGTTTCTTCTTCTCTGGCAAAATGGTGAATTGTGATGGTTGGAGGTTTAATCAGAAAATCTCAGTAGCCTTGCTGTCATTTTCAAATCTAACTTAACCTCTAGGAAACCTAATGATTTATTGAAAATTAATGGGGATTAGGATATTAAATTTATGACTCTCTTTGGATAGGACACATAAACTGCATATCTTCCAATGGGCCAACCCCATTCCCAGTGAGAAGCTCATGGGTAACTGCAATGACAGGCAAGAAAATGAGCTGGAGGAAAAAGTGGTTTAATCTCGATTTCGACCTCAACCTTCCCCCACTGCATTCACCTGAGTTTGTAAAGCACACAATGTCTTTCAGCTGGGCAATTCTGCAGTGCTGTCCCACTGTCATGAATATTATTTGAGTCTTTATTGATCTTCAGCACTGTTCCAGACTCTTTCATATTTCAAAGGTAAAAATTGAGGCTTCAAGAAGAAAAGCTCATCCGAATGCAACTGCAAAAAAAGACCCCAAACAAACAAACAAACACCCCCTAAACCAAAAAAAAACCCAAAAAACCAAACAAACGAAACCCAAACCAAACCAAAAGAGCGCACAAAAAACCCAAAACCAAAAACAAAAACAAAAAACCCAAAACAATCAAATGTATGATTTAGTTTATAAATAATTAGAAATAAATTGCAGCTATGAGGGAGAAAATTTTTATTGTTTCTCATGGTTAATTCACAGATAATTACTATTATTTGCTCTGGGAAAACCAGCAAAGGCCACTGCACAGTTAACAGCACACAGAGATAATTAAGGCCTTGCTATTCACAAGCTAAAATCTTGTGCCTGATCACTCAAGGTTCTTCATTCTGCACTTTGTTCAGGTGTTTTCTACCTACACCACATTCCCTTAACCAAAACTTATTTCTGCTTGAGTGGAGATTTTTGCTGTTGCCACTAGAGGTCCATTCACCACTACAAATACAGAAGAAAGAGGCAAGCAGCGCATTTTCTTCTCCAGAATTTATTTGTTTAAATCGCCGTTCAGCGCTAGCCTTGGGATAATGATCTAAAGGATGATGATTGTGGGCACCTTACAGCAGGAGGGGTGATGAAGTCAGGCAGTGCCTCTGCTGTTTCAGGGTGTACAATTTGATCTGACTGATGTCATCCTTTTGGTTTGGTAATGGGCAAATTACCAAACTGGGTTTTATTTTCTGTTTCCTTATGTGCTGCCCAGATTAGCACACCTGCTGTGCGAGCACATTCACCTGTGATAACCAAGAAAACCCCAAAAAACCAAACCAAACCAAACCAAACCAAACCAAACAAAAACCCAAACGAACAAAAAAACCCCAAACACACGAAAAAAACCAAAAACCAAAAACCAAACCAAAACAAAACAAAAAACCCCACAAAAAAACCTCAAAACCCCCCCAAAACCCCCCAAAACAAAACAAAACAAAAAAACAAGCAAAAAAAGAAAAAAACCAAAAACCAAAAAAAACCACCCAAACAAAAAAAAACCAACCACCCTAAAAAAACGCTGAAACAAAACCAAAAAACCTCCCAAAACACAAACAAAAAAACCCAAAAAACCCCCCAAAAAACCCCCCAAAAAACCCCCAAAACAAAAAAAACCAAAAAAACCAAAAAACAAAAACAAAAACGAACCAAAAACCCCAAAAAACCCACAAAAAACCCCAAAACACCCAAAAAACAAAATAAACCCCAAAACCCAAAAACAAAACCCCCCCAAAACCAAACCAAACCAAACAAAAAACCCCAAAAAATAATTAAAAAACCCCAAAAAACAAACAAACAAAAAAACCAAAACAAAAAAAAAACCCAAACAAAAAACCAAACCAAAACAGAACAGGCCAAATGTTCCCCTTCTCCCCCAGAGCACCACACTCAGTTGCCACAAACTGCAGCAGCATTTGCCTGGGTAAGAGCAGAGTCCATCCCCTTGTTCCCTGAGCTTCCCTGCTCCCTCTTTCCCTCCCCCTGCCTTTGACAGAGTCCCTGTGAGCGCTGCCTTTGCCCATTTTGTCTTTTCATCCCCGGGCTCAGCGCATCCTCCTGCTCTGCGGTGACATCCCGGGGTGTCTGTGATGTTTTCAGCACTCTGACATTAAATGCAGGCGTTTTGCTGCTCCTCAGGAACGTGCCTCAGCTCAGCTCTGGAGGGAAGGAACAGTGCTGCTCTCAAAGGTGGGGCTGGCTTTATTCACTCCTGGCTTTATTCTGCTCCCCTGGTAATCAGGAGTAAAATTCCTGCTGGATGCAGTGAGGGCAAAGCTTGCGGCTTTTTGATGAATCTCCTCCCTGCATCCTTTGGGTTTTCTGTTTTTCTGAAGGACCAGAATTAGAAGGCATTCACTGAACCCCACCAGTTATTCTCTGGCGGGTTTGGCAGCTGGGCTGCCTGTGCCTCCTTTCCCTTTCAGCCTGTGTGGATCATCCCTCTCAGCACAGGACAGGATCGTGTCCCACCTCAGGAGGAGTGGTGGGAGGAAACCTCATATGGAAAAGAGAGTCCTGAAGCACTTTTCCTTGCCTCTCTCTGGAATCAACAGCACAGGGATGGCTCTGTTTGTCACCAGAGCCACTGTCTGGCACGCCTTCCCACCCCACACTGTCCCCATGCCTCAGCCTTTTCCTTCCCTCCTTGATTTTTAGTCTTGTGCACCATAACAGCTTGGAAAAACTCTTTGGAGAGACCACTCATTTCTACTCCAGCTGCCTACCAGGCCCATGGATCTCAGGAAGTTTAACTCTTCCAGCTCACGTAGTCTCCCAATAACTGGGCTGATTGAGCAAAACACCATTTTGTTCAATCCATTCCTTTTGAATGAATCAGTCAGCAACCCACCCGTGGGCGCTTTACGACTGAATGTCCAGGTTTCCTCTTCCCCTGCCAGTGGAGATGGGTAATGAAACTGAGCACTGGTAGGGAGAGCACCTCAGGATGAGGTGATAAATCACCCTGTGTCCAAACCAGGAGCAGCTTGGTGCCCTGCATAGACACCTCTCGTTTGCTCAGGCACTTGGCTGGCACAGAAAATGGTGAGATGAACATCCCATTCCTGGCCATGGGTGATCCCTAAGAAGTAACTCAAGGCTCCTGGGAAGATGCTGGTGTCTTACATCCCTCTCTGCGTGATTATACACAGCCTTTCCCTTCCCTTCCCTTCCCTTCCCTTCCCTTCCCTTCCCTTCCCTTCCCTTCCCTTCCCTTCCCTTCCCTTCCCTTCCCTTCCCTTCCCTTCCCTTCCCTTCCCTTCCCTTCCCTTCCCTTCCCTTCCCTTCCCTTCCCTTCCCTTCCCTTCCCTTCCCTTCCCTTCCCTTCCCTTTTCCCTTTCCCTTTTCCTTTCCTTTTAATTTCCTTTCCTTGAAATTTCCCCTTCCCTTTCCTTTTGCCTTCCCTGAACTTCCCTTTTTCCTCTTTCCTCTTTCCTCTTTCCTTTTTTATCTTTTGCCTTTCCCCTTTTTCCTTTTCTTTTTCCTCTCCTTTCCCCTTTTTCCTTTTCTTTTTCCTTTTATTTTTCCTTTCCTTTCCCCTTTTTCCTTTTTCTTTTCCCTTTCTTTTCCTTTCCTTCATCATGGGTACAGATGACTTGTCACAGCACTGTGGTGGACACACACCTCTAATATTTGAGTCTGCTCCCTTTCCTTCTGCAGCACTCCAAAAATTGTTCCTCCTCTCTGTGTTTTTTGGGCCCTGTGACTGCACAGAGAGGATGACTGCCCTGAAATGCTGATTTGGGCAATCATTCCTTTAGGATCTAAGTGCTGGCTTTCTTTCCCCAAACAATTGACAAGAGGGGGAAACTGCCTCAAACTGCTCCAGGGGCTGGACACCAGCAGGAATTTCTCCATGGAAAGAGTGGTCAGGCACTGGAAGGTGCTGCCCAGGGAGTGGTAACTTCAAATTCCAGCAGAAAAAAATCTGAGCTGCACGCAAGAGGCAAAATTCTGTTACTTGAATGGCAAAAGAAAGCACACACTCATATACCTGGAATATTTTCTATTTAAATCTGCATCAAAATGGTAGAAGCCTCCACACACAGAGATTTTTAATACTGACACTGGGTTTGTCCAGTTTAAGGACCTTGTTTGCTTTATTTTGGTTTTTTCCATTGTGTATTCCAAGCACCACTTTTTATTCTGCTGGAAGAGAAATTAGCAATGAATGCTTGAAACAGGAGTGTAGCAGAAAGGAAACACATTTAAGTACAGCAAAGATACAGAGAGCTTCTCTGCAGGAAAGATGAGCAGTTTTAGCTTTGCCTTTCATCAGCAGAGTTCTTCAGATTTCCAGTGGGGGTTTTGGGGTTTGGTGGGTGTTTTTTGGTTTTTTTTGGGTTTGTTGTTTTTGTTTGTTTGGTTTTTTTTTTGGGGGGGTGGGTTGGTGGTTTTGGGGTTTTTTTTGCTTTTTTTGGGGGGGGCAGTTGTTTGGTTGGTCTTTTGTTGGTATTTTTTTTTTTGCATTGCTTTTTTTTGGTGTGTTCTTTTTTGTTTGTCTGTTTATGGGGTATTTTTGGTTTGGTTTAGAGGTTTCTTGGTTGTTTCTTTTCCCCCACTCTCCTGTTTGACCAGGACATACCTAGAATGAAAACCACCTGTTATTTTTATATCATATTTATATAAGTATGATATATATAATTACTTATATTATTTTTACATACCTGTTATTTTTATACCTGAAGGTCCAAAACAATGCCACAGTTACCAACAGGATAAGCCATTTTACACCCCTGATCAAAGAGAAATATGCTGCTCTGAAGAGCTTTCAATCTAGAGCAGTGTTTCTGAGTCCTGTTAACCCAAGCCTGGGTTAGATTACAGTGATTTACTGGTTTTACAGGTTTCATCATGGCTTGGTTCTCCAAGGGGGGACAGAAAGATGCTTTCCACTGAGCTCAGCAGAGGGATGGAGAAGTGTAAATCTGGACAGGTGATACAGGTGAAAGATTAGGGGATATATCTGCAATTTCCAGAAGATGAGCATAAAGAATACAAAATTTATCCCGCTCCCTTTAAATTTTCACTCTCCTCAATGTGATTTTGGATATTGCACAGTGCATCAAGGCAAAGACTCCATGGAGGCTTTGGAATGTGGCTCCTGTGCCCCTCAGAGGGAAGGACAAACCCCATGGCAGCAATTATTGGGTTTTTTTTTTCCTGTTTGTCACCCCTTGGAAGCTTTTTGGCTTTGCTCTTCACCTGACCAAAAAAAGCCAAAAACGCAAACCAGGGCAGGCCTTATGCTGCTGGCCACAACCAGTGCAAAACGAGAGGCGTGCATCCCTTTGTGGGGCTGTGTGGACACCAGAAAAAAACCACCCACAGCTCTGCCTCCAGCCACGCCACTAATCCGTGACCTAAGGGCTTTCTGCGTGGTGGAGGCAAAACCAGGATCTGGGATGATAATCTTCTTTGCCTCCCTGCTCCAAAAAAGCCTGAGAGGAATGAAGTGGTGGCAGGGTCACATCTCCTCTCCATGTGAATCATGGGGAGAGGGAGCAGCCCAGTGAAGGAAAGCAGGGCACTCGTCCTGACACACTTTGCTTTGCATCCAGAGGTTTAGGAGAAATCCTGCTGGCCTCAATGCTGGAGCTGTTTACTGGTTTTAGGCTTGGCAGCCTATTATTAACTGCAACAGCAGAGAACACCATCTGTCTGCTCCTGAGCTGCTCCATCAGGCTGGGAGCTGGGGGGTTTTGGCTTTTTTCGAGGGAAAAGGTTTAATCGTCCTGATTCAGTGAAAGTTATCATTGAGTTATCATATCTAAAGCAGAAATTTGAAGCCTCAAACATTTTCCTTTCCTTTATGGCTTCTTGATATCCTGAGCTGATTTTCTCCTGACAGCTTGCTGCTTTTCCTAATCATTTGAAGGCAATGTAGGAAATACAGGAAGACGACAAATAGGATGAGGACAGAGTGGGACTTCAAAGATTTTGGGGCAGGTCATTAGCTAACATGTCTAGCTTAATAGCTAAACACCAGCTATTTCTTTTTCATTATCATGTGAACTTTCATGTTCTATCTTTTCTCTCTGCAAGTAACAAGACTAGATCTTTTTTTTTGTTTCATTTTTTGGGGAGAGAGGGAATTTTTGTTTAAATGAACTGTTGTGTACAATTGGGTAAATTTGGAGGACCTAGAACCTACCAGGTGACATCTGACAGAGGAATGGTAGACTGGATATCCTTGGGACAAGCTTTAAGATAAATATCACAGAAACTGGAAGGATTATGAGCAGGTGTTTTTGGATTAAGGGATGATGGAGCAGCTCATTCCCTGTGGAAAGGATCAATGCTGGAGCAGTCCATGAAGAACTGAAGCACTTGGGAGAAGGTGGAGCAGGGCAGGAGAAAGGAGTGGCAGAGGAAATGTGTGATGAAAAGCCCCATTCCCATCCCATCATGGGGGGAGGAGGTAGGAAAAAATCTGGAGTGAAGCTGAAGGAAGGGAAGAGCACAAGCAAGATGTTTTTAGGTTTGTTCTTATTTCTCATTATACTATTCTGTTTGATTGGCAATAAATTGAATTGATTCCCCCAAGCAGAGTCTGTTTTGACCGTGATGGCAATTTGTGAGCAATCTCTCCCTGTCCTTAACTCAACCCATGACCCTTTTGTCACTTCATTTTCCCCCTTCCCTCTAGGAGGCAGAGTTACAGGGAATATTGGTGGGCTCCTGAGAGCCAGCCAAGGTCAGCCCAAATAGGGCACAGGAATGGTGAAAAGCATTGGAACAGGCTGTCCAGGGAGGTGATGGAGTCAGCATCCCTGGAGGGATTTAAAAGATGTGTAGATGTGGCTCCTGCTGGGGACATGGTTTAGTGCTGGGTGCCACGGTTTGACACTGGTACAATGTCAGTGCATCTATGAAAATATATTTTGTCTGGTGTCTGCTGTGAGATGTGACTAGGAAAAGAGCAAAGCAGGCTCTAACTTAGGAATGAAGAAGAAAAACTTCATTAACTTACAACTATATATAGAAAGAAACAGACAGAGAACTCAGAATGAAAACTTTCTAAAAACATTCCTCCTCCCCTACTAAATTTCTAATACATCTTCCTCTCAGATCACTAACTCTCAAATCTTTTATTGGGCTCTTCTTTGAAGGTTAATGCAATCCTCACGAGCACTGAGGGTCTCTTTTGCTCTGCACCAGGAGGAGATGAGGAGGGGGAACTGGTTTAGAGGTAAGAATTCAGGCTGGCTTTGAAAATGACCTGCTGGCTTCCTGGAGAAGAATCCCTGAGTGAAATTCCCTCCACCTTCTCTGCAGGGCAGATGCTGCCCCTTGGGCACACTTGCTGCCCACTGTGTTTGTCAGCATCCTGAGCACTGTGCTCAGCTGCTGTGCAGCCACCAGTGTGTGGTGGTGTTGCTTTTGCAAAATAAAAAGCCAAGAGAAACTTCCATCAGCAAGCAAGTGTGGGGTTTTTATCCCTGCAAAATGCAGATCCAAGTAGCACAACATTGAATTTTGCACACACACACACACACACACACACAAACACACATACACACACACACACACACGCTGCCCCCAGCCCTCATTTTTTGCTGGCACTGATGTTGCTGGATTACTCCTCCAGCCCTTGTATTACAGGTGAGGGATTTTCCAACTTCTCAGGCAGCCAGGATGGATGGTGCCCACTGCCAGCCTCAAAATGGGAGTAACATTCCCTGAGGAAGTGGGGGAAGGAAGGCTTGGGGGCACTGCCACCTCTTGCAGGTGACAGTGACACCACCACCGGCTCCCTGGGGGCTCCTCCCCAGGGTCTGCACTGTGTGGACCTGAATCCAGCTTGCCCTTAATTAACAAGAAATTAATTATTTTATACTGCAATAATACTTCGCTGTTCCCACAGGGGAGTCAGACTGCAATTCATTACGTTCTTAATGCAGTAAACATGAAAATGAAAAGAGCCAGCTGATATTGTAATTATAGCATGCCTGGATAAATGTCATGGAAATTGGGGCTTTTCTTTTCCTTGAAGAGTTGAAGAAAACTTAGACTTGCTTTGCAATAGTTAAAGGAAACAAAACTTAACCCTCCACACTCTGCATTGGTATGAATGAGAGCTGAACACTGTGTGACTTCACACAGAAAATAAGATGTTTTCATTTTAAATTTGACATTTTGAGAATCAAAATCAGATTTGAGCTGGCAAGAGTGGGTATTTTTTTAAGTGATGTTCTTTTGCCTAGGTTGTTTTCCAGAAAACAGACAACAAAGAAAGAAACCAGCCTTCCAACTTTTTACCTGTATTTGTTTCTCTCTCCATAAAGGCTCTTCACTGGCACAGGTAAAGAACAGATTAGTGCTATTTTTTGGTGGGATTGTGATCTACAATGAATTAATAACAGCAAAGTACCCAGATATGGGGACTTTTCTGAAGGGATTTTGAATGAGTTAGAGACAGGACCTCTGAGTTGTTTTTGATGATGTGATTTATTGCTCTTATCTTCTGCCTAGACAGGAAGGGTGAGTTCAGCTCTCATCTTCACCCCATGGTTCAGAAGGTCACAACACCCCCTAGTTACAAGAACTTTTAAGGAGTTATTGGCCAATAAAACACTGCCAACAAGGATATTTGTGTTTTTGACCCAATCCTTAAATATTTTGTCTTCTGGACCCATGCTATAGTGTAAGCTTCCTTAGCCAATCATGTAATGACACACCAACCTACAGCACTGCATCCTAAACTTCCTGTTTACCTTTGTAACTACTTTAATTTTTATATCTTTAACTCTAAAACTCTAAACTTTCTTCCACTTAACGGGTGTCTGCTCTAAACTATAAATCCACATTCTCACTTCTAGCACCTCAGTTTGGGAGCCTTTTCCGAGGTCTCAGATCAAATCCTGTGTTTAATTCTAAGCTTTGGCTTACAGGCCCAGGGTTCTGAGAATTCCTTGCATTTCAAATTCCAGCACCCAGGCTGAAAAAAAAAAAAAGGGCAAGCTGCTCTAATGGTTTAGGGAACTGAAGTCCTAGTTTGCAAAAGATCAGTGGAAGTGTTGCTATTCACATCACTATCCCATCCTCTTGGGAAAGGTGCCCATGAGGTGCTCAGGACAGGTGAGCTGTGAGACCTCAGAGGCAGCTCCCTGTGGGAACCCAGGAAATTCCTCTGGCTGCCCTGGAGGACTCCAGACCATGGCAGGGGGCTCAGAGACCTTGGCACAGAGTCAAACACACCTGGGCCTTCCATTTCAGCCCATGGAAACAATTACCAACTTTGTGTGAGGAGTTACAAGCCACAAGAGTTTGGATAGAATGATGGTGAATTTATCACAGGGTGAAAAAGTAGAATTTGGGGGTTTTTAGAATGGGGGTCCAAGAGGCAAGATGGATGAATCTGGGTGTGTCCTGTCCTTCTCCTTCTCCTTCTCCTTCTCCTTCTCCTTCTCCTTCTCCTTCTCCTTCTCCTTCTCCTTCTCCTTCATCTTCTGCTGTGATGGTGACACATTTGGATTGGTTTAGAGTAGAGATAGACTGTCTAACATAGGTGATAGGTATTGGGAATTTATTGTAAATAAAGTACATCTAGTTCTTGGCATAAAAAACTAACACCAACCTTTTGTCAGTCACTGTGCCACAACCCAACCTGCTGGACACACCTCAGCAGTTCAGAGAAAGAATGTCATAGATAAGGAAAAATAAACAACCTTGAAAAGCAGAACCAACGAATCTCAACTTCTGCTTTGGTCACGGGGCTGGGAAAAAAAAAGACTTTCCAACACCTCAGGGGTCATCTCAACCACAGAAACCCGAGAGCTCCCAGCCCAGCTGGATCCCTGGAGGAAGGGGGCTGTGGCTGCAGACTCCCCTGGTGGAAGTGGTACCTCAGAAAGCTCCAGAGATTCCCAAAAACCTGCTGGGTTTTTTCAGAGAGGTGCTACCTCCAGCCTGCTCAGCTGCTCAGTGTGATTCCCCTCCCCTGGGAGAGACAGGCATTCCTTGTTATTCTTGGCCTGGGCAAGGAGCTCCTGAAATGGATTCTCAGGGCAAAAACCAGAGAGACACAAGTCTCCATGCTCCAGGACCGGCTAGATGAGGTGTGATAGCTGGAATGAGCCAGGACTGAGAGACAGAAAGCAGAACAGCAGCATCGAGGACTTTCTGCACTTTGGCACTGAAGTGTTACCCCTGCTTTCCAGTCAGGTCTGCCTTTCCATTTTTCCCCTGGATAAGTCTTGCTGCTGCCTGGCTCCTTCCAGAGCTTGTGGAAATGAATCTTGAAGAGGCTTCTCAGGCATTAAGGAGTTATTGTGGAAGTCACCAGTATTTATCCCCATTTGATAGGGTGCAGTGCAGCAGAGGAGGAAAGCTCAGTTTGCTTTTTTTTTTTTTTTTTGGCAGCAGAGACCTGCAACAAGGCAGCAAGCTTCTCCAAGAAAGGAGCTCACACACTTCAAACATTATTTTCAAGATAACAATGGTAAAAAAAAGATATTTGTGCTGCTGTGTGAGGGAAGGCACAGGCATTAATGCAGCTGCCACCGCTGTCGTGCTGCTGGTGAGTCACTGGTGGATGCCACTGGGATGACACACTGGTGAGAAGCTCCAGCTTGTCCAGCTTGCTGAGTCCTTCCAGTGCTCTGGACACCAATGAATTTTATGAGAGCTGATCACTCAAGGGCATCAAGGCCACTACACCCCAAATTGTGTGGGCACAAAGTGGTTTTTTAGCTCTCCTTGCCCAGTGCTCTTTGCACTTAGAAGAAAGGGTAAATTCACTGTGTTTTTGGAAAAAGTGTGTTTATCTATGTCCAGGAGACCACCATGCATTTAAGTCCTGCTCTGATTTTGTCATCCACTCAGAGCAGGAGGGTGGGCACATCCTTGGCCCCTCTGGCAGAGCACAAAGCTGTGGAGGTGTGAACTGTGAATGCATGGATGAATTCAGGCATGGAGCATCCATCTCCTGGAAACAAAAGAAAGCAGCCTCTGTGGGTGCAAAACCAGCAGTGTGCTGGTTTTCCAGCACAAGGGGTAGGTGTGGGAGGGAGGGGGATATTTCACACTGACCTCCAAACTCAGCCTAGCAACTGGTGCTATCCCAATTTTCACACTTCTTGCCATCACCATTACTAAAGGCAGGCAAGTCTATCAGGACAGACCTCAGGAGACCATCAAGTCCATTTTCTGAGTCCAAGGCAGGCTCAGCTGTGTCCAGGTTATTATTCCCAGTGAATATTTTCTCATAACCTGCTCTTAAATACAGCCCCTGACAGAGGGCCCCCTTCTCTCCCAGTGCCCCATTGCTGCAGGGCTGCCCAAGCTTCAACACCAGAGCTTGAGCTCATCACCCCTCCAGCTGTGGAGAGTTCCATTCTTTTTCCACCTCTCCTCTTTAAGTATTTGAAATTCTCTGTCACGGTTGTCTTGAATCACTTCACAATCTTTCTCCCAGTCTGGCCCTTTCCAGACTTCTCACCATTCCCACAACGGATTGGAAATGATTTCCAAAATGGGACCCAGCTGCCATGCAGAGAAGGGAATTGCTCTGGGTGTGTTGTACATAAAAACCCAGTTTGCACACCTCACAACCTTCATTTCCTTGCTTTTCCCACAGCAGCAAACCACTGCCACCTCCCCCCTGGCTCTGCTGGACCCTGATCAGTTGTGGTTCCCTGTATCCTGGGCCTTTCAGAGAAGGTGGTGGAAAGCCATCTCCACAGTTTCCAGCATTCTGCCTGAATTTCAGCACTCTTCAGGGAGCTGAAGGTTGTGAGGTGCTGCAGGGCAGGGGCGAGCTCCAGGTTGCAGATGCCTGCCTGGTGTTGGGCTAAACACAGCCCCACCAAATAAGCAGGTCCATCTCTGCTTCAGCACTGTGGTGGTGTTCACAGGGGTCCCAGGATGATTTTTTACATATATATATATATATATATATATATATATATATATATATATTCTATAATAGATAATATTTATATTTATATATAAACATTATATATAAATATATTATATCATATCATATTATATGTATATATGATATATATATTATATTAAAAGAAATTGATATATTAAAACTAGAGTACAAGAATAGAAGAAAGGATTTTATCAGAAGGCTAGCAAGAATAGCTAGGAATCATAACAGGAATGGAAGGAATGAAATCATAATAAATGGAATGGAATAATAATAAAATCTTGTGACTGACGAGAGAGTCTGAGACAGCTGGACTCTGATTGGCCATTAATTAGAAACAACCACATGAGACCAATCACAGATGCACCTGTTGCATCCCACAGCAGCAGATAATTATTGTTTTTCTTTTCCTCTGAGGGATCTCAGCTTCTAGGGAGAAAAATCCTGGCCAGGGGATTTTTCAGAAAATATCATGGCTACACAGCATGCCATGCAAAGCAGGCAAAGGCCTGAAACTCTTTTATTTTACCTTTTAAAAACAAGATTAAAAATGGCCAGTGAGGAAGCTGGGAGCTGGCCTGTGCTCAGGCCTGCTAGGAGCGCCTTGATCTCCAGCGTGACTTCCACTCTGCACTAACAACTCCAATTTATCCAGCAGCTGTGACCAGAGAGCAGCTCACGGTCTCCAAGGAGCTCAGAGGAAAAACAAAACGACCCTGGTGTGCCTGAGTCCTTTCTGCCTGCATTTTCGTTTTTTTATGGGGTCTTTTGTCAACAGGAGCCGGACACAGCCCAGGGGTGCCCAGGGGGCCGAGAGGCCGATGGCCCCTGGGCTGTGCCAGCCCTGGGGTGGCGGTAGGAGCGGGGCAGGGCCCGTCCCTGTGCCGGCCCTGCTGAGGCCACACCTCGAGGGCTGGGTCCCCTCTGGGCCCTCACGCAGGCAATGGAGGGGCTGCAGCGTGGCCAGGGAAGGGAACGGAGCTGGGAAGGGAATGGAGCCCCAGGAGAGGCTGAGGGAGCTGGGCAGGGGCTCAGCCTGGAGCAAAGGAGGCTCAGGGGGCCCTTGTGGCTCTGCACGGCTCCTGCCAGGAGGGCACAGCCGGGGGGGTCGGGCTGTGCTCCAGGGAACAGGGACAGGAGCAGAGGGAACGGCCTCAGGCTGGGGCCGGGGGCAGGTTTAGCTGGATATTAGGAAGAATTTATTCACAGAAAGGGTGATAAGACATTGGAACAGGCTGTCCAGGGAGGTGGTGGAGTCAGCATCCCTGGAGGGATTTAAAAGATGTGTAGATGTGGCTCCTGCTTGGGACATGGTTTAGTGCTGGGTGTCACGGTTTGACACTGGTACAATGTCAGTGCATCTATGAAAATATATTTTGTCTGGTGTCTGCTGTGAGATGTGACTAGGAAAAGAGCAAAGCAGGCGCTAACTTAGGAATGAAGAAGAAAAACTTCATTAACTTACAACTATATATAGAAAGAAACAGACAGAGAACTCAGAATGAAAACTTTCTAAAAACATTCCTCTTTCCCTACTAAATTTCTAATACATCTCCCTCTCAGATCACTAACTCTCAGTCCATCAGTACTCTTTAGATAATCAGTTTTCAGTTGATCAAGGAGAGAAGAGTCTTTCTTGTACCATAGGCTTCCCTTGGAACCACAGTTGAGACTTCTTGTGTTTCTGTGTCACACGTGGCACTGCCCGGAGATCATTTACTATGGTGACATCTCCTTCCTATGCCCAGTGCTCTCACTACTGCACCACTGCACTTAATGGTTGGACTCACTGATCTCAAAGGTCTTTTCCAGCCTAAATGTTTCTATGATTCCCTGAAATTTCTCATGAATTCACATATGTCCTGAACCTAGTGACTTTTAGTCACAGAGTCCTTGATAGCCCAGGAATTGCAATTAAATATAAAGAAGTTAGCCAGGCAGGGATTTCTCCCAGCTGCTGTGTGCACTGAAAGATGCAATTTGGAGAATATACTAACATTATACACCTTGTTTCTCAGTCTAAACCAGCCTTTAGTATTCCCACCAATCACCACAGAAATTCCACATTCTGAAGAGAAGAAAAGCCTCAGAAATCTCCTCACCAACTTGCAAAACACACACTGCCCATGAAAGAGAGTGCTTCCCCTTCATGGTTCACCCAGCAGAACTTTAATATCTGCAGCAGAAACAGCTGCTAAAGAGAGAATGTGAGATTTAGAAATTGAGGGTTGCTGGTGCATGCCTGTCCAGTGACTTGGTTTTGTTGGGTTTTTCTTAACCACAGGCATAAGAATATGCATCACAAAGAAAAGAGCACAGAAGGGAGAGAAAGGAGAAGAAATCTCATTCTTTACTCCTCCTGGGGTACAAAAGGGGCTGTTTTGATTCTGCAGTCTACTGCAGTGTAGTGTTTTCTTCATCTACATGCAGTTGCTTCTGTGTTTTTGTTGCACTCATAATTTGCCAACCCCTTTTTTTTGGATTTAAGTGGAGGGAGAGGTATGTTCCTATCCCACGCAGTCAGACACCATGGAAAATGTGATAGCTTACAGCACAGACCTTCTGCCAGTGGGGAAAAAAAACCAAACAGCATAAACCCAACATTTTAATATTTGGAAAAAAAAAATAAAATTACCCTTTAAGCTCTTTCTGCCCTGTTTCATGCTGGGCTGAGACTCCTCTCTCAAACCCGCTTCAAAGCTCTCACTTTGCTGAAGGGACCCACCTTTCCCTAATACAGAATTACCCTGGTGCAAGGGGGCAGGATGCCAGTATCCTCTGCCTGTGCTGGGGCAGGAGATTGGGGCACAAAGATAAAAACAAACAAACCCCAGTGGCAGCACTTCTGTCACAGTAACATCTTAAAACCACAAGTCGGCTCAGGGCTCCGCAGTTGTGAGGTGAAAAATGAAATAAAAGTCCCTGGGTTTTAGAGAGGGTTTTTAGAGAGAGAAAGGTTGTCAGCAGCACACTGATCAAGCCTCAGCACTGAGTAGTTAAAAGACTCTCTAGATAAGTAACTCGTCTTGTTTTGCAGTGGAAAAAATGAAAATAAATTAAAAAAGGCAGAGGCAAGAGCTTATCTAGTTCAGATAAGTGCAAGATACCGTTCCAGCAGATTGTTAGTAGACCATCCCACCCACACAGCAATTAAATTGCACACATTTTAATGATGCTGTGTGCTTTGAAGAAGATTTTTTTTCTCCCTCCAGAGCAGAATGACTTCTCTCGTAACTTCTGCGTTATGAAAGTTTAGCTGTTATGTCAATTGACCCCCTTTGCTCCCTTTGCCATGCACCCACCAGGTCACCCTGACACCAGAGGCCTTTGCTCCTGGGCACACGTTGCAGGATTGCTATGACAGCTGAGTCCCTTTGGTAAATATCTACACCAGGATCCCAAAACAAATAAATCTCCACTGCTCTTTGCAGTAAGCCAAGAATACAACCCACTTTAAAGCAATGAAAACCCTTTCTCTGGAGTGCTGCACTTTTAATAATTAATTTCTAAATGAATTTTTTTGCTTTAACAAATTCCCATCTGACCCAAGAAAGCACCCACTTCACTTATTGTTTAGTAAAAAAGTAATTGTTTAGTAAGGGAGGTCTGATGGACAGAGCAGGGTGGTGAAAATACAAACTACACAGGCAAAGCAACAGATTTCTACTTTGTGGAAATGTCCTGGCCCTGAATATTTTCATTTCTAGATTCTCACTATTTGAAGGCAAGGTGGAGATCAGGTATTGGCAACCACAGACCGAAGCCCACCACCTGTTTTGCTGACCTCAAAGCAAAAAAAAAAGAGAGAGGATGAGTTAATACAGTTTAAAGGGAGACAAGGCAAGTAAAGTAATTTGCCAAATGTCACCCACCAGGGAAAGATCATCTTAATGACAAATAAAAAAATTTACTTTACAGTGAAGTAAATTTTTACCACTCTCCTGATCAGTCCACTGTACAATACAAAGAAAAAGCTTGTGTTTTTTGTCTTGGTTTGGCCAGTGTCAATCAGCAATTGACAGAGAAACCCTTGGGCATGGCTAAAATCAACAAAATGTAGAAGATAAGCCAAAATCCTTGGAGGAACTTTGATACAGACTTGAAAACGAGAACTATTCTGCTGCAAACAGAAAGAAATTACTTTGATCCACTAACACTGATAAAGTTCAGACCATTTCCACAGTGAGGCACCATAGACAGAGGACCAAAGGGTAAGCTGGCATAATTCTATTCAGGACCCACTGGTCCTGCTGTTGCAGACATCCTTTATGAAAAATCCTTTCCTTAGGATTTTTCCTCCTGAGAAGCTGAGAGGCCTCAGGAACAGAATGTAAACAATGATTATCTGCTGGCCAGAGGGGATGGGGAGACTCACCTGAGCTCCACAGGTGCCTCCTTCTGGAGGCTCAGAATGAGACAGGGGGGCATTGAACCCCTGCCAACGCCTTTCCCAATCAGCCTGAGCTGATGCTGTGCAAGAATTTTGGTGCTTGCCCCAGGCTGACCTCCTCTCTCTGTGTGGTCTGTGTGACACACTGCCAGATGCAGCACTGCTGCGGTCCTCAGAGCAGTTCAAGGTTATTAAAAGGAAAAAAAAAAAAAAAAAAGAAAATAAAGGGGAAAAAAAAGAAGAAAAGAAAAAAGAAAAAGCAGCTCTCTCTCTTCTGGGAATGGGATGGTGCCCAACAGATACAATGAAAAGAAATTAAATGGTGCTAATTTGTTGATTGCTTGCACTGCCATGAACATGGCAGATTAAATAGCAAATTTATAAGCTGACTGCGCTCCAGCTGAAAAATCACAGTGCTTGGAAGAGAAAAGCCCCATAAGAGTGCTGCTGTGCTGCTTAACTGCTTTTGCAATTGTTATGACCCACCTCCCTGCCTATTTCACAAGACATTTCTTTTCCTTTTCTGCTCCAGCTTAACAGGTGCCTGGTGCAGGAAAAGGAAAAGGAAATGAGGCAAACGTGGAGGAGGACAGAGGCAAAAAAGGTGGGTGGGAGCAGGGCAAAGGGACGCAGAGACATCATTGGAACAATGCTCAGACTTGACATTTGCAGGGTTTAACGTGTGACAAAGGCTCATTCTCGGGAGCAAGGGGGGACCTGTGGGCCTCAGAAGGAAGGCAATGTTGTTGTAGGAAGCAGAGAGGAAGAGGCCAGTGCTCTGACTCTTGCATTTGCTCATCAGGCTGGAGGAAATAAGATTTCCTCGTGTTGAAGGCAAGCAGCAGATAGTCCCTTTAGCAGCAGGGAAAAAACAGCAGAGAGGACTCGTTCCTCTGGTGCATCTCTGGGCATCATTCTGGCTGCTCTGTGAGGGCTGCAAGATTAACAGGCAAAAGAGGAAAAGCCTGGGAACCAGTGGGGTTGTACTAACAAGGACACAGCATCATCATAATGCTTCCCTTTTATTTAAAAAAAAAAAGTGATTTTGGGCTCCCAACACCACAGGGGATATAACCAAAATGTGGAAGCACCTAAATACAACAAAGGGAATCTATTATGGGAACAGCCTCAAATATGGAGGGAAGCTTTTCAGTGAATGTCCCAGTGGGAGAAGTGGTATGAGCACTTCTTTTCCTTATCTGCATCAGCAATTCCAGTGATCAGGCAGGAGGGTCGAGAGGAACTCAAAATTTCTGCCAAAAGTAAGGATTTGGCTTGCTTGTGGATGGGGCAGGAGGACACCAAAATTAATGATTCTTTTGGACCAATCAGTGTTAATTACGTGCATGTGTAGGAAGGTGTTGATAATGGCCTGAAGCAACTCTGAGTTACCCTGCCTAGAGCAGATTGTTAGAGCTGTGACTTTGCTCTTCCCCACCTTCTCCCCAGGATAAAATAAAACCAAAAATTGAGCAGCTCTTGCCTCTATTCTGGCTCTTGCTCATTTCCTCCTTCTGCTGAGCAGCCTGCAGCACTGGTGATCCCAAAACCATATTTGTGTCCCCTCTTCATCCTGCTGCCTGCAGGAGTGCCAGGCTCTGGCTGACAGGCTGCTCTGCCTGAGTACTTGTGAAACAGAGAGGCTGTGCCAAGGAATAGGCAGTACTCCTGAAAACTGAGCACACAGAGATCAGTGCTTGGCCCTAAATAAGGGCATAAAACACATTACGATGTGTGAGTGTTAGAACTGATCCAAGCCTTTGCATTCTGAAATCCTGAGGGGAATTGCTAATCTAATTTCAAGGGGGAAACGAAAAGCAGGGGGAAGAAGATGTCCTTCTAAAATGTTGACGATTTCTGTGCACCCTGAACGTGTGAGGGGTGCTCTGCACAACTCATTCTGGGTCTTGGTTAGGAGTAGGTGGTGATTCTGGCATTGGACTGGGACTAAAGCAGGACCAAGGGCTGTGCTCAGAGTCACCAGCACTGGGTTTTACAGGCTGCTCTCAGAAGCAGCTGCCAGCAGGAAGGCTCTTTGATCTCCTAAGATTTTTTCCCTACCTGGTATGCTGGCAGCTCTGCAAGACAACATTTTGCTAACCTCTGGGAAGACTTTCAGGAATTTCCACAGGAAACAAGCAGGAGGCCAGGCTCTGGAGCTGCTCTGCAGCAAAAAAATGACAGGGGGAAGTTTGGAGGAGTCAAATCTGGAATTCAGGGAGGGGCAGGGGTGAGGTGGCTTTGCCTGCATGGCTTTGGGCAAAGTGCTGCCCCTCTACAGGTCTGAGTGCCAGAGCTGCCTCTTAGCAGATACTGGTGTGGCCCCTGGTCTCTGCTGGTGGCTCTGTGGCCACTCTGACACATACAGAAAGGCTCCTTCCCAGTTAATCACATTGGATTCATGGAAAGGAAAGACTCCTTGGGCTTCTAAACACCTCAGCTGGGCTGCAAGGAGAGTTATTGAGCAGTTCACTGCTGTCCACCCAGGCTGCAGTCCCCCAAAAAAGGCAGATCTACAAGCACACAAAGCTGAAGATATCACTGAGATACCATCATGATGGCCTCACTTTAAAAAGTTTCATGGAACACCACAAAGGGTCCTTTGGCCAAAACTGCTCCACTCAGCTGCTTCCTTTTTACAGCAAAAATAGACCTCAGGAGGAGGTGCAGTGTGAGAATGAATTCTCTTGGAGCACAGGACATCTTATTAGTAATTCTCCTACCAAGGATGCACCCAGGGCATCCAGCACATGAGAACATCTTGGACACAGGGGTGTAAATAAATCCCAGGATACATTTTTTCCAGCCACCAGCGCCTACAAAGATGCAAATGGCTCAGAGAGGGCTTCTGCTTTGCCTCTCCAGTGGGAAAGTCCAACCAATTGTTAGCAGCAAAGGCAAATGGAAGCCTGATTTAATGGGAGGTGAGACAAAACAAGTGTAGTGGTTGTTTTCTAACATGATTTCCAGGGTGTGGATTTTATCAGAAGGTTTTGAGCAGCCAAGCTCCAATGCTTGTAAGAACAGATGGAAACTTCCTGAGCTGGAAGCTGCCATCTCCCATCAAGCAGCAGCGTCCAGTGCTCTGCTCCTCCTCTGCAGCAGAGTTAAATGAGAATAGAACTCCCACAAAATCTGCAGCAGGTGAGTAAGGCACATCCAGGCATTTCCACACTGAGTGTGGCTCTATCAGACACGGCAGACAATCAGTTCTTAGTTCAGCTTAAGGACTGAACAGCATTTTGTGGAAAAAGTAGACAAGTAGGACTGGCAGAGGGGACAGTTAAGTGTTCTCTTGTTGTCTTGGTTTGACAAGACATGATCTCCTAAAGAAGGCAGGAGCCTCCCCTGAAATGGAAAATGTAAACCCCCTCCCTCCAAATTATTATAATTTTGAAATTGAAAGGCTCTCAGGCAAAGAAATGGGAGCAGGAATAACAGTTCCTTATTAGGAAAATTAAAAACACAAATGCAATAGTACAAAAAAAAAATACTGACGGAGTCAGAATAGAACCTGACACTCTGTTGGTCAGGGTGTTGGTGGCAATCCCATTAAATAGTGGCTGTGGCCTTCTTGGAGTGGCAGATGCGGTTCTGTTGGAGCAGGGATCCTGGAGAAGGGTGGAGTTTTCCTCTGAAGGTCCATGGGTGCTGTAGATGGGCCTGGTCTTCCTCTGGGAATGCTCTGGGAAAAGGCTTATGTAGTGTTCCAAACTTCAGATTGTATCCAGGTAGGAATGCTTGGCTCCTCCCTCTGGGCAGAGCTTCTCACAATGTGGGACAACGTAATTTTGTCACCCATGCAGGGACACTCACTGGCCATGAACAGAAGATAATTAACAATTAATCGTCCATGAACAGAAGAGATCTCCTGGAGGGAGGATTGGTTGTGGAAGAGATAAAGAAAAAACTGCCCAATTAACAGCAGGTAACTGCACCTCCTCTAACAGACAGGAATAGAATACCCCTATTTCCAACCTAAAACACATGCTGATTCATGAACACCTATCCTTTCATGACTAAGGGGTCAAGACTCCAGAAATCTGAATCCTGGAGGCCTCAGTTCTGACTTCAAGACGTCACAATCACCAGGGTGTAAAGCACAGGTTCTCATGTGTGAGGTGGGGAAAGAGTGCAGCTCCTACTAAACCAGAGAAAGAGGACTCTGTGTGTCACAACATTTTTGTTTCCATTCCTTATCATCCTCTTTCTAGAGAAAAGACTGTACCAGATTTCTGCTTGTCCTCCAGGAAGGAAAGCATGCAGGAATCACACATGTGATAGCATGGGGGCAACCTGGATAATGAGCAATCCTCTTGTACTCCATCTTTATCCACACCTTCAGCTGTAGCTGTCTAAAATAGGGCACATCTTTCTTTATGGCCAGCCAACTGTACTGCATACCAAAACCAAATCCAGTGGCAGGTCTAAAAGGCACATTCCAGTCAAATCTGTCATTATCTCAAGCCTTTCATGCCCCATTTTGGGTGCCAAAATAGACCGACAGTGAGTAATTACCATACAGCCGCTCCCTCACTCCCCCAGCAGTGCAGTGGGGGCAAAAGTGGAAGAGGAAAAATGAAAAAACTCCTGGGTTGGGACCAAGACAGCTTAATAGCAAAAACAAAAGCTGCACACACAAGCAAAGCAAGACAAGGAACTCATTCCCTGCTCCCCATGGGCAGGCAGTGCTCAGCCAGGCCAGGCTCCATCACAGGTGGCTTGGGAAGACAAAGGCCATCCCTCCAGATGTCCCCCCCTTCCTTCTTTGTGCTGAGCCCAGTCCCACATGGTCTGGAGCATCCCTTGGGCCAGCTGGGCTCAGCTGTCCTGGCCCTGTGCCCTCCCAGGTCCTTGATGGGCAAACTCTGAGCTTCCACAACCAACACATCCCTGTGTCATCGGCACAGCTCCCAGCACGGGTCCAAAGCATGGCCACACTCCTGTGTGAAGGAAATCAGCTGTGTCCCAGCCAAAAGCAGCACAAAGTGATTGCCATACACTGGATATCACAGGTGTTCTCTGCTCCAGCTGTCCTTAAATGTGCTCTTTCCGTGGCATTCTGCAGTAAGTGAAATTTCTCACTTTTTTTTTTTTTTTTTTTCTGGCATAGGGTACTTAGTACTACTTTTTATTTACTCTGGATAAAAGCATCCAAACAGGCCATCAACACAGAGCATGACCACTCGTGACCCTTTGGGAAGTGGTAGCTTTGGGCTACCACACCACTGAGTAAATGGAAATCTTGATTCCCTATCTTGGGAGTTGTGGTAGATGAAGAAGGCGTTGTTGTTTTGATTAACTTTTTTAGGCCTTTTGTGTCTCTGAGAATTTCTTGAATTTTCATGACTGAAAGGGCCAAAATCTGATTCCTCTGCCGGAGGCTACCCCCCACATGATGGGAGGAGGAGACCAGATCATGTCTCTGTACCTCTGCTGCTCTCTTCTTGCTCAGGGTTTTGGTTCTGCCTGTCAGTAAATGTGCTGGGCAGTGAACAGTGCTGGCTGAGACAAAGGCTCGTGCCCCTTCCTGCTGCCCCTTTCCACAGAGGCAGAAAACCTTTGGTAGCAAGAGAAGGAAAGTGAGCAGCACCTCAGCACCTGCACAGAAAGGATGAAGAGGGGGAAGCAGTCAGACCCAAACAGTTTCTGAATAAGAGATAAGTGTCAGGCAAGAACAGTGGAGGAGACCAGAAAAGAAATGGTTGGATTGCCTGGATACTGCCAGTTAAGCAGTGTACTGATGCCCTGGACACCCACCTGACTTCCCTCATGGTTGTTTTGTACTTGTACTTGTAAGAAACCAGCTGAACCCTCACCACTGTCTGCTGCTCAAGAACCCTTTAGCTCTGAATAGGCAATTTCTGATGCCTGTGAAAAGTTCTGCTGAACGTGTTCCTTTGACAAGTATTGTGAAACATGATTTCATTACCACTGACGTGTTGTTAGGAAGAAATACCCCACAGTCTATCCAGCTAAATCTGCAGCCACAATTTGTCAGACAGATGCAACTGCCAGATTTGCAGCTGCAGAAGTGAAACCAGAGTTCAGTCAGTCACTGAACGAGCTGTGCTGTGCACTTAGACCTGCACTTGCTGTATGGTGAACCCAAAATTTCATACCCTGCTGCTGCAGCATGATCCAAATGGGGCAGGACAGCATCAAATATCAGAAAACACCTTTCCCCCTGTGATGTTTTAATAAAAATATTTTATTGTAGAAAAAAACTGCAGAGCAGTCAGAGAAGTCAGCAAGATTGGGGTTAGAATTGCCATCAAAACAATCTACTCTCTTTCAATTTGAAGCCATTCCCCTTTGTCCTGTCACCCCCTCATAAATAGTTTCTCTCCAGCTTTCTTGTTGGCTCCTTCAGGCACTGGAAGGGGCAATTAGGTCACTCTGAAACCTCCTCTTCCCAAGGCTGAGCAAGCCCAATTCTCTCAGTCTTTCCCCACACTGGAGCTGCTCCATCCCTCTGCTCATCCTGGTGGTCACCCCTGGGCTGGCTCCAACAGGTTGATGAGGAGGAAGAGGAAACCACAAAGGAAATCTGCACATACAGAGCAAATAAGGGATGCTGTCAAGAGTTCCAGGTGGGAATTCTGGGGCAATGCTTTCTTGGCTGTTCTTCACTGTACTGATAGCACAGTGCTCTCTGAAAGCAGTGTCCCCTCATCCCAGCAGCTCTGTCGTCCAGGACTGGATTTATCTGCCAGGCTGTTGTGTGTCCTGTGCTGTTCCTTACCTTTGTGCAGCTTGCAGGCTTTGTTTTCCTTCTCAGTTGAATCAGAGTGGGATGCTGCTGAGGTCAGACTCATTTTTGCACTGCACTCTGCAATGCAGGCATCCCCCAGAGCAGTCCCCACTGCTTGCAGCTCTCAGCACACACACACACATTTGCTTCTATGATCAGGAAAGTGAAACAGCAGAATTATCCCCTGGTGGGATCTCCACAACAGGTTTGAAATGCTGCTGTCAGCCAAGGTATGTGGAGGCATGAACTGAGGCCTCTGCTGTAGCCCACAGACAGCCTTGGTTGTCATGTTGTAATTCCCATCAACAACCTCTGCCAGCTGCAGCTTCGTTTTTTCACCTGCCCAAATGTCCTTCGTCTGAACAGAAATTATGCCCCTAAAAACAACACAGCGACATGTCAAAATGGGGGCCTCTTCTGTCTGATGAATTCCATCTCCACTGGTGAGGATGCACCAGCATGGTGGAAAACCATCACCACTCAGTCAGAGATGCTGCTAGAAGCAACCATGCTTTATCTCTCCATTTTAGCCTTTCCTGCCTGAGTATCAAAACCTGCTAGACAAGATCTCATGCCTCATATGCTGTCAGTTTCCAGTTAAAAGGAGCACTGAATTTCCTTCTGCTGGTTCTTGCCTCGTATATGTGGTAGTGCACACCTTTCTCTTCAGCGTTTTTAGTTAGAATTTGTTAAATTGCAGAGTATTCAAATTAGACACTTGCTAGGCACTCTGTAGGTGCAAATCAGATTTTCCACTGATTCTAGGACATCACAGCATCTGAGGATCTGACATTTTAAGCTGACCATATTTGCCCTTCTAGGCCTGTCTGAATAAAAGGAGATAATGGTTTTTTCCCAGTTTGGGAATTCTGCCCTCTCCAAACTGTTTCTGAAACCACTCCTGGGATAAACAAGAGTATTTCTTGTGGGTAAGATATGACTTTTCCCTAACAGCGAAATTAAGACGTGTTATCTGATGAAATACAAGGCCTGATGCTTGCTACACGAGAACAATACCTATTTTAAATGCCAATTCATAACATCTTTACTATGAATCACTTGGACAACTGCAATGTCTTGTTTTTGTTCCCACAGAAAGGTCAAACTGTCGTAGTGAACAGAAGTTCTCTACAAATTCTAGGAGCTAATACCCTGCATGACTAAATGCTTGACAGAGAAAACACATCACTTAGAGCTGACCTGGACAGAGCAGCAGAGTTTATAAAAACCCTGGATCAGACTTTCTGATGTGCCTGTCTGAGGACAGCATGCCTGAAGGGCAGCAGAAGCTACACAAATGGCTTTTTGCCATCATCTCACACTGTATCTTCCCCACAACTTTATCTCAGACCTCATCTTATCTAAAAAGCATGAAGGCTTGTGACACTAAAAAGCATGTGTGTTTGTGTCTTAGTGCAGCCTTGAGCTCCTAAGCATTTGCTGCTTTTTTAAAAAAAAAGCGGTCGCACAAATGACAGAACAAAACAGAGGTGCAGTTTTGGTCTCACATTTATTTTAACCTTCACAAAATTCATGGTTCAGAAGAGATACACGGGAGTCCTAACCAGGATTATTGGGGTGTTTGTTGTTTTATGGCACTATTTGGAACAGTTTTATCAGGAAGGCTGAACACCAAATTGTATTGCAGACAGCTTCCAAGAGCAACTTTTTGTTTTAAGACCATAAAAGGCAAAAATAGACTGCCTTTTTCTGTGTGATCAAAGACCCAGCATAAAAAGTGTCAGGAGGACCTTAAATGCCAGTTCCTGTACTCCCAATGTGTGTATCTTGGACTTCTTCCAGTGTGGGAGCAAGATGGACTTTTATTTTTATTTTCCTTTTAAATGGAAGAAAGCTGCCAAGATACATAAGGAGAAGGATTAGAGCCAGTTGCTTTTTGTTGGTTCTTTGGTGGGAACACTGCCAGGCAAAGCTGTATGCTGAATTCCCAGGGAATTTCACTCTCAAAAGCCAGCTTCTGGATTTCCCTCATTTGGGAAGCTCTCCCTGAAAGGGATATTCATATCTAGGAATCAGCTCAATGCGGAATTGTTGTACTGGTAAATTGGCTGCTGTCTATTCAAATGCTGCTCTGCATAGCAGCCTTTGCTGGGGTTTTTTTGGTTTTGTGTGTGTGGGGTTTTTTTTTTTTTTGTTTTGTTTTGGGGTTTTTTTTTGGGTTTTTTTGGTTTTTTTTTTTTTTTTTTGTTTTTTAATTATTATTTTTTTTCCCCATTAGGTTGGGGTGCCTGGTGAGCTGGGCATGTTTCAAAAAGCAGGATTGCAGAGCACCCTGGGTAATCCAAAGTGTGCTCTTACAAAAGCAGGAAGAGGGCTGTTGCTCCTGGTATCAATAGCTGCTAACGCTGACTCTCCAGGGTCACTTGCCAAGGCTGAACAATTGGCCACAAACACATTATTTCTGTCTTCTCGGGGGCCTGTGGCAGTGCTGCAGCTGTTATCCCATAAAGGGACAGAGGGATGTCTCTTGCTGCTCATCCACCCCTGTGCCAAACATCCTCCCTGCCCTGCGCCTCCCCTCTGCTCCCTTAGGTGGTCACATCTTGGGGGGGAAAAAAAAGGAGTGTTTCTAAAGGAAGCTGCAGCTTCCCAGAATCTTCTTGCTTGCCTACATAAGCAGAGGAAAAGGATGTGAGAATCAGACAAAAGATGCAATTCTGAGAACTGTTTTGACATGGCAACGGTTTTGTCAACTCAAGAAAAGAAAAAAAAAAAAATCTTGGCAGGAATCACACTTATTATTTTTCATGTGTCAAGGAGAGATTTCCTTGAGGCTTTCCAATAAAATACTGTACTGTAGAAAGGCTAGACCCATGATTAAAGCATTAGACAGGGTATCTGGATTTTTCTTCCTTGGAAGATAATTTTTACGTGTCTATGTATCACTTCATGGCCTTATATTTCACTCTGTAAAATGTGTACAATAACATTTATGTATTACAAATAAAATCTTGAGCTGTTTTGAGGCATTCAGAGGCTGTAGTGATAAGAACAACAACAAAAAGTGCTAAGAAATAGCAGTATATATTACAGATACTGCACAGAAAAACTAAGCCACTTGTCAGACATTTCAGTTGCCTTCAGCAGATAGCAGGGAAAGAAAGCAAGGAGCATACATCACTGGCCAAGCATGAAAACCACACAATCCACCTTTAACCTATAAACTTCTGTGATTTTGAAATAGATTATTTCTCCGTTCATTAGTACATTAGCAAAGGCATTATTTACCTTTGTAATAAAGTCCAAATGTTCTTATTACTGCTGAACCCTGATGCTGAAATGTAGCTCTTTCAAAGTTAGCAGCAATCATTTGCAATACAGCAAGCAGATGGAGACCCCATCAGAAATCAATGTCCCATTGTAATAGGTCCTGTGTGTCTAGACAGTCAGAGACAGTCCCAGCCTTTGAAAAGATTACGGACTGAATAGACAAGAGAAACAAAAAAATGTGGAGAAGAAGCCAGCAGACCACAAATGAAGTGTTGTGCTCAGGTTCCCAGTGCTGGTCCCTGGTGAAACGGAGATGAGGATATGCCTGGGGGTGCTGTGGCTGAGTGCCTCCCACCCCACCTCCCAGCCCGGGCACAGAGGAAGGGCTGCTGAAGGGCTCCTGCTGCCAGGGAGAATAACAATGAAAGGAAGATAACAGGATCATCCAGGGATTCAGCAGCAGAGGAGAGCTGACATGATATTTATCTGCTGTCTGCGGGAGAGAATCATATTTCTTTTGCACAGATGGATGTGCCCACAATCAACTTCCGAAGATGCAAAACAAGGGTTTCTGATTTCCACCCAGGCTTACCTAGTGATTACATTAAAACCAGAGATAGCTGTACCTGCCTCTGAATTATTTTAATTAGCAAAAATTAATTAGTGCTCGTACACAGCAGTACCTGCTGGTGTACTGGATGTGCTTAAGGTTAGTTAAGATCTAGCTAGGATTTAGCTTCTGTGAAAACAGTTTCTATGGCCTCCAAAATCGCTTGCAAGTTTCATCCAAACTTGGCAATTAGCTTCCCCGTAAGAACTGTGAAAATCTGTGAAAATCTGTGAAAATCTGTGGGTTGATAGTGAAGACAGAAACAGTGATAGTATCTCTGCAGCTGCACAACCTTATTCCACTGGATATTGAAGGTTCTATGCAGAGAAACACACTTGGAATTGGGGTTTCTTTTGTCCATTGAACAACCTGGTTGTAAATGCACTTACTGTGTTTTATTTTAACACTCCCTTACATACCCTTCTTCTCTTTAACAGCAGTAGGATTGAATGGTGATTAAAGCAGATTTGGAGTTTTTTTAGTATATATGCATTGACTGTGAGGAGTTATTTTTGATAGATACTCTTTTTCTTCTTAGCCCCTTATCCTGAAGCTTTGATTAAAATCTGAAATCCAGAAGCAATCAAAGTTACTTGTGAACCAACAAAAATCAGCATTAATCTGAAAATGCATGTCTTGGGCTTACCTTGCTGGTCCAGGACTTTGACAGTGTAATCATCTGAGAAATCTGTCCCTGTTGGGTTCCTGGGGCTAGCTTCTGCTCCAGCCCCAGATTTTGTCACCATCAACTCAGATGGGACAGGCTGCTCCTCCTGCATATCCTGCCTGTCCCTGCCTCTTCTTCCAACCTGCCCCAAGCCTCCAGACAGCTAGAACATTGTTTTGAATTCAGAGACACAACATTTCTGTGGCTAAACCCTGGAATCCCCAGGAATCCCTGCCTGCTTCTGGGATCCTGCAGGCATTGCACCCCACTGCCAACCCATGCCTTGCACCCAAAGGTTCCTCCACTGCTCCTTCTGCTCAGGGACTATTTCTCTGTGGTGATAAGGGCAACAAAGAGCAGAGATGTGGTGCAGCCCAGGCAGATGCTCCTGGCAGAAGTGCCAGCTTCTCCCCTATGGCTGGAACCATGGCTGGCTAGACAGGAATAAGTGGCCTCTTCCCTCACTGAACCAATGTGTGCCACCCGACTGAGCCAGCTGGCCTTGTCCAAGTCAGAAAGGCACTCAGCATTTTGTCCTGGCTGGAAAAGGGGAGCTGAAGAAGAGGGGTTCAGGCAGCCAAAGCTCTGCTGGGGAGGCAGAGCTGCCAGCTCACTGTCTGTGGTGGTGGTGCTGAGCAGCAGGAACATTCCAGGATAAGGAAAAGCCTGTTGTGTTCGGGGCAGTACCTGCATATTGCAGTTGCCAGAAGAACGTGAATGAGTGGCAGTGTCTTCATTTTCTTCATTGATGTGAGTGCAGGAAGACTTCGATGATTCAGTTTTCTCATCAAGAGGATGATGGTCTGATAAATCATTGCTTGGCTGTTTGCAACACCAGGGGATGTAGGAGGCACTGCCCTGCATGTACGTGATCGAATGAATAGATCAGATCTACACATCTATATCCAACTACAAAAATCACATCAGTGCTTTGGCTGATCACCCACAAACCCACGTTTGCTGGAAGCCTTGCTTAACAGATTGTACTACAGGGACATTGTGATTTCTTTTCTGAGCAAGACACAGAAGTATCAACATCTTTTTGCTGATGTGCTCAAATGTGCTGGTCCAAACTGTAGATTAATTGCCCACAATATTTCAGTCCAAGACTCAAACAAAATCCTTTCGTTTTAATAGATTTACAGTTTCAACAGCTGAGTTACATAATAGTAATCAAAACTTGGCATAGACACATTAAAAACAGACTATGCCTTTTTTTTTTTTCTAGTGAGGTGGCAATTTACAACTAGAGAACAAATGTCTAAGTTCTAGGAGATCAATTTGGGGAAACAAACACTAATTTATGGCAAGAATCTTAGTCATAGATGAAGAATCCATTTTCTTGAGCATATAACTTTCTATTTAAAAGTATGCTTTGATCCAGCTGGGTTGCATACTAAAAAAGAGAGTTTTCTTAATCAGGAAAAAAGATATAGCTCTTATAAGTCCATTTTGCACTTTTCTTATTTGTATCTGTCTCTGTGTGTATGCAAAACAACCTGTTAACCACCCTGCTTATAAACTCTGTCTGAGACTAGGGACCCTCTATGTTATTCCATTCTACATTGCAAATTCTGCTCTCATTGTTGTGCATGCCTGTGACCTTTTGCCTTCAGATTCAGCTGAAGTCCTCCGGGAGGTGACAGAAAGGGGAAAAAAAAACAACCTTCAACTTGGCTAGATATAACAGTGGAGAGTCATTAAATCTTGGTGACCAGCTATTCAGTTACAGTCCATTTAATCATACAGCAGCAAAATAATTGGCAATGGCTCAAGGCAAACTAATTATTCCAATCTGAGACTCGGCAGGGTAACAAGTAAACTGTGGATGAGGTGGTGATAGATTTTGCACATCTGACAGGCCTGATCTGTGAGCCCTCTTGACAAGGAGACTAATGACAACCCAGGAAGTGTTCTCTCTTCAGTCATGCCAAAAAATGAGGAAAGACTGAGAGCAGAAAAACATCTGCTGGAAGGAGAGGAAAAGACCACTTTCAGAAGGAAAATGGGAGACAAAGAAGGGTGGGCTCTTTAAA
This sequence comes from Agelaius phoeniceus, assembly GCF_051311805.1. Classification (NCBI taxonomy): domain Eukaryota; kingdom Metazoa; phylum Chordata; class Aves; order Passeriformes; family Icteridae; genus Agelaius; species Agelaius phoeniceus. The sequence goes on along the minus strand of NC_135303.1, from coordinate 4,568,655 downwards.
AGCCTTTAATCCAAACCTTAAGGTTGCATGGCCACAGGGGCACAGAAGCAGGCTAATGTGTACAATGTGCCCTTTCTTTTTTTTGACGATTGTTTTTTCCCCCCCTCCGAATGTCTTGCATCAGCCAAAAAGCAATTAGGCTTGCTGGCAATCATACGTGTCCTGGGGAAACCATGTGGCAAGCTCAGAGAGCTCTTGGACCTGCAGCCTGGGGAAGGAATTAGCCAGAGCACTCTGGATGTCAGCACCAGGGCTGGGAGGCTGGCCTGTGAAACCCCAGCCACCGAGGCCGTGGAGTGCCCAAGAGACAGAGCCTGGAGTCGCAGCAGTGTTGACTCAGCCCTTTGGAACTCAAAAGGCAATATCTGGGTGAGTGTTTGCAGGTTTGTGACAGCACAGCCTCTTCCTCTTCACACCACTGCTGTCTGGTGAGGCCCTAAAAGTCTCCAGGACACCTTAGGGGAGGAAACATTATTCACTGCTGGAAAAAACACAGTAGTCAGCTGGATATTGTTCCGGCGCAGGGTGGAAATTCAGATGTTCCTCACTAGGACCTCAAAAATCAGACCTGCCAAAACGTTTGAGGGATAGTTTTGAGGACAGAATTTCCTGGAATGGAGGTACAAAATTGTGCCTCCTTCTTTCTGTGTGGTGGCACAAAAGCTTTCCAAAAAGCAGAGCGGGGTGTACCAAAGCAACAGAGCAACAAAGTGGAAATTATTCAAGTGGGAGCTGTGAAGAAATGATCACATCTTGCTCTGTAAGGCATAACCTGGTGAGTAGCTGCAAATACCAGAAATTGCAACAAAATTTTGTCATTAAGAAAAAGTGCTTTTCCACTGACCCTTAAACAGAAGTTAAGAGCTAATGACAGAAGTTCAAACATTATGAGCAAATAATTTGGAATAAAAAATGCAGTGTTTTGGGGACACTCTCTCTCTGCAGCTGCTTCTGTGATCTTTAGTACAGGGGGACAGGACTGTCAGACATGCAAGAAAAAGAGAAATAAAGTTTAAACTGAAGGGATGAGCTATCTACAAGTGTTTATTAAAGTCACCACTAGAAATGTACAATAGGTTTGTAATCAGACTACTTCTTTCATTCATTGTAATTCTTCTGCAGAAACAAGAGGTGATCATAAAAACAACATAAAGGTCCAGATTTGAACAGGACTTCAAACTTCCATGGAAAACAGTGCCTTAGTTTAAGTTCTCCCTTCTCTGTCAAACTGTCTCTTGAATACTTTAATCAAGAAAAGTCCACCACTTTCCTGGCTCCCTTGGCCAATCAATCTCACGGTGATTTTTTCCCCCCCCTGAAACTGGGGAAGGAAGATGTCCAGTTTGTGGAGATGGTCCTTAAATGAGCTCTCTGGTACATTTGTTTGTCATTGCTTCTCAGCACGGAGACCTGGGGTTTGATCTCACCATGATGACTGATGTGAAGAGGGCACTGAGTACTTCTGTCTTTTCTGTGGGCATTTTTAATTAACCTTCCATCCTCATTCAGCAGCGCACCTGCAGCTTCGTCGTGCTTCCACTCTGTTACAGAGCAATAACAGCCTTTTATTTTCTGTGTTTGACATCATCTGCCAATTTGAGCTCTGCCTGAATTTTTCCTTCGCTAACAACATCACCGCATGCAGGAGCACTATTTCTCTATTTCTTTGTGTTATTCTCACCTTTTCCATCTCTCTCACATCTCTCTTTTGCATTGGAGCTCCTTCAGTAACTCACTGTTTACAGGATGTTTTCCTGTTATGATGGTTCCTTTTTCTCATGAAGCATGTAGGCCAATTTTATGCCTTGAAACTGAAAGTATTCCAGTACTCCTGAGCTTCTTTGCCCTCCAAGGGGCACAGAAAAGCTGGTGGCTGGTGTAGCACTGTGCTGTTTTCCCAGCAAATACTGAATTAACTGGAGGATATACATTTGAGTGAGTTGCTGATAATCAGATGAAGCTGCTTTTGACAAAGGGTGGTTTTCTTGCACAAAGGCATGAGAAGAGAGCCTGTCCTGCCTGTGCAGGATTTGCTGTGAGCCTGTACACCCCTTTCTGTAATAAGTTGAGACTGAGAAACAAAGAATCAGAGAGGTGCTTCTGAGAGCTGGTCATACGTAAGACAGGCATAAGGCGAATTTATGGCCGTGGGTGAGCACCTGAGGCTTCAAAACGTGCAGAGGAAAAAGATCCTTTCCACAGATAATTAGGGAGAAATAGAATTATTAGAACCTGATAGAATTAACAGAACCTGAGCTACCTGCTGAAGGATCAGAGAGGGCCTTTTAATTGCCATTTACTGTCTGCAGTGGGCATAGAGACAATGACAGCTGACTGAAGCTTGCCTCCTAAGCACAGTTACAGTCCTGCTCACTGCCTCCACCACAAAGAAAGAAACTGAGGACACCAGTTCAAGTGATCCTCACCTCTGTTTGACCCTCCCCATCGTTCCATTGACTTTGATGATTGCAGAGAAAGAGCCTGCAGACAAAATGTGCTCACAAACCCAGTTTTTTTCTCCTGCCAGCAGAACAGGCAGTCTGGATATTACCACCCTCAATTTCCTAAAAAAAAAATCAAGCCTCTATGGAGATTCATCTGAGCAGGAATTCTGCTGGAACAATAGATAACTCTTTGTCAGTTGTTCTGCAGCACCACTGGGGGTTCAGATGGTGTTGGAATTTAGGGTATAGGGAATGTATTTTATTTCTACCTTTCTGCCAATAATTAATTATTTGTCTGTTCATGCAACATTTGCATTGTGGCTCTTTCTAACCAATCACCCAATGCTCCCAACACAGCAGAAAATGGAGTAGATGAAGAACAAGAAGGAGATCAAACAACACCCAAAATCCTCCATCTTGTCCTCTATCTACCTCCATACTAAAAACCCAAAACTCTAAGTTTTTCACCCTGTGATAAACTACACCACTATCTATTTCACACACTCATAGATTCCAGTTCATCCCAAAGTCTCGGAAGTTTTCTCCATGGACTAAGGTTAAAAGCAGTGTTTTCCTGGGGATCAGGACTTCTCAGGAACAGCAGGGGGACATTCCCTGTGCCCTGGGTTCCAACAGGATGGAGATGTCTTGTCACAGACACATTTTGTAAAAAATCCTTTCCTTAGGAATTTTTCTCCTGAGAAGCTGAGAGGCCTCAGGAACAAAATGTGAACAATGGTTATCTGCTGCTGTGGGATGCAACAGGTGCATCTGGGATTGGTCTCGTGTGGTTGTTTCTAATTAATGGCCAATCACAGCCCAGCTGGCTCGGAGTCTCTGGTCAGTCACAAGATTTTATTATCATTTCATTCTTTTAATTTCAAGCCTTCTGATGAAATCCTTTCTTCTATCCTTTTAGTATAGTTTTAACATAATATATATCATAAAATAATAAATCAAGCCTTCTGAAACATGGAGTCAGATCCTCGTCTCTTCCCTCGTCCTGGGACCCCTGTGAACACCACCACACTGTCTGGCCATTGCCAGCTGGTGGAACCTGGAAAAGCAGCTGTGTCCTGGAAAAGCAGCTGTGTCCTGGAAAAGCAGGGGGCTCAGGGGCTGCCCAGCCAGGGTCACACAGCACTGGGAGCTCCAAGGTCTCACACAGATCACTGGCAGCAAATCCTAGCACTGAGCCCTTGCCCAGCAGCCTGAATGAAAACCTGGTAAAGGCAGATTCCCCCCGCCTGCCATTGCTCCTCTTTCACACCTGCATTTTGTTCTGAGAGCAAACTTTGGCTTCTGGTGGCAGAATACTGAGTCAGCCACTTAACCTGGCAGTCCTCAGCACTTATTCAATATTTAACAAGCATCATTTCACATTATGTTTTCTACAGTTGTTACTTTTGTTTACTGCAATGGTGTAGTAGCAATTAAGTTATTATGTCTGTTAAGTGATTAAATAAATAAAAATAGCTATTTTGAAGCATCATTCAAAAAGGAGTATTATTTGTCTTGTTGGGAATGTTATGCAAGTATGCAACCATACAGATCTGCATTAAATTAATCTTATTAACAACCAACATATTATTTATTTACTAAGAATGTGATAAAAGGTGTCATATTACATATCTGAAAAAAAAAAACTATTGTTAACCACCATGGGTAACCTTGGTGAAACAAATTTAAGAATAGAGAATTAGCATAGTTTTTAAGAGTAGAGTCAATAACAGTAGAATTAGAATTAATATGAGCTGTAATTTTTAATGATTTGGAAAATAATCACAGAGGAAGACACTTGTATGTCCTGTATAACCTAAAAAATCTACTACCCAAAACCTAAATAATACTCAAGAAATCCTTAACAAATACCTTTATCACAAAATCCATGCCACTGAGGGATGTAAAAAGTTGTTGATCCAGATGTTGCTGTTTTCCCAACATCAGGAACTGAATTTACAATGGATAAACTGGGAACAGGCAAAAATTACTCATCCAGTGTCTACATACATCTTGAGCAATCCATGATTCTGAAAGTCAGAAGAAATCCCATTGCCAGAAAAGGTTAGCCTCCTATCTTATTTAAGGCCGAATGGACTTCACTTTTTAAACTTCTCTTATCTATTTTATTGTTCATATCAGAGAGACACAGAAAGATATTTGAGTACCACAAATTATGAGGGATGAGCTACAATTATTTCATCCATAAATATTTTAATCAGATAAATGGCTCAACGCTTTTTTTCCCCCTAAAGGACTATTTTCTGGATTTCTGAAGAAAAATATTCTACCATACATAAGTTCTGTTGAGCTAAGAGAATTATTTGGACTCTCCCATCATGTGTAATTTAATATTCCTGTTGTTGGCAGTGCTAAAATGGTTTTGTTAAAAAGAAGAACAGCAGGAAAAAACCCTACTAGCTGAATACTTTTTCTTGTTCTGTTTGCACCTATAAAAAGTGCTTCCTAGGAAAGAAACTGGCACAAGACACTTTCCATGAGGACTGGTGTGTGTGGGATTAGACACAGACAGTCAGCTGTCTCTTGCCATCCTGGAAATGAAAAAGCAAATGGGTTTTACTTTACTCTTCATGAGAACTGAAGTGATAATTACAAGTTCCTTTCTTTTAACAAAGTATAGAAATCAGAGTCCACTTTGCAACTGAATTCATTAGATCTTACACAGTCAATATGGGCTTTTTGGTATTAGTTTTTTTTTTTCACGACATGTAAGCAGCAGTTTTGCACTGAGTATTCAAAAGTTATTGAATGCTATCCATAAACTGTGAAGTCTAACATCAGGAAGCAATACAATTTAGAAATTATATTACTTTAATACATTTGATTAACATCTGCTCTTTTACCCAAGTCAGCATTCATAATAACCAAACTTCTGGAGAACAAATATTAGTCTAAAAAATGAACTTGAGAAATCTTAAAATGAGATATAAAATAAATCCTCACTTAAAAGCACTATAAGAGAAATTCTTAAATTTCCTCTAAGTACCCTGAAGGAGAAAAGTAAGTTAAGCTTCAGGAGAAAGATCACCAAATTTTAAAAATGTGTCCATATACTATTGTCAAAAGATTCTTCTAAGTTAACAGCAGGCCAAATGGAAGCCTATTGAAATAATAATGTTTGCACCAAGATGTCGAAGCCAAAAAGAACCTGGTCATGGTCCGAGAAAGCGGTGACGTTTCTGGAGCTTCGATGCCATCTGCTGTCCGGGTAAAAAGAGTGCAGCGATCCCGACATCCGCACAGCACTTTTCCATTCCCACATGGAAAACTGACCACGGGCTGGCCCCACAACTGCCGATTCCTAACAAAGTGACAGCAGAATTGGAAAAAAAAAAAACATCCCCAAAAGCTTCTTGGGACCCGGCAGCTCTCCAGGGAACGGGGGAAAAAAAGAGGGATAAAAGAAGGATGCAAAACAGTAAACTGACACCTCAATTCCATGCAAAGAGGGAATAACTGTTTCAAGAAAGAGGGAAGTGGGCACCAGCTTCAGAGCTTTTGAAAAAGTTTCTCCAGCAAGATTCCTTTCAAGACAGTAACCTCTCTGCTTGGGTCCCAAAGTTAGGACAGGAGTCTTCTCTTTAAACAAGACTTACACTTCAAAGATGAGAGACATGAGAAGAAGCTACGACAAAACTGCAAGTACAGATGGTCTAAGATTTACGTCTTATTTGTAAATGGCACTAAGACTGACAAATGAAACTCCAGGGATAAAAGATTCCAAAGGACTTTCTGTCCTTTGAAGGCCCACAAAAGTGAGATTTCTAGTCTATTTTACACGACACCGGATTTCTGCTGTGCAAGTTTGGGCTGTTACACTGACACATTCTGTGATGTTCACAAAGCAGTAAGGTTTCTGTGGCACTCCCACTTCAGGGAGCAAATGGCAACGTCGCTTGGCAGAGAAAAATGAGGCAGTGCAGTAAGTGAGCAGTAAGGTTTGGGAATCTCCTACCTGAAGCAGCAATCAGACACTTGAAAAGTGCATCTTGAGACATGAGCTAACTATTTTTCCCAACCCAAAACAGTCAATATGTGCATATTGTATGAAACAGCACTTACCATACTACAATTAAATTTTTAGTATAGGCGTGAACAACATAAGTGTTTTCCTTGGGGAATGCAGACCTGAATCTTCATGCTAAGCCAAATAATCTCCACTGCAGTTCTTGGCTGTGGAGCTTTCTGCTCTTTTGGAGGGTCCTTTGCCCTGTCTTTTTTTTTTTTTTCTCCAGCAGGACACTGAGAGTGTCTTCTGCAAAGCTGGAAGTCTCTGATGAGATCCCAGAACGGCCTGAACCATGGCAACCAGCTGCAGCAATCGTGCATGGCTGCTGTGCTGAATAGCTGGGGCTGATATCACTTGGGTTTCCATGCACAGGACACATCCTCTGTCCTGTTCCCAGCAGGGAGAAGAGGTTTAATCCATCCTGGATGCATTGGGTGGCATTTGTACATGGATAAACATGTAATGCACGTGAGCTGCCTGTCTCTGGTGTTTCAGCTGGAAACATGACAGCCCCGTTCCTTATAAGAAGCAGCACACTGCTGAGGGTTGTGGTTATTTGGGTCTTTTGCCTCTCAATGTGAAGTGCTATTGAACATGTACTATTGTTGCTCCACTGCCAGGTTGTTTCTGTTTTCCCCATTACTGCTCTTCTGCTGCTTTTTTAAGTGTGCACTCCTATGGAAGCAGGGTCCTTTCAGTCTTTTCTCTTGCAGCAACCATGCAACAGCATTGCTCAGGAGAAAGAAAAATTCATAACCGATAAATTTATAATGCTGATAACTCTAATTTCTCTCCTCAGTGCCAGTTAACTTGGACAACATGACCTCTCCACCGGGTCTCACTGAAGCTTGGTTAAAGTCTGCCTGCTTTGCCTGATCTGATGTTTGCCCTTTATACCCAATTTGAATGACTTTATGCTTAGTTTTTTTTAAAAGTTCTTACCTCAAGCAAATTATCCCTTTCAGGCCTCTTGCACTTCCAATATCTTATTTGTATGTGACAATTGTAGCAGAAATGAAGTGCCACTGTAACTACCAATATTTGTAACCTGACATGCAAGCGAACTCTGCATAAATCCTGAAACAGAATTGCTGTTGTTTGGCTCTCTCCTTGATCTCAGAAAACACCATTTAGCCAAGAAAGTATGAAGACAAACCCAGCAATACCGATCAAGTTTGATTTTCCCCTTCGCTGAACCTGTTTTCTGACAAACAATTAGTGAATGACTGTTACTTCTGTTCTCGCTGGCAGTAATTTAATTTCCTCTTTCATTTTAATTAAAAAAAAAAAAAAAAGTGAAGCTAATTTTCAAGTCGATTCATTTTGCAGAGTCTGCCCGATGGGAGAGGATTGAGCCACATACAGCTAAAATCAAAACCATTAGCTGATCATTTACTTTGGGCAGGATTAGCAGGCAAGCCTCTTTACCCCCAGTCAGGCATCCTCCCCACTCCCCTGAACCACTTCTTAAACTTGCAATTGGAAACTGCAGAAAAAGAAAAGAAGGGAAGATTTTAGCCAGTTGGGAGTAAAGAGGAGGAAAAAAAAAAAAAAAGCTACTAAATCCCAAGGAAATCAACTCTCTGTTTTATTCATATTTGATTTCACTGGTAACCATGGGAAACTGGAGCCAAACCTGGTACCCTCTTGTGTACTGCAATCCCTCACTACACTGCAGACAGAGACAGAAGAGCTGCAATGGAGAAGGGCATATCAGCTAAAGGTGGCTCAGTTAGCACTAGAGAAGGCTTTACTTGAGAGGTTCAGTAGGATATCCAACCCTAAATATGAAATGGCCACTCTTGAGAGACTCTGCTTGGGAACAGCACCCTTGGACAGGGTATATTGCAGGGACCTGGCGTGTGCAGCCTGGGCACACGAGTCCTGGTGATAAGCTGGTGTCAGAACACAAAATACAACTAACCAAAGATGTGAGACTGCTGTGTGCACTGCAGTCTGAAGCACGATTCTGGGCTGTGGGAGAGAGGCAAGGCCCCTCTGAGCTAAGAGACTGCCACTACCTAGAAGCTGAACTTTTTTCCCCCCCCACCAAGGCTGACAGGTAGAGGGAACAATCTGTTCATCTGTTTTACACTTCAGCCTTTTCACAACTCTGTAATTATTCCGTCTGCCCTAGCTCAATTGCTTGCTGAACCTTGAAATTTGGCTGGTAAGTAGTGCTCGACTGGAATGTGTACTGCAGCCAACTAAGAATCTGGGCAGATCTCTCTTAAAGATAGCACCCAGCACGCTCCTCAGCCACCTAATGAAGCAAGGCAGTAATGCTTCCCTGTGAGCCTGCTGCCCCATTTGCATTCAAGCACTTGCTCTGGCAGTCGTGTGCAAATGTCTGTGGATGCCTTCCTAAAAAATGACATTGGCAGCGTTAAAGGGAAGTACAGAACATGTATGAATGTACAGAACAGGGATATGTGTGTGTGTGTATCCGCCTGGGTGTTAGGAGTGTCTAGGCACAACAGCATCATTCAGCCCAAGTCATCTGAAGCAATCCAAAACATAAAAATAGCCTTGAGTACCAAGAGCCATGAAAAAATACTGGATATTCTGCTGATGCCCTTTGCACAGACAAAACATTATCCACGTAACTCAAGGTCATCTGAGAAATAATTAGCATTGCTGGCATGAATGGTGATCAAGGTGCAACAGGTAAGGAGCTGACTCCAGGAAGAGTAGGAAAAGCAGGTGCAGAGAGAGGACCTTATTTCAGGAGTAAGATCTTTGAGAAATTCTCTGGGGACTCACTGTGAGTTTCCTTTAATGACAGTGCTGCAAAATGTGGAAACACCTTGCTGAAACTTAGGTGTATTAGCTCAAAGTTTACAGACACTGTCTGTGTGGAAAAAGATGTTCCTCTGAAAGCTGGGAGAAAGTGTATAAATGCAAGCAGCATAAACTCCAGACTCTCGTTTGGCAACCATGGTAAGAATTTCTGTGAGATCAGAGGTTGAAAACTGCTGAAAGAGACAGGAAAGTGTGTGTAACTGTGTCCTAAATGTATCAACATGTCACTAGGAAGACAAAGCTGTGAGAAACTCAAGCGGTTCCACAGGGCAGGTGCAAAGCAAGATCCAGAAGCTCAAACCACACCAGTGAGATACTGCACAGGCTCCAGCTCAAGTTCAAGAAACATTGAAACAACTCAGAACAATTGCAGAGAATAACAACTATAATATTCATGAGAAAGAAGGCAAAACTACAGAAGTTTGGCATATTTAGTCTCAGAAAATGCAAGCCGAGAGTAGTACAATTACTGTATCCTGAATACAAATGAATGCTGAAAACCTAAGTGGTCGTGCTGGCCCAAGATTAAACAGGTTTAAACTGATCACAAACACATTATACAGCAGACAGGAAAACATTCAGTTACAGGAGAAGCAGTTTCTGACTCATCATAATTAATTAAGAGAGTCACATGGAGTAAAATACCCTGAACAGAACAACAACACAAAGCCTACAACAAAATCCCTGTTTTTATTATGTTTTAAGATATTTCTAGGAAACGGGGACTCATATTTGTTATGCTGCCCCTGTCTCATACTCCTGCATTCTGCATTTGAGATGGAGCACAGTGTGGGAGACAGAACTACAGTGCTCCTGCCATGGTCGAGTTTCTGGTTCCCAGAATTGGTTCTCCTGGAGGAATTCATCATCCCTGGCACCTGCAGCAAGGGAAAGGCCACTAGGGAGATTTCTAGAGGATGTCAGGGATAACACAGATGTTAGATGTACCAACTGGGATTATGCTGATCTGGATGTGTTACTTAAAATGCTACTTAAAAATAAGGAAGAACTCGTCAGGGCATAACTGCAATGATCCAGACCCAGGGGAGTTCAAGATCCTGGGCCAGGGTGGGGAATAGGAATGCCAATAGCCCTTACCTTCACTACAGAAAGCTGTGGCTTACTCAGGGAAGAGGTAGGTGTGAGACAGTTCTTATGGGAGCCAGCTCTTGTGGGGTTTGAAGGGCAAAGGGGTACAAAAAAAAAAAAACCAAACGTCCTTGCTGATGGTCAAGGAAAAAACACAACAGATATTTTAGGAGGCTGGCTTGGCTGAAAAGAGAATTCATGGGAGAGCAATGCAAAAAAAAAAAAAAAATTATAAGCACAGTAGGAATTAGGAGAGGTTATGACAGAGATTATATTATTATTTTTGCTGAGGTGTGCAGAGGTGTGATCAGAAGAACCAAAGCTAAGCCAGGGTTCAAGAAGTGCTTCTGCTGCTATGTAAGAAGTAAATCAGGTAAAGAAATTATGACAAATGGGTTCAGCAGTACATTGACAGCAAATGCAGGCAAAAATGAGGTACTTGGTGCCTTCTTCCTCTCAGTTTCCACTGCCACCGTTCCCAGGTGTTTTAGCCCAAAGGCAGGGATGAAGAAGAGGAGGAATTCTAGGAGTAGAGGGCATTCAGCTCAGGGGTCTCCGAGAAAATCTTGTCTTATACAATTCCATTGAGCTGGGTGGGATTTGTCTGAAGGGGGTTGAGTGAGGTGGCTGATGACAGGGGGGGGGCACTCAGGACATTTTTGAGCCTGGGAGAGGTCCCTGATGATTTTATGTGCACCCAGAAGGTGCCTAATGATCCTGTGATTCCCAGGGCTCCCCCAGGTCACTCTGTCTGGGGCAGTGAACTCTGGGCACGTGAGGTAAGAAGGTTCATTGGGCAGTACCTCGTGTCTCCCTGGGAGGCTGCAGTGCAAAGTTCCACAGGCTCTTCCCACATCTCAGCACTTCTGGCCAGCCCTCTGGGCTCCCCTGATTCCTCCCCCAAGGAGATTTTCATACAACCTTGGAATGGTTTAGGTTGGAAGAGATCCCTAGGATAACTTAGTTCCATCCCTCCCCTTCATCCCCAAGAGCAGCTGGATGCCATCCACTAAATCAGATAGCTCTGGGACCCATATAGCCTGGCCTTGAATGCTTCCATACAGAGCACTCACAGCTTCTCTGGTCAAGGCTGTCAGGGCCTCACTATCATCTGAATTAAGATTTTCCTCCAAATATGTGCCCTCTTTCAGCTGAAAGCTATTCCCCTTTGTTTTATCACTACATGCCCCTGTAAAATATCTCTTTCCAGGTCTCTTGCAGGCCCTTTAGATACCGGAAAGTGCTCTAAGATTTGCCTTCACCTCTCCAGGCTGAACAACCTCAACTCTCTCAGCCTGTCTCTCCTTAGCACAGGTGCTCCAGCCTTCTGAGCATCTTTGTGGCCTCCTCTGGACCAGCTCTAAGAGGTCCACATCTTTCTTGTTCTGGGGAATCCAGAGCTGGATGCAGCTCTCCAGGTGGAGTCTCCTGAGGGCAGGGTAGAGGGGAACAATCACTCCCCTTGACATGTCTTTCCCCTTGTTTTTGGTGCAGCCCAGGGTGTAGCTGCCTTCTGGACTGCCAGCACACACCACTGGCTCATGTCCACCTTTATATTCCACCAGAAAACTCCAAAGTCCTTCCCTCAATGAGTTCTTCTCCCAGTCTGTGCTCATGTCTGGGACTGCCCCAGGTGCAGCACCTGGCACTTGGACTTGCTGAACCTTATTGGGTTCTTTGGGACCCCTTCTTGAGCTTGTCCCAGTGCCCCTGGCTGGCCCCATTCCTTCGGGTGTGTCACTGTACCTGCAGCTTGGTGCCAGCTGCACACCTGCTGAGGAGCTGCTCTCCCTGTCTGTGTCACTTAGGAAGGCATTGAAGACTCCCAGTCCCAGAACAAAGCCCTGAGGGAGACCACTCATCACCAGCCCTCAGCTGGACATGGAATCCTGGACCACTGTCCACAACTCCCTGGCTGTGTCCATCCATCCAGCTCCTCCTCCACTCAATCCCACACCCTTCAAACCCAGGTCTCTCCAAAGGCCTCACAGAAATCCAGGTGGATGATGTTGGTCAGTCTTCCCTTGCTGATCATTGCAGTCACTCCGTCACAGAGGGCCACCAGATGGGCAGGGACAATTTTCCCTTAGTGAAGCCATGCTGGATATCTTAGAACACCTCCTTGTCTTCCATGTGCCCTAACATTGCTTCAAAAGGACCTGGTCCATGATTTTCCCAGGCACAGAGGTGAGGCTCACTGGTCTGTAGCTCCCTGTGTCTTCCTTTCTCCTGGTTTTAAAAATAGGAGTGATGCTTCCTTTTATCCAGGCCAGAATATTCCCTTGACTGCCATGACTTTTCAAATGTGATGGAGAGTGGCTTGGCAACATCAGCCAATTCCCTCAGGATTCTGGGATCTATCCCCACAGACTTGCATGTATTTTCTCTTCTATCCATGGCGCAGGGAGCTGGGCCAGGGTGATCCCCTCTGCTCAGCACCCACCAGGCTTCACTGGGGCACTGTGTCCTGTTTGGGGTCCCAGGCAGAACTGACCAACCAGATGGGCTCAGGGGAGGCCACTGGAACTGTGGGACTGAAATAATCACCCTGAGAGCAGGGTCTGTGGGGTTGGGGCTGGTTCAACGTGGAACAGAGAATGGTTTGGGGTAGCTCACAGCACACCCTTGTGCACGTGGGGCCGAGATCAAGTGGATGGGGCCAGGGTCCTCCCAGTGAAGAACGCTCCCTGGCAGGAGGGCAAAAGACAGTGACATCAGCAGAACATAGAGAAGTTCAGCATATGGTTAGAAGGGGAAAAAATGAGAATTATTATGCACTATAGCAGGAGCCAGAGGAGGCTGTGGGGCCTCTGGAAATTTTCAAAGTCTGGCTGGACAAAGCTCTGAGCTTCAGGATCTGAATTCATTCTGGAATCCATTCTTCTCCTCCAAGAAAAAGTTTGGGGTAGAAGCTACCCATAGTTTTCTGTGCCAACTACTAAGCTTTTTTGGTCTGTGACCTAGGAGTTGGTATTGTTTTACACGAGGCTTTATGTAGACAGAATAACTACACATCCAAGTGAATTCCTGTTGAATCCAGAGGGCTCACACTCCCCAGCTGTCAGGTTACACATATGCTAGGAAAGCAATGTACTGTAGCAGCCACATTACTCCACAGCAGATGGCCTGTACAAGCTACAAACACTGTGACAAAAGCTTCAGAGCACAGTGTATTGTTCTCTTTGATCTGGCAGTCAGTACAGAAAGCAACGTGTTGGAAAGTGCATGCTCAAAATCAAGTAATGTAAAAATCCATAGTTGGGTCTCTGTAGAAAAATCTGTTTTGGTGTTTGATTCCTCACACCACACTGGAAAAGATTGGTCTGTTTGTGTGGCTGTTCAGCTTAGGCCAAGTTTGTTTACATGAGTTTTAACTGCATTTTGATTAAATTAAAATACTTTCAGATAACCACAGTGATGACTGCAATATGATTAATGACTCATACAAAAATAAACTGATCTAATTTACTCATAGTAGGCCCAGCTAGACCTGCAGGATTTGATTCACTATTTTTCAGATAAATATTATTCTTGGAATCGATGTTCCAGATTAATTACTGATGATTCCTGACGTCATTTTCCTAGAAGCTTTTTATAGAGCACTCAGCAATCCACTCTGGAACTGCTCGGTCCCATCCTGAAGCTGGGAAGACTCACCCTGTGACAACAGTCAATAGAAATGGGCTGGCTGCAGTATTTGCCACTCTAATGGCTCATGCAATTATTGGCCTTGCTTTGGAATATTCAGATGTCTGGCCTTTCCACAGCAGCTCTGCAGAACCACAGGAGGACAATGTGCAGCTTCCGGCTCCCGTTTGTCCTTGTTATTACGGGACAGGCAGGGACACAGACAGGAGAGAAGCTCAAACAAAGCCCAAATATTAGAAGAGTTGGCAAAGAGTCTGCACTCTGAAATACTGTAAACCCCCCCGCTAGAGCCACAGCAGCCCTTCCTGCTAATAGACACAGACATCAGATAACTGTCTTCAGAGGCATTTGTCAAATCCCAGTCATTTTTATTCCCTTCCCTTTTAGCTGTCTGGCACTCCAAATAAACCAGCGATTAAATAAGGAAACTTTACATGGGTAAAAATATTTTTTCATTCCCAGATGAACTCTCTCGAAGCATACAGAATTCAATACCTCCCTCTCCTAGGCCGTTTCTGCACACAGAGATTTAAAGAGTTTGATTCCAATGCCAGTCAGGGCACTGACACTGCTGGGATAAGCTTCCAGAGCCACTATCCATGGCTGTTACAAGTCTGGAAGATGACCTCTTCTCTGAAATGCTTGGGGCAAGAAGCACTATGCAGCCTGGTACTCAACTTCAAGTCCCATTTGGCCGCTCTTGGCAAACCTCATTTCCTGCAGCTGCAAAATGACACTGACCTGATGGCAAGGGAGCATATAAAAAAACAAACAAACAAACAAACAAACAGATACAGATAAAACAGATAAAGGGGTTAGATTCCAACTGCAAGCCCACTGCTGTTGTGAAGCTGGACTATGCTGCAGGAATAGCCCCTGGAGGCAGCATGCCTTGCAGACACACCCTGGACCGAGATGCCCCTTCCCACCCCTTGTCCCTTACTTCCTTAATGAATGGTATAAAATAAATTAATAGCAATTTCAAATTAAGAAGTTCATATACTTACTATAGCTACCGCTCCTAAATCTCTGTATGGAGGAAATAAATTAAAGTAAAAGGCTTTGCAGCTGAATGAGAACTTTTATTATATGTTTAAGGAAAATTTGCAGATTAGAGTCAGCTGAGAAATCTTTTGCGGGTTTCCCCATACTTGGAACTGATTTTACTGATGGAAAATATCTTGATATTCCTAATACAATTACTACACCCACATAATTAGCATAATAAATATATAAGCCTGTCAAGCTGATAGTCTAATGTACTTGCCACTCTGTTATTTAATAGTGAATTCCAAGTATTCTTGGCAGCTGTTTGAGTGTCAATCAGGCTAAAAAACTAACAACAGAAAAGCAGTTGCTCTCAAAATAAAAAATAAAAATTGCTCTCAAGTATGAACCCTGCATAAAAGAAATTTTAGTCCCTTTTATCAGTAACCACTGGGTTTCATTCTGATCTCATAATAACATTCCATCAGTGTGTGCAATAAAATTGAACTGTAGGTTCTTCTCTGCAGACTCCAGTGCTAACATTCATGGTGTCCAAGGGCTGATAGGAACTCCAATGGGAATTTCCATGCTTCCCTCATCCAAGGCAGTACCACTGCTTCAAAGTGAGATGTCTCCAAATCTGAAGGATTTTGCTGACCTTTTGCTGACCTTTTTTTTTTTCAGACTATGAGGCATGCAGACACGAGAGATTACAGATAAATCCAAAGAAAAGCAAGATCCAGACCCTCTTTTCCTGCAGCTGGTAGTGGCTGAAGAGGTTACAATCACCTTGCTGCATGTAACCACTGCCTCTATGGTCACTGCCTGACAACTCACTGTCTAATTAGCTGATCAATCTGCACAGCTGCTCTCTACTATTGTGACAAACAGTGTGAGCCTGCTTCAGTGTTAGTCCTGCACAATAAATGAGGATGATTGAGGAAGTGTGGTAGCAGTTTCACAGCACAAGTAAACCCCCAAATTATTCCTGTACCAGAAGAAACAATGCTGCCAACCGGAGAAAGATAAAGCTCCAGAGTGCCTGTGGAATAAGACTGAGGGTGAATTAATGAGTTACTGCAAACTGGAATCTAAGTAGAGGTTCACCTGCTCCAGAGACATGCCTGCAGTTGGTTCAGCCTCCACAAAAGGCCCACTGGTGTTCTCAACTAATTTGTGATAAAGGGAAAGCCAGTGAGAGGTCTGCATGGAGAAGCGTGGAACAGCAGAGACCAGTCAACTCTATCGAAAACCTCACCCTAATGGCAAATAAACACTACAGCCTACGACACCTCCCATTAATTAATTTCTATTTCACGTCCACAACCAGTGGGAAAAGACTGCTTTTGAAGCATTTTTCAGGGATAGGTCCCTTATTGTGAAATAAGTGTGAAATGCTGCCTTTCATTAAGGGTAAGGTCATGTTACTGCCTGTCAGTGATGGTGCTAACCTCCCTCACCTCTCCATTACCAGCATGTGCTCTGTTGGATCCCAGGCCCCTCCAGGCTGTGCTGCCCTTCTGGGGCTCTGCTACCTGTGTAACAACTCTTCCTAACCCCTACCAGCAGCTCAAAAGCTTGCCTCTCCCTTCCATCACCTCTGTTATCCAGGCTGACAAGCATCTGCCTGGAGTACTGCCCTCTGCATGCCTCCTCCCAGTTCAACACAGACTAAAAAAGTTGCTTTCTACACCTTCAGGGCCTTGTTCAGGCCATTTCTGTCAGTGCTCCTTTGTTTTGGAAAAGCCTGCACCCACCTCAAAAGGTCTGAAACTGAATGTGCTGCTTTCTTGCAAGCACCGTTTCACTCCTTGCTTCCCTAAACTGCTCTTTGTAAATGAAGTTAGCTAACTGTGATGCTTCAGTCTGTACACAGGGCAATTACCCAAAATACTTCAGACACAGAATGAAAAAAAAACCAAAAAAACCACCAAGCACTGGCTGTCAAGGAGAAGTACTATGAAACTAAATGATGAGAGTGCTCTGGGGAAGAAATTCCAAACCTCAATTCTGCAAGTGCAAGAAAGAACTGGAGAGCCAAGCCCAGCCAGATTTTATGGAGCTGAATAGGCTGAGCTAGAGGAAATACCAAGAATCTGTTTATTCATTATATTCCCCTTATAGTGAGTTGTCATAAGTTCTTGAACCACTCAGAAGAAAGAAAAAAAAATCACGACTTCTTTTTTATTTCCCCTCATTCTATTTCAAAATTCAAATAAAAACGGTCAGGAAAAAACCCTTCATCCTTAGCTGTTCACAGCCTCTGGAGTTGTTTCCCAGTTATTCTGGGGCTTTTACAAGCAGAGCTAAACAGCCACTGTGCAAATGAACCCTTAGCCCTGGGCAGAACTGCTTCACACACTAACCAGCAAACACAGAAGTCAGACCGAGTAGTTTAACACAATCTGAGCAGAAAAGAGTAGTGAAACTGACACAACCCCTCAGCATGAGGTACTTTAGTTTGCATGTGAAGCTTAGCACTTACATATATCTGGACTGCTGAATGAAACGTTTAAAAACAAAAAAAAAATCCCTTCTATCTTCAAAGTATAGACTTAGGTATCAGGCAGGAGTGAAACTGAACAAGCAGCATATTTTAAGTTGTAACCACCTAAGCAAAAAATAGCAAGTGATATTTTTTTTTCTCTCTCTTTTTTTTTTTTTTTTTTTTTTTTAATGGCTCTCCACGCAGAGCAAGCAAGTCACTCTGTGCTGTCAAGAATGCTGGATTCCTACTAGCAACAGTCAGCGGTTTCTTTTTAGTTGCGAAAGCTGCAGGAGGCTCTGGCTGTCTGTGTGTCAGAGCACGAGCAGGACGCTGGCAGAAGCAGCCCCTCCAGCCCTGTGTGTACGTGTAGCACCTCCCCATTCCCTCATTCCTGCAGGCAAAGGGGTCTCCCTCTTTCCCTCTGCCTGGCAATGCTGCCTGCTGGCTGCGCTGCTGGGAGGAAACGGTGAGGAAGCCAAGCCTACTGTAAAAAAAAGAATAAAATAAAGAGTTAGAAGATGGTTCTTATTACAAACATCAAGCTGACAATGTGGCAGGCTAGATATTCTCTGGGCATTACAAAATGCTAGGAAATTTGGAGTTTAACTGCCATGAAGTCAGCCTGACACAAGTATCCCCTCCTGCAGAAAGCCTGTATACAAAGAAAATGCCCCAGGAGATCCCACACCTGCAGATGGAAGAGGTTACAAGGTGCAGGGGAAAGGGATCTCTTTAACCAACACAGCTGGCTCAACTTTAAAGTTTATTTGTGGCAGCTCTCCTCCTATATTACCTAAGGAGCACCAGGGCAAACACAGGTTAATAACCCATCAAAGGCATGCATCAACTACTCAAACACTGAACTGCAAACTACTAAACTCACCATGAGCCAGCAGCGTGCACTCACAGCCCAGAAAGCCAAATGAGTCCTGGGTTGCATCCAAAGCAGAGTGGGCAGCAGGTCAAAGGAGGCAATTCTGCCTCTCTCCTCCTCCTGTGAGACCCTCACCTGCAGTGCTGCATCCAGGTCTTGGTCCTCGATGTTAGAAGGACATGGAAATGCTGGAGCAAGTCCAGAGGAGGCCACCAAGTTCATCAGGAGAACCTTCCCTGTGAAGTCAGGTTGAGAAAGCTGGGGCTGTTCACCCTGGAGAAGTTTCCAGTATCTGAAGGAGCCTACAGGGAAACCAGAGAGGGAGACTTTGTAGGGAAGGGTAGTGGTACGACAAGGAGGGATAGGTACAAACTGAAAGGAGGGAGATTTAGGGCATCTCCCCTTTTTAGGGGAATCACCCCTATTTATCCGCAGTTTAGGTTGGATATAGGGGAGAAATTCTTTACTGTGAGGATGGTGAGACACTGGAACAGGTTACCTGGGGGAGGCTGTGGATGCCCCAACACCTGGTGGTGTTCAAGGGACAGGTTGGATAAAGCAACCTTGAGCAATCTGGTTTAGTGGGAGGTATCCCTGCCCATGGCAGAGGGGTTGGGATTAGACGGTCTTTTATATTCCACGAAACCAGCACTGACAGAACTGAGGTGCTACAAACCCGCAAGAGTGTATTGATAAACTTGTGTAACAACTTACAAGTGTTGTGTCCTGTGCCACTCATTTCCAGAAGGACATAGAGAGGCTGCAGCGTGGGCAGGGAAGGGAACGGAGCTGGGAAGGGAATGGAGCCCCAGGAGAGGCTGAGGGAGCTGGGCAGGGGCTCAGCCTGGAGCAAAGGAGGCTCAGGGGGCCCTTGTGGCTCTGCACGGCTCCTGCCAGGAGGGCACTGCCGGGGGGATCGGGCTGTGCTCCAGGGAACAGGGACAGGAGCAGAGGGAACGGCCTCAGGCTGGGGCCGGGGGGGGGGGGGGGGGGGGGCGGTAAATTTGGGTATTAGGAAGAAATTTTTCACAGGAATGGTGAAAAGCATTGGAACAGGCTGCCCAGTGGAGATGATGGAGTAATCTCTCCTGGCCGGTCTAGGGGAGATATAGCTGGGTATTAGGAAAAATTTCTTCACAGAAAGCGTGACTAGGCATTGGAACGGGATGCCCAGGGAGACTGCAGAGTCACTGCCCCGGAGGTGCTCAGAGCAACGACTGGACGCATCACTTAGTGCCACGGCCAGGCTGACACGCTGCTGTCCGCTCACAGGCCGGACTCGCAGACCTTTTCCGCCGCAATCGCTCCGTTTCTTCTCGCTCTCTCTCTCTCTCTATATATATAAATATATATTTTCGTATTTCTGCGACTGTGCCCGCGCCCCTCCTCCCGCTCTCCCCGCCCTCAAGCGCACACGCGCCTGCGCCGTGCCGGGCGCCTCAGGCCGCGCATGCGCGTCCCGCCCTCCCGCCGAGCCCGGCGCCGCCTCCCTCCTCCTCCTCCCTTTCCCGGCCTCTTCCCCGCCACCTCTTCCCGGGGAAGGGACGAGGGCGGCCGGAGCGCGGCACGTACCCGCCGCCATGCAGATCACGCTGAAGACGCTGCAGCAGCAGACCTTCCGCATCGACATCGACCCCGAGGAGACGGTGCGGCCATTCCCGGGCCCCCTCCCCGCCCCCGCCATTTCCCTCCCCCACCCGAACCACCATTCCCGGGACGCGGCCGTGGACAGGGATGCGGGGATCTGTGCCCTCGCCCCCCAGGAAAAAGGAGGGACGGACTCCTCCTGTGGAGGTGGCAGGAGATTCAGTGAGGGGTCAGGGCCGCGGGGGTGGTGCGGTGTCCGCCCGGGATGATTTTGGGGGATTTAGGGCCGCGGGGAGGGGGTTGAGGAGGGATCCCCTTTTTCCTCGGGATGCTGGTGGGTAGGAGTGACTTCCCATCGCCGAAGGAAAGGGGCTGCCGTGGCCAGACCTCCGGCGGAAGGACTTTTTCCCCCCCTTGTTTTTGAGGAGAACGCCCCGGAGGTGGGAGGGGGAATAAATATCTCACGTAGTCCTGGGAAGGAGAAGAGCTCTGTAGGAAAGGAAAGTTTCTCCTTTCGGGAAGCGGGGTACCGTGGGTTAGCAGTCAGTGGGGCGCAGTTTTATAATGGGAGCACTGGGAGAGGGGATATTGCGGGAGCATCCCTCTGCCGGGGTGGGGCTGGGGGTCCAGCAGAAGGAAAACGTGGTGGTCTTTCCCATCCTTCCATGGATTCCTACAAGGGAAAGGCTGGGAGGGTTGTGGGGCTTTTCTGCCGGGGCAGGAGCGTGATTCTGGGGTTTGCTGCCAGGTGCATCACAGTGTGCCCGGGCAGGTGTGTGGAGGTTTTATTGTGTGGCCACACGGGGCGAGCTGCAGTGATTAATCAGTGTGCACTTAGGAGGGGAGGGAGTGCAGCAGAGACTCTGCTGACCTCGGTGCTGGGGGGTGTGACGGGGTTCAGGCAGCCTCCTTCCCCCTGCCCAGCGCCTTTGGATGCTGTGAGCGAGGAGGAGGCATGTTTTGCTTCCAGGTGCACACGGGAGCCCGCTGGAAAATCCTCGGGGAAATGCAGTAGGAAGGGCCCTAAGCGAGCTGGCAGGGTTGGAAGTTGCCTTGTCACTTGCCTGAGCAGAGGTGGTTGTTTTGATAGCCAAATCCAGACAACACTTGTGGCCTTGGTTTGAAAGAACTGGGGAGGCTGGCAGCTTTCCTTTCCAGGCAGCTTTCCTGTGACAGGTGGGCAGTGAAGCTCTAGATACTATGGGGCATTGTATCTGCTTTTATAAAGGCTCTTAGTTCACCCTCTTCCATCATAAGAAAATAAAGGATGACAGTAAAAAGTTGGACTAAGAGCTCGTTTGGGTTACCATTGTGACTGAGGGACATGGCAAATGCCCTAGGAGAAGCAGGGCTCAGAGACCTTCAAGTATTTAAAACATAAGTCTTTGCTGTTACTGAGAAAACTCTCTTTTCTTTTTTTTTTTCCCTTTCTTTTTTTCCCCCTCTTGCTCTCTGCATTCAGTAAGGTCCTGGGAAGTAAATTCAAGGAGAGGACTGAAGGAATGTTGCCAGTCAAAGCCCTCACCAGTTTATGAGACAGCAGAATGCAATGACTGGAAGTTGGATTGTGGGAAAATGCGACTGCACCCTCTGTTTATAAATGTAGCTGCTACAGTAGCTCAAAATAAAAATGTTCCTCATAAGCGTAATTTCAGCTTTTGGTCAGGAATGCATGATAAGACAGAAGAAATCTGGTAAAATTTGAGGGGAACTTTGTTTTAAAAAGGACAGGATAGAGACTTGATTTTATTGTATTAGCTGTAGAGGTGAAAAATGTGTTTAAATTTCTGTGGCACACTTCTTAAAAAATTACTAAGAAAATAACTGTTGGAAATACTAAAAATCATAGAACTTAGTAAAGAGAAGTTCAGCTTTGAGCCTTCACTTACAAACTGAGTCTTAAAATCAGAAAACACTTTGAAATAGGCTATGTTGAGGAAGCGCCTCACAAGTGTGTGCTTTGAAGTTCTCAGTCAGATTTTTTTTGGAATACACGGATTTTACCTAAAAGCGCACTGGTTTCTTAGATTAATTTCCTGGGACCTTGGAACGTGTTTCATGGGGTTTGGGAAACATTACTTTTAGTCTTTGGACCATGTGTGTGTTTCTCAGAGGTAGGCTTGTTTACTTGGATTTCTGCCCTGTGCTGTGACAAGGCCAAAATTCATGTAGTTGCAATAGGCACAGGAAACCTGTTGCTCCAAAGCCGGGTTCTGGTTCTGTAAAATTGCTTTTGTGCTCCTAGCAATTTCTCCCCTTATTCTCAGTACCCAGTTTAATCAGGAGAGACTTGATGTTACTGTGCAAGGCAGCAAGGTTTAATGCTTGTAACTGAGAGCTGTCGTTGATAGGAATATTTAAACCAACCTCCAGTAATAATTTGAAGCAGCATACTTCCCAATAACTCATTAGCCTTGCTAATTAGCTCTGTGCACAAGCAACTGGTCTTTTTTTTTTTTTCCCCTATTAAATACACAGTCGAATTTTAAACTTGCCTTCAGTAGTGTGACTAGTTTTGGTTTGGTTGTGTTCTAAAACATTGGCCAAGTGAGTATTTTGAGTGAGTGAAAAATCTGCTTGAAGCTATTACCTTGCTTGGCAAAGATACTCTCAGGTACCCTGACTGACTAAAGAAGATGAAAATATTTAGCCTCAGGCCCTATTATTGGGGAAGGCCTGTTATCAAATTGAATTTTTGCAAACCTGGTTGCTCTGCACAGGGGTGGATTTACCCCTTGTAGTGTTCCAAGTGGGGCCACTCAGGGCTTGAGCATTTCGATTTAACCAGGGTAAATGAAAGCATGTATCCATCTGCACAAGCTGCTGCTTCTTTTTGTTGGCTCTCTGTGAGAAAGTAAACATGTTAAACATTGTGTTAGGAGCGAATAATAAGCGCTGTCTGACACTGGTGCAGCCCTGTGTGGCCGCATCTCTTGTCTGAGGTGACACTGTAGGGTTTTAAATGTGGCACTTCTCTTGTAGTTACCACTGTGTAGACACGAAGCAGGGTTTTAAAAATCTCCAACAAACGTTTTCTTAACTTGGAGAGTGAAACACCAGGCAATAGTTTAAGTCTGTCCCGTTTTGTTTTCAGCTCCCCCTGCGCTGTTAACCTAAAAACCTGATTGTCAAAATGCAGAGAAGTGCAAGGAATATTCAGGATGTCAGCAGTCTTTTGGCTGCAGCCTGTGTGTCACACAATATGGGCTTTCACATTTCGCTGTTCCACCACAGCCCTTGAACACCCAGGCAAAGCCAGCTTGTTTAACACCGTGTCAGCAGAACGCTCAGCTGTGGAAGCCCGGGCTTCTGCCGTGTTCTGGTGTGTCCTTAGCGTGTGTGCGCTTTATGTGGAGGGTTCGGGATGCTAACGTTACTGTGTCAGAAGAATCAACTTTGTAGCAGTTCTGGAAAAAAAAACCGGGCTGCTGCTGAGTGAAATGGTGAAAGCTGGTTCCTGGGCTTGTAACTTGTGAATGAGGGTGAGCAAGCCCTTAAAAACCTCCTTCCTACGTGTGTTTCAGTTAATCCTACAGCAGTTGTAGGTAAGAGGGTTGTTTTTCCATTTCCCTGGGAGTTTCATCATTTTATGGTTAGAGGAAAGTGCTCAGTTCAAAATCCAGAGGTACCCTTCTAGGTTAAAGATGTTTTTCAGGTCTTGGTATTCTTTTTTTAAATTACTCTTTGGGTTGTACAGTAGGTATCTTTCTCCTCTTCTGGAGGATTGTTTCGTTGTTCTTGCCTCTCTTTAGCATTTTATTATTGTGTGTGTGTGTGCTTGCACAGGCAGAGGAAGTGTGAGTTTGAAGGGCTTGTACTTGCTGCTTGTGGTTTGATACATGACTCTGCAAAATTGTAACTTCAGAGATCACTAGAATAAAAGTAGCTCCATTTTTCCCCCCATTGTTTTCATATCTTCTTCACAGACTATAGCATTTTGGAGTTTTGGTCTGTTACAATTTATGGTTGTTTAATTAACTCTCTAGGGGCTTTTTGCTACTGCTTTTCTTTGGTGGATAGTCCTTTTCTTTTTCCTGATTAGACTTAGGATTTTCAAGCAAGGAGGTTGTTCTGATTCTTGGCTGAAGAAGGCTAAGCTTTCACAAGTACAGGAATATTTTCCTGAAATTCTAGTGAGTGTTTTAAATAAAATTTCCAAAGAACTTTGGGCAGGATGACACATTTTTTTAAAATTTAATAAGGGAAAGGATAAGATAGCATAAATTACTTAATACAACTAAAATTATTTTATTCATATTGGAATATGTTTTTACATGTTGCCCATTTTTCAAATGCTATGGCTCTGCCCATATTTTTTCAACTACTTTATTGAGGATGTTCTTATGTAGGTTAGCTGTCAGCAAAGAAAAGTTAGCTTTGTACTTTTAATAATTTGGCAGTGTTATGTGCTGTATTTCTCAAAATCTAAACTTCCCAAGGTGGCCAGTACACTTAGAAGTTAAATATAGAGATTGTACACACTTAAAGATGGTTCTATACATATATTTAAGGTCTGTTTTGCAGTTACGACTGCAAAGCATAGGGTATCTGTCCTTGACATGGATAACAACAGGCTGGAAGGTGTTCCCTTTGAAAGCTGGTGAATAAGGAGAGTATGATTTAATTAAGAATAATAATTATGAGCAGATGATCCTGCTGCTGTCTGGAGTCCCATTGCTGCCCTTGTGTGTGAATGTCTGTATTTACTGACAAACCTTTCGAAAACATTTTCTTTGAATTCCTGAAACACAGAAAAGGTTATCTGTAGGTGTGAGGTACGGGGGCGTAAACTTAAAGCACCGAGGGGCACAGCTGGCAATGTTTTCTCCTACCAAGGTTTGTGTCTTTGGTCAAGGTTCCCGTGGGTGGAGTGGGCTCAGTGGAACAAATCTCTCTGTGTTTCTCAGGACGTGGTGATGTGCAGCTTGTCTTACCTAGAGCCTGTGAGGGTGGCTGTCCCTCTGCGTGCTGCCCTGCAGGGAGCACCAAAGGAACGGGAAAAGGAGAGGGAAGGGCTCTCGCCGCGGCTGTGAGCACACAGAGCGTTGTCTGCACACCGGCTCTGGTTCTCCCCCTCCTTGCCTTCCCCTGTGTTTTTGTGTCAGAGGCATGCAGTGTTGGAAAAGGGTTTTTTTTTTTTTTAAGTGTCTTTTTGACATTGGTCGAAGTGGCTTGTCAGTTTTCTTCGTACTCAAACAACTGTGGTCACTTTTATACTTGTAAATTGGCTTGTGGGGAATATGCCTATTGTAAAAACTGTGTGCCCAAATCTTCAGGAGGCTTTTTTTTTTGTGCTAATCAACAAGACCGCACAAGAGTCACCACTCAGAATGTAAGCTTTCTTCCTAAAACAAGCCTTTGTGGCTTCAGAGGCAGGACTGTCCATCTTGCTGTTTTTCTTCAAGCTGCAGATAGCTGGAAGCTCTGCTTTAGGTTGACATTTGTGTCCCTCTGTTAGTACAAAGCTGCTTTTAGTCACCTTTTTGCATCAGAGAACTGGCCCCGGTGCCTCCTCTTTCAGACAGGGCATACATCAATTTTAAAATGCAGGGCAGAAGTGTGTGGAGGCCAGCTTTGAAATCAGAAATGATTTCTCTTGATCTCTGGTCAGTGCATAACAATTACTAGACTTAAAAATTTCACTTGTGTGTAGATGAGCTCAATTTTGTAGAGGAAAATAGAAAGGTAGAGGTAATTGCAGAGAAAGTAAATGTCAGGGCAAAATTTGGATTTTTACCTTGACAATTCCAGATTATTTTTCTTCCGAGGATGCTGCTTCTTTCTTTGTATGCGAACTTCAGCAGCAGTAAATAAAGGAGCTTATGAATGCTTTATCCTGTCTGTTTTTAAATGCTGGAGTAATTCTAGATGCCTTGTTTATTTGAGTACAACTGGGTTTTTTTTTTTTTTTTCCCAGGCACTTACTAAGCTCATAAGCCTGACTGGATTCACAAGGCTCTTCCTCTCCTGTGGTTCTTCCCAATTACTGTATCTGTTATGCCTTTGAGGCCTGAAGTAGGGCAGTGATCTTTTCATGTAACCACCATTATTATTGCCTTCTGACTAAATATGACTGTCCTGTTTAGAAAGAAAATATAAGAGAACACTGTAAATGGAGTTTTGTGCCCGAAAAGCCTGCTTTTATGATTTGTAGAAAGAAGTAGCTGGAACCAAATAGATTCTTACCAGAAAAAGAGCTGTAAAGCATTGACTTAGGAGCTTGGTAATTTCTTATCCTCTGCTTGTTTTCAGTAGTAGGCACAGTATTTGTCATTAATCAGTTGCTGATCATGGAGTTTGATTAAGGGTAGTAAAACCTGTTGCACTGGTCATTTTGTTGCTTCATTAGCAGGTTTATTGTCTGATACAGCTGCATTGTCCTCGCCTGACTTTGAGCAGTATCTATGTAGCAGTATAGCATGTGGTAAATATATTTGCAAGGGCAGTAGGAGGAGAAAATTCAGGAATATTAAGCTTAAATTCTAAACAATTTTTCGAACTATGATGCCGCCCCTCAGGGAGGAGGAAAAGAGCAAGCCCTTTGGAGCAAAATCTTTTGTCCTTGTCTAACTATGACTTTTCTCAAAGCCTGGGAGAAACACGTTAGCTTGCTACAGAAAAGATGAAGGGTGGTACAGAATTATAATGCAGATTTGAAAACAAACCCTCTGTGCAGCATTTTTTCTCCAAGAGAAGCAGTTCAGCAGAGCTAGGTTGGCAGTGAGGGTCTTTCAGAGTTGGTCTCTTCACAGTCCTTTAATTCACTTGATGAGAATTTGATTACAAATCAACAGAAGCATGGTGTCACTGAAAAACACAAGGTTGAATATTGGTACCTGTATGCCTAACTGAGGGTCAGACTTTGGTAAACAGCTCTCAAATGAGCAGCATGGATTAATTGGGATTGGGTTCATTAAAAGATGAAGTCCTGAAGCTCATAGATCCTGAAACATCCAGGGAGAGTAGTGATGCTCTTCTTCAAGTGTGCTGGCCACCTGTTCCCAAGGACAGTGAATTTCTACCTTTGGAAAGAGGTGCCTGGAGCCTGTGGAAAACTGTGACTCTGACATGAAACTAAAGAGACCTGCTTGGTTTAGCTCTAAGTTTTGGTGAAATTATGTAAATGTTTTACAGTGGCAAGCATCAGTGGATGTGGGAAGGCTACTCATGCTTGAATGATAGCATCAGCACAAGAACAAATCAGTATTAATAGTCTATGAGTTAACTTGGGGTGGAATCTAGCAAAAGACTTCCATTATCAGAGTAAACTTTGTAGCAGCCTCACGGTAGAGGTAGCAAGCAACCTTGTCTGTGGGTGCATCAGATTCCTGATGGAGATCATGGTGTGGAAGATGGGTTTGTGGCTTGATGTCAAAAGAGATCCATTCCAGCTTTATATTCAGTTTCTCCCAACATCTCAAGAAATTCAGCAATTTGTCTTGCCCGTGTAATTATACATTAAAACTGATGAAAGTACACTGTTCACCTTTTCATCAGGATTTATGAAACGAGTCTCTGAATAAACTGATGATTCTTGCCTCTTCTGTGTTAGCATTTATATGAGGTGGGAGAAATGAAAATCGTTGTGTGAGAGGGAAGGGGGAATGGTGTGGGATCAATGGGAGCTGCTTGCCTGGGTGGAACCCAGCATGCCCTGCTTGCTTAGCTGGCAAAAAGTGACTGCAAGGAGCAACTGGGAAACTCAGCACTGGTGATTTCATGAAGAAACCCATTTTTAGATGCAGTTGATGACTGGTATTTCTTTGGAAGACCTCAGTTTTTCAGTTAGGAGTCAGTCAGCTCTAGCTCTTTATTAAACAGATTGCATGGCATAATGGATTCTCGGGGACGTTGCGTTCAGTTTCTGAGTAGCAGGGAGAGTTTCACCTCTGAGTTCGTAGGGGGACAGAAGAAAGTCATCTTGGCTTGTAAGTGTGCTGTTTCTGAATCTTTTGGGTAAAGTGTTTGTAGATGAATTGATGCTCATTCTTAAAGTTATTGCCATAAAGTAGAGGCTCTGTTTATTGAGCTGTGAAATTTTA
Organism: Agelaius phoeniceus; assembly: GCF_051311805.1. Classification (NCBI taxonomy): domain Eukaryota; kingdom Metazoa; phylum Chordata; class Aves; order Passeriformes; family Icteridae; genus Agelaius; species Agelaius phoeniceus. The sequence goes on along the minus strand of NC_135303.1, from coordinate 4,540,664 downwards.
TAAGCGTAGAGGAAAAATGGGATTTGGTGAGGTCTGAAATACATTTTGAACCCTAATCAGGTTGACTAAAGCTACAAAGCCTGAAGGTTTGGTTTATGGATCTGTATTTATGAGTAAAATAAATCATAATCTATGAATTATTTCTCAGTTTGATGGATCAATGTGCTGGGTGTGCTTCCCCAAAATTAATTTTCACTTAATAACCAATGGTGGTGCTGGAGTTAGGTTCTCAGCAACCTAATTTGCTAGAGGCGAAGTTTAGGATGTTGCTTTTTTCAGCCTTTCACTGCACCAGCAGCTGGAAGATGCAGTTGTATTTTCTGAAAAGCATTGAGAGGGCCTCTCTCTCTCTTTCTCTCTGTTTTTTAATTCCTCCTTGAAAATGGGGCATCTATAGTTTAAATCTAAATTAAAGTGGATCATACTACTGTCTGACATACAGGTTGCTGCACCGTTATGCATTTTCCTCCCTTAGCAGAATTAATGGCACAGTTATTTCTCACTATGCCTTTAATCACTCCAGTTGGAACTACAAGGGGAAATTCTCTGCCACTGGAATGTTACTGCTAAAATTGATGTATCTGATCTTATCTATTCCTTTCTTTTTTCCTTGAGAATTAGTATTGTATCCTCTGCAAATGATGTGTTTCTGGCCTCCTAGGCTAGGCAGTGATGAAAGCCAGAAGATAGGAAAGCATTATTTTAGCCCGAGTGTTTTCTTGAACCTGTCTCTAATAGGAGAATGATGAAGTCTGCTGCTGACTGTATTTTCTTGCAGGTTCAGGCTCTAGTAGTTAAGGGTTGGTTTAAGTCCTTTTGTTTGTTCCTTTGAATAGTTGTGATCCAATCAGTTAATTGTATTCATTTGAGACAGGACAGATTCCCTTATCTAAATCACTGTTCTTTATAAAGCAGTTAAGCAATGCTCTGAAATGTTTTTGAATGTAATCTTGAAATTACTTGACTATTTGATGGTATTTTCAGTTTTAAAGGAGCAACTTGAATGACATGACAGAATTTTAAATTTGTGATTAGGAGCCCATGGTGGAGTACTGTCAGTCACCATAAGATATTGAGTATCTTTGGATGGCAAAAGTTCACAGTAGAGTGAATGTCCATTTAAATGAGAGACCCATGTAAATGATCTTCCCCTTTGCAAATGGCAGTGTCCCTGGGCATAGATAGCAAAATACTGTAAATTGGCTCAGTTATGTTAAGCTTAAATTTCTTTTAGATTTCTGTAAGCTGTCAGCCAGAGAACAGAAGTAATTTAGGATATAATCTGTTCTTAAACTGATTGATGCATGTGGCAAGAATACAGGCAGAGAATAAAGACCAGCACTGAAAACTGTAACAGACTTTTCTCCTCAGGATTTCCAGTCTTTTCAAGAATTAAGAAGTTAATGGTGGCCCCTGTATTGGCAAGCTTTAGCCAAAGATTATCTCTGTTCTCTAGGAGAAAATCTCTAGTCTGTTTTTATGTTCAGAACCACTGTGGTTCTGTAACCTCATGGTGTTATTTGCATTGATAACCATTTCACTGAGGCAATAAATACCAAACTGCTTCACGTGGATTCAGTTACTGCACATAGTAATTAGCACATGTCTTTAGTCTGTCCTGACCTAGACCACCACAATAATAAAAATTATGTCAGTATTAGTATGCAGAGAGGGTTTTTGGGTTGTGGAAGGTGCCTGTACAGCTGAAGCACAGCCACCTGAATATCCAACAAGGCTGAAACTGCCCGTGGGTGCTGAGTTAGTTTTCCTAGGTGTAACCCTGTGGGATATTATGGGACTGTGTGCTCTTGGTGGTGCTCAGCACATGAAGGATGTGGACCTTTAGGAGCTGGTCCAGAGGAGGCCATGAAGGTCTTCAGAGGGTGGAACACCTCTCCTATGGAGACAGGCTGACAGAGCTGTGCTTGTCCAGGCTGGAGAAGAGAAGGCTCTGGGGAGATCTTGGAGAACCTGCCAGTGCCAAACAGAAGGTTCTTTATAAGAAAAGATGGGAACAGACTTCTTAGCAGGCCTGTTAAGAGTAGATGTAAGGAAGGAATTTTGTACAGTGAGGATGGTGAAACACTGGAACAGATTCCCAGAAATTTTTTTTTTCTCATTTCCCTTGGCTCTATGGTGTAAATGGAAGTTTGCCTGCGTCTGGAGATGAATGCCACCTGCCAGAGGGATGAAAGCATAGTCCTGTTTGTTGCAGACTTAAGGCAGGGGGGATGTTTTGGGAGGTTTTGGAAGAGGGCAGTGCCTCAGGTCGCTTGCGGTACATCAATCACAGCACAGTAATAACAAGGGGAAATGCTACACGCAGGTGGTCAGCAAAGGCAAATTAATTGTTGGATCCTCCTACTGTAAATATCTTAACTCCTTTTCATGGATCCAATTATTGTGTAGTAAATCAACGTGTGTATTCAGTGTATCCTGACCTGGACTGTTTGCTGTTCAAACATTTATGTTTGAAAGAACACATCTTGGTTTTGTTCTCTGTGGGAAAAAGACTGTTGTCTGGAATAAAACAATAGAAAACAAAGGAGACTAACTAGACATTTGAAGCCAGTACCTTGATTTATGCAGTGAACATGAAACAAACTTTAATTTTCTCCCTGAAAATAGATTATGCACGTTAGTCACATTGCAATATTTCTCACAAATCTATGGCAAACCTGGTACCTGGGTATAAAAGAAGTAGTCTGGAGTCATTATCTTTGAGTGATTGGTACAAGAGCATAAGAATACATAAGGAGAGTGTTAAAAAGTAGACATTTGCACACGTAACAGGCTTTTAACATGATTCAAGGGATTTGCCCTAGTGCATGCAGGACTTTAACTGAAGTTGTTTGAAGTATTAGACATTATTAAAGTTTAGGGAAAAAATCTTTGATGGCTTATCTGTGGTGAAGGAGATTGTTCAGTAGCAGTGTGAGTCACTTCCATCCTTAAAACTGGGGAGGAATTAACAAGCTCATATTTTTAATTTTCAAGAAAATATGCTTTAAAAATAAATGTAAATCCAAGGATGGGACAGATTGTTGTAAAGTAAGTGCATGAGAATGCTGATTATTTCAGCAAACTACTGTCAAATTTGATTATCCTCAGGACTTATGGGTGGCAGTGAGCTGCTCTCAGTTTTGCTGTGGGAGAGCAACTGCCTGGTTGGAGACTAATTCCAAAGCATTTGGCAGGTGCTGGGATGGCATGCATGGTACAAAATACCAAAAGCATCCTTTCTTCATCTGCTGGGGAAAAAGAGCTGGCTCCCTATTTTTGTTTAGTACCATAGAGGGAAGCAATATGTTGCGTTCTGTATCCTTGAAGAGCTTTATGAAATAGATTTTTTGAACGTTCAGGAAAAAAAAAAAACAAACCCAACCTTTGGAAGGTGGTGTTAGCTTGTAGTAATAAGCTCATAGCAGGTTGGTTGTCTTTGTTTTCTCTGTGCTGGGAGTGTCTGCAAAAAAAGCAAGAAGAATTGACTATGTGCAGGTAGTTTGTCTTAAAACATGACTGCAGATGTGTCAGTGCAGGAATGCTCTTACAGGAGCTTGCTTTACCTCCTCAGGGTAGCATTACAGAGCCTTCCTGGAGAACTGAGACCATTCTCATATATGACAGCAACTAGCAGGGCCACTTGAGCTATTGGTGCTGTGAAAGTGTGGGTGATGCATCAGTGCAAGCAAGTAAATGTATAGGCTTAGAATTGCTGTGTGAAGCTCCAGAAATTGTGGTGGAGAGGGAGGAGTTGAAAACAATTTATGTAAGATAAGCTTCTGAACATTTTGCACAAGTCTTTGCATATGGGGAGTTCAAGGTTGGATGTCATGGTGATCTTACAAAAAAAAAAAACAAAAAAACCCAGGCATTCCCCTGAAAAGTGGTTATGATGATGAAAACCTTCCTCTCTGTTTGTAGCAGCTGTATCCTCTGCATTCAGGGAAAGAACAGGGCAAATGGGTCAAGAGATGAAAACATTTTTGCTCCCCAGATTTCTTAATTTACTTTTTCACTGTGTTGTACATTCATACAAATAACTTCACATGGAAGAATTAATTACCCAATTTGATTCTGCACAGGAGACTATTTGGGAAAGGGGCATGTTGCTCTGCAAAGTGGTTACAGTGACATTCTGAAGGCTGATAAACTTGACATAATCAAGGCATGATTGAAACTACTCTTCAGTATTTAAAACTTGAAGTATACTTAATTAGGTTTGTACTGTGAACTTTGTTTTCATTAAGACTGTTTTTGTGCTTTAGGTGAAGGCACTGAAAGAGAAGATTGAATCAGAAAGGGGGAAAGATGCCTTTCCAGTAGCTGGCCAAAAACTAATTTATGCAGGTAATGAATATTCTGAAGATAACTTATCTGAACGTGCTTTATTTTATGTTGTTGTTTGACTTGGATGTGAATGTTAAGTCTTCTAAGAATTCTAAGAACTGAAGTACAGACAGGATAAAAAACCTCACTAACACAAAAATTAACTCAAAGGGAACTCTTGATTTTGAATTAGAATTTTTTAGGTTTTAATGCATGTGTGTCTGTCATCTTTTCTCTTGTAACATGATGTCTTAGGGATATGCTGGATGAAGAAGAAATAGCTTTTTTTTTACAAAAATTCAGGATTTAAGCAGGTAAAAGCTGCTGTTCTGGTTTAATTCTTTTCTTTTTCAATTTATGCTGTGTATAGCTGAAGCATTGCTGTATATACCACAGAGAATTAAAAACTAGATTATTTCTTTTGGATTGACGAAACAAACCCACCACCAAATCCTTGCTGTACAAAGGTACTTTCAATAGTTTTAAGCTCTGTCACTAGAAATGTGCATTATGTACTAGCAAAAAGCAGGCTAATGTCAGTTAAAAACATGAAATTAACTTTATTTGAGCTTTATTTTACTTCCCTTGTTCATTCTGCTGCTAATACAGAAATCCATTTTTTTGTTCTGACTTCATGTCAGAACTTTGGTGCTATTCCAGTACTCCCTCTAGGGTTTTTTTTTCCTCTAAAACCGGGTTTGAAAGAAGCTTTGGTAGACTTTTCACTTTTGTCATGCACTGCTTTGTAACAAGAATTGTCTCTTTCACTTGTGATAAGCCAAAGCCACTGTTAACAGTGGAGAGATGCTGATGGGAGAGAAGTTGTGAGTCTCTGTGTTTGTATAGCTCCTCTGGACCACATCTCAGAGCAAGTTTTATGTCCCTGGTACTTCAGTGGGGGCAGTGCATGCCAAGAGCATGAACGTGGAAGTCTCATGCACAACCAAGAAATGTGAACCAGGGAGAAGGCTTTGTGCAATGTGTGTGACTGCATGGCAGTCTTAATATTGTGTTACTGTGATTGCAAAAATCAGAGATTGCATAAGATTCTGTGACATGACTCGAGTGTTTTGTGAAGTCAGAATGTATCTGCAGTGTTGAATAACCCTCACAAGCAGTAGGAAATATAGGAAATAAGATTGAGAATATAACATTATACAAAGACAGTTCTCTTTTTTTTCTTTTTCTTGGACGAGAGATATGACGGTATATTGATGACATTTTTACTTTTATTAAAATGAACTGTAGAATTTTCCTAGTTTGGTAAAGCAAAGTGATACCCCCAGCTGACTTTGATTAGAGAAGCTCTGATTGTCCATTGTGTTGACATCTGAATTAGGGTGAGCTCTAGAAACCCTGAGCGTGGTGGGTTCTGAGAAGACAGGATGTCTGTATATATACTTCCATAAAGTATATATATATTATATTGCAAACACATTCATCAAAGCCTTCCCTGAAGTGCCTATAAAAATTGTGAGTAAACCCTTGTAGGTTCTGAGTCAGATGCTACAGGTATTGCTATTACTGCACTATGTGTAATACTTCCTTGAATGTTTGACCTGCAAGACTGGTGGAACCAGTTGTTTGTGTTCTGAGTGCCATAAAGTGTATGTGTTGCTTGATTTCCCTGCAATCATCAGGATGTGTCCTTCTGGTTGCAGTCCACCAGAGAGGTTATGAAATGGAAGTAGTCTGTGACACATCTTCAGAAAATTAATCAGTTTAAATTGTAAAATATTCTCTGAAAATTCTGTAGTGCTATAAAACTTACAGACTTGCTTTTCTGATTTGTGGTGCTATCTCTGAGTCAGCTTATTCTAAGAAAAGGCAAAGAGTGTGTGGTTGACTGTGTTCCTAGAAGTTCTTGTAGAAGTGTTGCAAATCTATTTTGTCACAGGACCACCTCTGCTTAAGAAACATCAAAAGTCGTAGTATAACAGAAGTTTCTGGGTTTGTCTGATAATTTTTCATCCTTCTGTCCAGGTGGCAAGTTATGAAATGGTTCTAGCTTTTTCTAATGTTTTAGCCTTGCAAATTGTTAAAGTTGCAAGGTCACACACTTGTTATTGCCGGTAATGCTCTTATCTGAAGACCAAATGGAAGATAAGTAGAAAGGAATTTCCCTTACTGTGTAAGCAGACATAGGTTACTTGTTTAAGCTTTTTGTCTGTTAGTGCTTTTCCTCTGTATTACGTGTATCTTTGTTACGGATCTTTCCAGATTCCAGTGAATCTTTCCAGACTTCATGCTTTTATTTTAAATGGCTTTAAAGCATCTGCAACACTTAGGGCAGCAGCCCTCAAGCTATCCACCACTCTGTACATCACATGAGGAAAACTGTAGCTCTGCTGCCAAAGCTTAATGGCCAAACTGCTTTTTGTTGAATTAACAGTTATTTGTAATCTGCATAAAACATGTTTTCTTGAGGGAATCCCAAGATCATTTATTGATTTGTTTAACAGCTTCTTAATTTCTGCCTGTTTAATTTCCCAGGTAAAATCCTTAATGATGAAACTGCTCTTAAAGAATACAAGATAGATGAGAAGAACTTTGTGGTGGTTATGGTGACAAAAGTGAGTAATCACTTCTTTTGAGTAGGAATCTTCATTAATTTAATTCTGTTTTTTTCTTGTGATGAGTAGTTGTATATATCCATTCTAAAAACCAGTGGAATTTCATCATAAGCAAATTCAGATCAACAGTAAAAAGCTTATGTGAAGAGATAAAAAATATTGCTTCATAGTCTTGGTTTGCCTAGGCTGATTTTTACTTTTGCTCTGAGCTGAATGTTTGTATTAAAGAAAAAAATTGCCAATGGTTGATTTCACTGTTTATTCTTTCATGTCTCTCTGTTATTTTTTTCCCTTTTATTATTAAAAGGAAGAAGGCAACCTAGGTAGTTTGTGGTTGAATCCTCTGTATGGAGCTCTTCCAGCCTTGCCATGTTGCTTTTCATAGTTCATGGCTTTTTCTCCTGTCAAACTCAACAGCATAAACCAGTAGAGACAGGATACATCTGGCAGTAAACAAACCTGTGGGTTTTGAAAGCCTGCAAGTGCCATTTATAGGGAATGACTGTGACACGTGTTTGAAGTATTTCTTCTCTGAACCACTTGTCAGGCTGCTTCCAGGAATCAAGCCACTGCTTTTCCAGGCATTCCAGACCATTGCGATCTGAATCAAACTGGCTTCATTTGTGTTTTGGAATATTAAATTAATTTTGAAGCTCGAGTTCCTCCTCCTAACAAGGAAAACATGTTTTCTGATGGCCCTTATTTCTATCTAGTAATAGTAAACATAATTAAACCAGTGGGCTTGTTAAAAATAACTGTTGTTGCTGTCTTCCTGAATGAACAGCTTCCTAATTTGTGGTTTGCTGCAGGGACATTTATCAGTACAAGAAAACAGGTGCAGATGAGTTGTCAGAGTCCAGTTTTTCATTTTGTTGATAGCAGAAGGCTCCAGAAGAGAAGTTGTGCAACTGCCTCTCCTGGAAGTGTTCACGAAATGTGTGGCTGTGGTACTTAGGGATGCTGTTTAGTGGTGTGTGTGGCAGTGCTGGGTTAGTTTCAATCATTTTAGAGGTCTCCTCAACAATTCTATGATTCTAAAGGCAGATCTCTGTGAAGAACTGCTAAATTCAGTATATTCTGATAATAAAGGACCTGTACTTTGGGCATTTCTTCAGTCTTACAATCTTTTTGCTAGTCTTGGAGCTCAATTGCCCTTTCCTGATTCTGTTGTGGGTAAAACATGCCCAGTCATGTAGGCAGAGATTGCTAACTTTGTCTGATGCTCAGGCGTTGTTGCATTAAGGGTTTAGGAATCCAGCAGAAAATAACCCCCCTTGCATTCCTACTGTGTCAGTGTTTTTCTCTGAGTGCCTATTAAAATGTTATTTGCTCTGCCCATCATGTTGGAAGCTATTAATTCTTAAGCTTTACCTCTCCTTGCAGACAAAAGGAAGAAGTAAATGTTTTCTTCTTCAAGCAGGCAATGTCTGAAAGTGGTGGTGCACCTTGAATAAGTAGTTTTGTTAAAGTTCAGCTATTTCTCTTGGAAAGGCAAAGATTGGAGTCAGCTTTGTCAGCCCTTGGGGCTATTTCTGTATAATGGGATTAATACCGCATCCAAGAAAAATTCAGGTTGCCATTAGAGATCTGAAGATTATTTCACAATTGCATACAAGTATTATTCACTCCAAATATTCTGCTGTAAATTTGGTAGTCCTTCATTCTGCTGTATCCTTGATGCTTACTTCATGAACTGAAGTATTTGAGATGTTATTTTAGTGCTCTGAATGCAAAGATTGCATAACCGAAACATGTTGCAGGTGAAGTTTAATTTTTTTTCTCATCTTGTGTTCCAGCAAACATAATGAAATGTGATTTCTGTCCTAATTACTTTTTTCCACATCTGAGTGGTGAAAAAAGCTTATGCTTGTTCTGCAGATGTTTTTTGGCAACTCTCTTGGTTTCTTCTGGAAAATGTGCTTTTGTAAAACACAGGATTGTTTTTGCATTTAAAATATTGTTGCCTGTAAATATTTAGATCTTTGCATTTCACTTTATCCTCAGAGTGTGAGCGCTCAGGTGTGTGAGTACCTCAGTGACGCTCTCAGTTGCTTGTTTAAACACAGTGAAGGGCGAGAGAGAATTAATGTCTTGCAACATTTTAATGTTGTGCTTGATGTTGAGGCAGCGACAGCAAACACAAATGGTCTTAACAGAACTCAGAGAGCCGTGGATTTATGATCTTTGTTCTGTGCCTGAACTCTTTTGTCCTCCTGTAGCCCAAAGCAGCAGCTGGAGTGACTCAGCCGTCAAATGCCACTTCCACTGTTGGCTCAACAACTGCAGCTCCCACAGCAGTTGCTGCACCAATCCCTGTTCCTGCCCCTGTGCCAGCTCCTGTCCCTCCACCACCAGTACCAGATGCAGTGGCTTGTGAACCAGCACCTGTGAGTGCTCCGAAAGAGGAGACGCCAGAAGAAAAACCACCTGAGGCACCAGCTGCTCTCAGTCCATCATCAATTGACAGGTATGGATAACCCTCCAAAAATGGGTTCCCGTTTCTGTTGCTTCTAGTTTTGATTTTAAGTTTTTATTACAGTGTTAGGCCAGTCACTCTCTCCATTCTATATAATTTTTCTTCTTTCTTGACTGTAATTTCAGTCTCTGACTCAAGTATGATATTACTGATTGTGAGAAGCACCTCTTCTTGCTTGTGCCTTCTGTGGGAAGTGTGGTCTTGGGAGCAAACCTGTGGAGGGGAGAGTTAAATGACACAAGATTTGAGCTCTTGTTAGGCATTTCAGAGTTGCTATCGTGCAAGTTTCTTTTCAGGCTGAGGATATTCACCTGCAGTGGGCATCTACTGCTCACAAAGCTCTTGAAGTCTGAAGAGAAATGTATCCTGTTGTGCTCATAACCCTCTGATTGTGCTTTTGATGATGTTGGTCAGATTCAAACCATAAATTCCTTATTGCTGTATGAGTCTCTTAATTTTTGCAAAGAGCTTTTTCTTCCAAAATGTAGGATGTGGTATTGCTCTTAATCATGTAATGCCTTAAAGCTACAAGGTTGTTTTTTTTTTTCTCCCCTAAATGTTCTTTGACCCATCTGCAGGTAATTAATTGTGAAACCTGGGAAAACTTTTCACCTCAATTTTCTACAGTTGAGAAAATCAAGAGGAAGTTAGAGGTTTCATCCCTGTTGTATGCTGTTGCCTTTTTTTGCTTAAGTTGCTGAAGTACTGCATGGGATTAAAATGTTGTTAACTGGAATTTAATGGCCCCTGAAGTGCTGCATAGCATCAAATCTTCATTTTTCATGCTCTGGGTTTTAATTATTTGTGTGTTTTTTCTGGGAATACTGGTGCACAAGACAGTATTTTTAAAGTGATTGTATTTAACCACCAACAAATACTGATTTGATGATAACAAAGCAAAACTTGCAATTGCCTAATGTCTTGAAAAACTCATCACAAATTTCTTGCACTAAATACAGACATTGATGTTTCAATTTCGCAGTTCTGAGAAACGGGTATCTCTTAGAAATGGAATGCAAATGAAGGTTCATTTATCAGTCAAATTAACTTAGTTGTTAAAAAATACTAATGAGTGGGGTTATTTTCTTTTTTTTTTTTCCCTGCTCAGTTTGTCGAGTGGGTTCAAAGATCAATCTGTCATACTGAAATAGTGTTTTTATGTAGAGATTGCAGTTTTGTAAAACTGCAGTAAGGGACCCTCAGTGTACACACTTGACAGGGAGAAACAAAATAATTTAACATAGACATCAAAGTTATTACCTGCCTTGATTTCAGTGAATACTATTTTCTTCTGATTTGCTTTAGAAGCTAAATTACTAAGGCAAGATTTATTGACCCAAGGCCAGGCCAGCTGGCGTCCTGCTTTGTCTTTGATCTTTTTTTTGATTGTAAATCTTAACTACTGACAGATTCTAATGAAGCATTCTTGTTGGAACAAATTATTTCTTGCACAGATCTTACAGAGATCTCTCCAAGTTCCTTGCTGGATTTTTCGTGGCATCTTCTGAAAACATTCAGATCAATCTGATGATCTTTCACTTGCTGGTAGGAGTTGCCAGCTCTGGTAGCCTGATAAATGTGAGGCTTCTGCAGCTCCAAGTCCTCAAGTCTATCATGTTTTCAAGACTGCGTATTCCCAAAATATACACACAATATGGATATACCTATAAATATATGTCTGCCTGCTTGGGTCAGCTCAGGCAGGAAAAATCCCAGCACTCATGCAAGATACATCAGCCACATCCTCTCCCCCTCTGGCTGTTTAGAGCAAAGCCCACTACTGCAAAATGAAAATGTACAAAACTCAAATGAAAAATACGAATTTCTCTTTTGATAGCTGGCCCCTTAGAGTTTGCCAAGTTTTTGGTACCAGGGCATGGGGACTGCCTGAGCCCTGCCACCCCATTCCAGGCCCTGATACTCAGATTCCCACTGCACACACACACACACACACAGAGACTTACCCAGGAACTGGCTGCAGTCCTTGGCCTTCAGACTTCCACACTGGTCTCAGCAGTTGCTGGCTCCACAGGTGTCTGGATCCCTCTGTCTCACAATTCCCTGTCCCTGTGAACACTTGGAATTCCACATACGTGCATATAGAATGGAGACACACACACCCCACATTATGAAAAATTTTTAGAAGTAGAACTTAATAAAAAGACAGGATGGGTGGGTGGTGAGGTGCAGAGCATGGCCAGGCAAGTGTTTCTTATGGCCCTTTTTCTCCTCTTTTTGCTCTCTTGACCCATCCTTGTCTTCTGCATGGTGCCTTAAGCTTTTCTTTCCCTGCCTTTGGTTCCTCCTCTGGATTTCTTCCCCCAGCACTTTTTCCTGGCACCCCACAGTGAGTTGCACCACCCTATGGGCTGTAATGCCCTTGAAGGAGTCCTGCTGACCCACCCTGGGTGTCACCCTGAGACCAGGGGGCTGATGCTTTAATTTTGCAGCCCTGGGAACTGGGCAGCCTTGGCTGTAGCTGATTAAAACTGGTATTCCTCCCTAGTGTTGTGCCTCTGTGTTCCTTGCTGTTCATGGAGGTGAGCCTTTAATCCCGTAATTTTACAACTTTGATAACTTGAGATGGAGTAATTGCAAATGTTAGCAGTTTATATTCCTGGGAAAGCAGTATACTGAGGTTTTAATAAGTGCTTGCCACCAGCCTCCTTGGGTCCTCATTGAGGTCAAGCTGGTGGCTGTGGGGAAGCAGTTAGTGAGACTGCTGTGTGCTTTTGAAAATCCACCTTGTTCTCCCACCCTTTAAAGCATTCAAGCAAGCAGATGGCTAATCCCTGAGCAGATGGGCAAGAGCCAAACTTCTGGGGGGTAGCGGGGGAAGGTTGGCCTTGTTTTAAAAATGCTAGCATTGTAAGTTTGTAAAAATCTATTCTCACTACAGGACCAAAAGCGAGCTCTTTGGAAAGCTTTGTTGGTTTTTTAGAAACAAAAGGGGCTATTAGAGTTACAGCTGCTGCTGCTGCTTTTTTTTTTTTCTTTTTCTTGTTTTTTTTTGAAAAACAGGAAGTTTTCCAAAGTTTTGTAATTACCATTGCACTTGTCTTCATCTTACAGTACAACAGGTGATACATCTCGATCAAATCTTTTTGAGGATGCTATAAGTGCACTTGGTAAGTGGAGAGTTTTTTTTTTTTTAATGTAGACATTATTTTGGTGCAGCAGAAACGTGACGGATTAGCAGATGTTGACATTTTCTTCTGTATCTGTCATTGTTAAAGTTATAATCAAAGTACTCTTCTCTAAGACCTGAAGTTGATATCTTGGAACCAGCTTCAAGACCTGAGGTTGATATCTTGGAACCAGCTTCAATATTCTTCTTTACTGAAGAATGTTTCCCTTTATATATTTTTATTGTGTAAAAGGAAGATCCTTGAACTCCTGCTTCTTTTCCCCATTTGCTTTAATTTCTCTTCTAACTATTCACTTAGAAGTAGCTTGAATAGGAGACTAGATGTAAATATGTGTGTGCTTTTCACTTTGGCATACCAGAGTGCAGGGCTGGTAAAATGGCTGCCTTTATTACTCACTTGTTTCAGCTTTGAAAGTACTTTGCTTTTTGACACATTAAGATTAGATAAATTCACCAGATCTGCTGCTGAGAAATGAATGCCTCCATGTATTTACAGTCAATTTACTCTTATTTTGACAGTTTAAATAATCTTTGTTTCTCAGTGAAATAGACAGAATAAAGACAACAGGAAGCTCTGCCCATCATTTATGCTGATTTGGGTAGCTAGGAAATTATTAGGCAAACCCACAACTCCTTACTCCTACTGAAATTTTTGGATTGTTTTGGAGTGTAACAAATTCAGGTACAGAAATAAGGAGGAGGTGGGGTTTTTATTCTGTCTTTTGTCTTTAAATATGAAGCTCCAATTTGGTACAAAGAGTGAAACCAAGTAAAGAGTTTCACTTACGTTTTCATGTGGATATATTGGAGGCAGGTGCTGTAATTAAGCAGCTCAGGGTGATTTAGAAGCAGCAGTAATATTTTACATGACTTAGTGGTAGCTGCTAGATTTAGTCTGTCCAGCTGCAGCTTAGATCCTAGGTGTGACATACTGTTTTAACTTGCATGATCCAAAATAGCTGATAGAGGAGACAGGAGACAAAAATGTAACACTAAAACTAAACTGGCTGAAGTGATTGCTGTTCCCAAAGGTGGTTCCTTAACCATTCATATTATCTTAGTGGCCAAGATGATGTCATCACCAACACTCATGTTAACAGTGTTGATCAGCAAGTTAAATGAAGCTGGTGGTTTTGATTAAAATCTCTTCAAAGCTGGGAAAAAGAAACCCAAAATATTTCAAGAGCATCACCTCATGATCCATTTTGTATGGGAGTTCTTTGGTTGGTGTCTGATGGAGTAAACCCATGTGTACCTAACATGTTTGGGAATAAGAGGTATTGAGTGTGATTTTCTGGGTAAGCATACTGTGAGTGTTGTCAGCCAATAAATTTTCAGACAATAGGCATGAACTGCGTTGTTCTTTTTCTTTAAAAATTGTCCTGAAGGGAATTTGCTTGCACAAATTGATGGAGTATGTTTTCACATCCTAGGTTGGATCCTACACATATTCTAACTGTGGCTTCTCAATTACATTGTCTGAAATTAATTGACTCCGCTTTAAAAACAGGGATTGTTTTCTATGATTTGCTGTTGTTTTCAGTTAAATGCTGAAAAGTGATGTGGCTTTGTGTGCTCCATGAAGATCTGCACGTCTTGCAGTCCTTGTGCAACCACATCTTTCACAGGAGCAGCCTAAGATTTCTTTAGGGCATGGGACGAGAATTATGGTGGGGACTGTGATGAACTGGATTTGAGAGTTAATCCAGCTTTAAAACGTTGCTTGAAAGATAAAAGGAAAGAGCAGAATCAATTCAGCACTGACCTCAAACATTTCCACTAGCACTAGGGACAGATAGGCCTGACTCTGTATCATGACATTGCTGGTGTGCAACTTCTGAATTATTATTCTTGGTCTCGCTCTTGCACAGCTTATGAAGTAGACTGTATGGAGTACATGCACCTACATTTTCAGTAATTCTGTTTTCCTCCTTTGGCTTTTAATTGTGCCTTATGTAGCAGCCTGTGCTACAGGAGCTAGCTAGCCTTATTGCACCTTTCTCCTGTGTCAAATCTTCTAGCCTCTACCATGCTTATATTGAAAAAGCAATACAGAAGTGTTCAAGTAGTAACTAATTAGATCAACAAGTGTTCTGTCTGCTTGGTTAGTTTCTTAGGAGTAGTAAGGGTAAACTAGTGCCGTGTAAGGAAGAATGTGAGCAAAAGTAGCAAATTCATTGTGTTGGGACAATTATTGGCTTGGCTTTTTTGCTTCCCTGAAGATAGAAGTATAGAAGTATGTATCTTAAGAGAAAAGTTTAGGTGAATTTTTTATTTCACATTTGAAAAAGTGCAGGTAGATGTGAAATGAATGATCTTGTAGTTCTGTATGAAGACATGAAGAACTTACCATTCCTTAAACTCAGGTTGGCACTATTACTTTGAAGCCCAAATAATAAATAGTCAAATTAGTCAAGGCTTTTAAAGCCTTTATTTATGGATAATGCACAAGTACCCTTGGGCTAGGGCTGTTTTTATTGCTTGTTCTTGAGCATACTGCCCTAAGTCATACACCCACTGAGTGTTTAGAAGGACATGTTAAGAAATAGACAGTGGGTCTGTTTTAATGTTGGCTTGAGTTAAACACCTTCTCCCTAAGGGAATAAAACATCATGTTTTCTTTGGTTCTTTTAATTACAACTTACTTGCTTTAACAGAGTAGCTCTTGTATTTGTTTCCTATGGGTTTTTTTTTTTTAAATATTATTATTAATTAGTTGTTTTTTATGATGGCTGTTAATTGTTTAGCTTTCCTGTCACTAACTTGCTAGTTGCAGAATCAGTCAGTAGTAGGATTTCACTGAGATCAGGAATACCTTTATCCAAGGAAAGAGATGGTATTTTAATGCCTAGGTTTGTTTGTGGCTTTTTTCCTGCCAGGAAGATAACCTTGAAGATTTGCCCAATTACAATGTATGGTAGAATAGCTACTTTTTTTGTGTAATTGTACTACTTGCTGTCTGCATTTGAGGCAGGAATATTAAAGGGATTATGAAAAGAGATATTGATTGTCCTTACAGTGACATTAGTGTAGTGAACATTTGCCCTTAAATAGTTCCATATATTGTATGTGTGCCTTTTGTCTTGATTGCTGCAGGTGTGGGACAGTTTTCATCTATTTTTGCTGTAAGAGGTGGGGGATTTGATGTGATGGATGTCTAGTCAAATGTTAAATTGAGTGAGAAAAATTAAATGAGATAACTTGATTTCCTGAACCCCCATTGAAGTCCTGAGTTTCCTAGATACAACTTTTAAGTCTTCTGCATGATTTGAGTTGGTCCATATTAAGTTGATTAAATTACTGTGATCATCATCACCAGCATGTAGCAATATATAGCAATATCTAATCACTAATTGTCATCTATCTAACAACAGCATAGCAGAAAGTCTTTATTTGGAAAATCCTCAATGGCTAATAATTTGACAGGCAGATTTCAAATTAATACATTTCCAAATGTGAGCTGCAGGAGACTTATCTTGATTACATCAGGAATTGAATATTAGCTGTGAGGATGCCCTTGACCTTAAATGAAAACTTGAAGAGAGAACATTATTTCAATTATAAGTACAGAAGTATCACAAGTACTGCTTTTGTCAGTAGAAGTTTACATTATCTTCATTACCCTTCACTATTTCCAATCAAATTCATAATGAAACCACTGAATATATTTGGAATTAAAGCCACAGAACCACGGCTTGTTTAATATGAAGTACTCTTTTCAATGAACAACTGAAATTCAGGTGGAAATTACACTTACTCATTGAAACTTTTTTTTTGTGTGTGTGTGTGTGTGATTATTTTCATCTTATTCCCTTAAAATGGTGGTCCTGTGACTTCTAGTGACTGGTCAGTCCTATGAGAACATGGTGACTGAGATCATGTCCATGGGCTACGAGCGGGAGCAGGTGATTGCAGCACTGAGGGCCAGCTTCAACAACCCTGACAGAGCAGTGGAATACCTTCTGATGGTGAGCACTTACCTAACCTGTGCCTTTGTTTTTCCACTTAACACCTTTCACTTTGATTTTGGTGTTACTTTGAACGTTGCTCAGTCACTGAGTGTGACATTTGCCATCTGGAAAGATGACATTGACATTTTGACAGACGTGGTGTGTCATAGAAAACACTGAAGTAATCCCTAACCACCTGTACCACTTTGCTTTCATTTTTTGTTGATTGATATAGATATGTCTCTAAAGTATGTCCAGTTACAGTGATAGCTTTAACTGCCAATGGTTTTGTGTCACCTCTTAGTGACAGCATTAGTTGATTAGTTGTACTTTTGTATCTATATCATCACCATTCTTAGGTTCCAGTTCACTGTTTTTGTTAATAATGCAGTGTTCTTAATATACTTCACAAACAGAAAGGTTTGAGAGGTATTTTTTTTGAACTGTGCTTAATTTAACTGGCATTTTCATTTCAGCAGTGTTTTAGAAAATAAAGAATTTTCATTTGATAAATAAAGCTTGAAGGGTTAAACAAACTTCATGGGCATGAGAGGAAATAAAAGTGTAGTTTCACTTCAGTGAAAACCCTGGACTTTTTGGATTTTTTCTTATTGTATACCTTAATCTGACAGGTGAATTGTAACCACGTAGAATCTGTCTAATTTTGTTGCTTAATCAGTATTTCCGGTACATTCAATTTTTGCCCTGGCACACCATTTTTCCCCTGATGAGGCTTTTCCTTTTAGCAGATCTGAACTTTATTAAAATCTGGCAACCAGATATCTTGACCTAATCCTTGCAAAATACATGTGGATTGAATTTCTGATTGATCGATGAGAAATTTGGCATCTTTACCCTCCAATTATAAAACTTCAATTTTGTTAATGAAGTTTTCCTTCAGTAGTTACAATTTCAAGTCCCTGGCATGCTTCCTACTTATGTTAATGTTCCCAAGACTGTAATCTTCAGATTTTAAATTGACAACAAATGTTTTGAGTTCAAGATAGGAAAAGTTTCATTCCCAACTAGCATTAGGCCAAACAAGGGTGAATGCAATAGCTCCCAACTCTCTGTCATAAGTCCTCAAGTTCAAACATTTGTTTTTCATGTTGTAGAAATGTTGGGTTTACTGTTCATCTGGTCTGTAAATACACCCATGAATTCAGTGCCTCCCCTAAGTGTTTGGCCTGCAGTGTGTGTGGCAGTCCTACACAGTGTGCAGTTCTTGTGCACTCAGTTTCTGGCATTCCCCTACTCTAGTTTATTTCTGTTTATTTCTGTTCAGGAGCTTCAGAATAGAGATAGAGTATCCCCATGATGGAGCTACATGGCACATCTGCCAAATGCATTGACTGCTATGAGCAGTCCTTGCATTTTTATCCTTATTATAATATCCTTATAATTAACTCCTTAGGTTTTAGTCCTTCAGTAGGTCCTGTATCTAAAGTGGGTCCTTGTGTTATATAAGATGTCCCTTTATGTGTCATGTTATCCTTCCCTGGAAAACACCTTTTCTTTTTTTCTTCCTCCTGCTGGGAAAGGGAGTAGGGAGGAATGGTCTTGCTCTTGGAGACTGTATTTGATGGCAGACTTTTTGCTGTCCTTCTAGAAGAATCCTTTTGCTGTAAATGATCTTTATAACTGTCCTGGATCTCCTGGGGTCTGAAGATGTTCCTTACTCTCCTGCTGCTTCACAAAAAGTTTCTTTTTAGCTACTATTGATCTGATCTGTTGAGGACATTGTTCCCTGACCCTGTCTCTACATTACTTGCATCCAAACTACCATGAGCACTACCTTTTAGATTATCTGCAGATTAGGATTAAGACATTGAGATCTGTAAGTGTAGCAACACTGTCCAGGTTTAAAGAGCCTGGGTACAGCGAGGGTAAGGTGTTGGAAAGGGCTTAAACCTTAATTAAAGCACAGCTGTTCCTCAAGTGAGCCCTGAAGAGTCCACTTGTTGTCCATGGTTCAGATGGCAAGTTCTTCAGTTTTCATGGCATGATCACTGAGGATTATAGGTGTAATCCTTACATTTATGGAAGGACTTGCAAAAGATGATCTTTTTTTTTTCTATGCACCAGACTCATCTTTGAGGATATTTCCATTCAGATCTCTCTTTTGGCCAAGGATTTACTAACCTCTGGTTAAGAAGGAGTTTTGTCATCTCTTCAGTAACCTTATTTGGATATTTTTAGGGAACATTTATTTAGTGTGAGTATAGTCAGATATTTAACATAATTCCTAGCTAGAGAGGTGGTCAACATCCTGTACCTGTCAGTGTTTCAGCGACACTTAGACAATGCCCTTTAAGGCTTTAACTTTTGGTCAGCCACGAATTGGTCAGTCAGTGAGACTAGATGATCATTTTAAGTACCTCCCAACTGGAACTATTTTGTTCTCTTTTCTGTGCAGAAGCTGGACCTGATGTGATTATTGCCCTGCAGAGAGCAATGTCAGCTAAAAACCGCTGTACTGCTCCGTTAAACAGTAAACAATTGTCTCATCCACCATAAGGCAACAGTGGCCTTTTTTGCTGTCCAAGCAGAGTTTGCATTCAGAGTGGCTTGTGTGTGGTTTAATACCATGCTTTATTCTGTTGTGTGGCCATGTGAGCAAGGTCCATATGCTTCACTGGCATTGTCTGATTGCAACCGTAAACAGTCTCTGTTATTTGGAGAGGGGTACTTCAAGCTTGTGTTCAAGAGTAAAGATGATGTTCAAGATGACAAATAATTTCTAAGTAAATTTGTTTGAACTAGTTTACACAGTCCTTCCATTCAAGAGCAAACTTAGGAGTTTAAACAAGCACATGTTGTTTGATCTGGACACAGATTGCAGTGATGACGTGTGCCTGTGAATAGGTGAAATCAACTAGTAATTTCATAAGATTAACCCAAATTGTTACATTATACTTGGATTGCCAGAAATGACTGTTTTGATGGGAAAAGTATTTAATCAGTGCTCTGTAAGCCACTGATAAGGGAGGGTTACATCAGAATTATACCATGAATGGAATCCTCCTCCCCCTCAGAAGAGGGAGGGATGTGTGCTGAGCTTACTGAGCCATGTGAAGGTAATGAAGTGTGTGGCAGGGAAATCTTGCTTTTATGCCCCTGAGTGGCTTAAATGTGCACTTGATGATCAGGTGATTTATACCTTGATGTGCTTCTTAATTAACAGGTAAGGCAAAGAGCATTGCTTGGAGCACTGTCCAACTCTCCCTTTCCAGATGTGCCCTCTATATTAGCTGTATATTTATCCTTTCTGTTCAGGTGTAATGATGAACTTACCATGTGAAGATCATGTTACAGCAGAACTTTTAATCTACATTACCTACCAGTGATTTTTATGGTAGGCTTGACAAACCTCTTCATTGTCTGGTTACCCTGTAGCTCTGTAATATTTTCACCTACACCGTTCCTTACATTTTGCGGTTCCCCAACACAACTGGGTGACTCTCATTTGGGTAACTTCTCTGGGCTTTTCCAACAGGGTTTGTTATAATATTCTTTGTGTCTGTCCCATGAGTAAGTTTCCAGGCTTCAGAAAGGTAGATTAAAAGGACAAACTTGGTACAGGAGTTCAGTGCCAGTGAGGAAGGCAGGATTAGGGTAGGAAGGATTTCCATGCAGGAGAAAAGTAGCAGAGTGAGGTATCATTGTTGTATAGCCAGCATTCTAGTTTATTGTAATATTGTGTTTTAGGTTTGTCCATTTCAGGCCTCTGAGCAGTCAGTTCCTATATAAAGTTGCTTCCACATAAAAAATAAACAAAAAGCAAAAGTTAACTATTTTTTTAAAACTTCCTAAAGTTGGGTGATATACAGACCTTTTCACCTTTAAGATATAATGAATTACAGGTTTTCATTGAGGAAAAAGGTCCCAAGAGCTGTGTTCTTGTATGTCTTCTCAGTTCCTTGCCAGTTGTATGGAATTGTTAATCTTAGTTAGCATTTTATACTGCAGTTTGTTGCTGTAATGTCACTTTTGCACAACAATATAACATAGTGTAACAGTGTATTTAGTTTAACTTTTTCATTCACATCAAATATCTTTAAACAGGATTCAAAGCAAGTATTTTTAATCAGGCAAAGTGTGTTTTAAAATGATGTAGGGCATGCTTTTATGCCTTTTTATACAAACCACACATTTTTCCTGCAAAAAAATAAAATTAATCTTTTCACTGTGTTTTCTATCAGTTACAAATGCATAACTCACAGGAATCTTGCCTTGTATTTGCAGTGAAAGCATTAGGTTCTTTATTTTTTCCTCTTCATTCTGAAACCCAAATACTGCATGCAGTTGAAACGTGTCTGTCAGCGTTCTGTGGGTAATTCTGATGTGAACTGTGGCTTTAGGGTATACCTGGAGATAATCAGGCTGTGGCTGACCCCCCTCAACCACCAAGCACTGGCGCGTCTCAGTCTTCAGCAGTGGCAGCAGCAGTAGCAACCATACCCACGACTACTAGCTCACTAGGAGGTAAGAGAGGCTGTATTGGAGAAGATGTGATAAACAATGTGCTCTTAACCAATCTATTTTTCAGTAAGTTTTTAAGTTCCAGGTGCTTGTGAGCTCTTCAGAAGGGAATTGGGTAAGAGCTGTTAACGCGGTAATTCCAGGTGTGGGTACTTTCTTGGGAGAAGTGGCTTGTTGTATGTCATGTGCAGAGTTTTCTAAAAATGCAGTGAACTTGCACAGTTTCTTTAATTCAGTATTCAGGATTCTGAAGTGCAAGACCACAGATGAGAAAACACAGATTGTGTTTTCTCTCACTTAAACTCTGATTTTCTACTCTGTGAGTGACTGGGGACTCTCCACTGTGACTGCATTAATATATTTCCCACACAGAAGCTGGGATTTCAAGGGAGAAACCTGAAATTAAGCCATGAAGTGTAGCACTGGAGAGACCTATAAATGACCTAGGACTCCTCACTCAGCAGTGCAGCACTTTGACAGTGGCTGGTGCCTGCTGAAGAGAAGGGTATTTATCATGTATTTATCTCCCTCTTAAAGGGAGATGGATAAATACATGAAAGGAGCCTAATGAAGGGGTAGGAAAGGTCTATCTGGAAATGGTGCTGAAGATACAGGAGACAAGACAGTGGATTGGGTAGGTGTCTGATTGAGATGAACCAGAGATGAGATATCCAGAGGAAAGTGTTGGAGATAAGGACCAGGCTATTGGATCTTAAAAGAAGATTGGGTGAAAAGGAAAGGCATTGTTTAATCTTAGAATAAAGAAGTTTTCCTTAAAGCTAGACTGAGGAAGCAAATTCTTTTATGCTTCAGTGAGTGGTGTGTTATCCACTTTCATGTCCTGTTTCTATCTAAAATTGCAGTGTAGGTATGCATTTTATTAAGATTCTCATAACTTTTAAAAAAACCATGTTATTTCACTGATCTTTTTTTCAGGACACCCACTTGAGTTTTTACGAAATCAGCCTCAGTTCCAACAGATGAGACAAATTATCCAGCAAAATCCTTCCCTGTTGCCAGCATTGCTTCAGCAAATTGGAAGGGAAAACCCCCAACTACTGCAGGTGGACCTTAAAACAAGAAAATAATGCTCACTAATTCTGATTTAGCTTTTGCAAGAGTGTCATATGTTGATGTTGTCTGGGATAATATGTTACTAGCAGTTACAACATTCTATTGCTGGCCTTTCAGCGGTTGTTGCTGTACAGAATGTATTTTCTGTGACATTGGATACAAATTTGAGACTTCATAAGAGGTGCAGAGGGGGGTGAGGAAGCGGGAAGGATCACTGCAGTTGAATTGAAACATTAAAATTGCACTTTTTATAGTCAGATATAACAATTTTTTTCTCTGCACTTCTTGCACGTCCCTTGGACTTCTTAATTCTCTGAAAATAAATATTTTTACTTGTCTCTTGGCACGCTTAAACTTCAGTTACTTAAATATACGTGTTTCTTTTACTGTTCTGTGCATCACAGCAAATAAGCCAGCACCAGGAACATTTTATTCACATGTTGAATGAGCCAGTTCTAGAGTCTCGCCAAGGTTTAAGTGGCAGTGATGATGGTGCCAGCACTGGAGGAATAGGAGATGTTGGGAATGCTCATATGAACTACATTCAAGTAACACCTCAGGAAAAGGAAGCTATAGAAAGGGTGAGCCTTTCTTCTTTGAAATTCTTGTTGCTTTTGGGTGTTGACGCCAATGCATGCTTAAGACCTACCTAACTTAAACTTTGTTGAGCTCAGTAGTTCTTGCACCATATTTGGTTTTTTCATACTTGGCATTTCACAGCTGTTGTAGCCTTGTTTCAAATCATATCCTTTCTTGCTTTATAGCAGTTGAGTCTAAAATATCTTAAATCTGTCTTACCGAGAAGAGCCAGAGCATTTTAAGTGATCTGAGACCATCCTGTGATAATTGATGATGG
This sequence comes from Agelaius phoeniceus, assembly GCF_051311805.1. Taxonomy (NCBI): domain Eukaryota; kingdom Metazoa; phylum Chordata; class Aves; order Passeriformes; family Icteridae; genus Agelaius; species Agelaius phoeniceus. The sequence goes on along the minus strand of NC_135303.1, from coordinate 4,517,776 downwards.
AAATGGGTTTCCTTCAGGAATTATTCAGGAAGTAATCCCTCTTGCAGAAGCCTCAGCCAGTGCTGTTCTAGATCAGGCCATGACAGCTCTCCAGGTACAAAGACCTGGCTGCTTGAGCACTGTTTGCAAAGTAGTTGGAAAGTAAGAACACTCATAGTTAAGTAGATTAGTTGAAGTCAAAACTTTGCTCAGTTGTCTGTCCATGACAATTAGTTAATTACCATTTTCTAAAAGTACTGGTAAGCATGAAAATATACTCTGAGGTAGTATATTGCCTTAATAAATACTGTGTAACTGACCAAATATGGTTTTGCATAGATGGCAATGCCTCTGAGATTTTTTCCAGGACAGATTGCAAGAGTTTTATCATACTGTGGTAGTGGTTTGGTACTCCAAAGACAATGTTTTTTTCATCTAGCAAAACAAAAGTTTAAGTAAGGATCATTAGAAGATGCCTATTTGAATATAGGTGTCAGTTCTCTAGATCTTGAGGAAATTGGCAAATAATAAAATTAGTCTAATAAAACTATTTGTCCATGTACTTATTCACAGGTCATCATCTTTAGTCTGTTGCATTTCCTTTTAAAGTCATTTTATGCAGTAGAACTTTATTACCTCTACTGCCTGTTCTGAAACCCAGCAGAGATCCATACGCTTCTTTCTCTTTGTCTTTCTCATAAAAGACAAACCTCAAAATTTAAGTGTCTTAGTATTGCAGCTGATGCCTTCATGTTGTCTGTGGCCTAGAAGTAAAATCTAAGAATGGCTTGTGAGGGATAATAGGACACAGTTTTCCTCATACTTATTTGATCTGCCCCATACATGAAATGCCTTGCAGGTGCTGTGAGGATTTTAAGAAAATCTCCAAATAGTGGAGTGTATTTGCCTTTGGCTAAAACAAGAATTCATTTGCTGAGTGCCTCCAAGTGCTGGCTAAACCCTTGGCACAGTAATAAGTTCTTCTCTGATGTTCTCATGCCCTCTTGTTGCAGTGTTCCAGACGTTAATTAATTCCTTGACTTCTGAAAACCAGATTGCTCTCAGCTTACTTGTCTTGGCTGCAGTGTGTAGTTAATTTTTTAAGATAAACAATTCAAAATATGGCCTAATGTGATGTGCTGGACAGCCTACTAAGGATCACAGGCTGGGAGCTTTTGTTCCAGGCAATTTTTTGTTAAAAGTCCTTTGGAGCTTTGTATAATTGCTTAAAGTGAGCATTGTTTGAAGTTGTTTTTTTTTTTTTTTCTCTGCAGCAGTGCAATGTGCCTTTACTTCATGGCAATACTGTGACCCAGGTCTGCTTTAGGCTTACTGTGTCTCTAAAGAAGTGACAAGTTTTTATGGTGGTTCATTAGACTTAATCCAATCACTTTTTCAAGCGAGGATCCTAAAGGCAGAGGCAGCACCTCATTTTTTACTTGCTAAAATCTGCATTGAGCTAGGCAGCAGTGTTATTTTCAAGAAGGCAGTAATTGCTTAAGTGACATCTCAAGACACAAAGACATACAAAGAAGCCTAACATGCAAAATGCACTTCCTAAATATGTTTCTTTTCTTCAGTTAAAGGCATTGGGATTTCCTGAGGGACTCGTGATTCAGGCATATTTCGCTTGCGAGAAGAATGAAAACCTGGCTGCCAACTTTCTTCTACAGCAGAACTTCGACGAAGACTGAGAGAAATTTTTTTTTTTTTTGTCTATTTCACACCTCACACCAGTGCATTACACTAACTCTGTTCACTGGATTGTCTAGGATATTTGGGCTTACATTCATAATGCTTGGTGTATGGAATATAGGGGGTGGGTGGAAGGGAGAACATAGGAAACAAAGCAAAGAAAGCAACAAGTTTTCAATGTCTGTTTTAAATTAGCAGAAAATCGCACAGTGTAAAAAAAAATATATATACAACCAAAAAATCAGCTTCTGCAGATAATTAGTTCCTTCTGTAAACTGTAGGTTAACTTTTTCTAGGTTTTCACTCTTACTGTACTAGTTCCAGAAATGTAGTGTAATGCACTGCTTCATGTTCCTTTCCATTTAGTATTGACATTGGAAGTAGCCTGTGCTACGTAGATTTTACAGTCTGTATTTCATGGCAACACTGGATAGCAGCTTTGTGAAATCTAAAAGATCTGAGCAAATGTAATCCTGAATGCCAAAATAGGGGTATTCGGGTGTTTTTTCTTCAGCTGTGTTAAAGTAGTGCAAGAAACACAGTATTTTTGTCTAATGCTGAATTAGAACAGTGTTGGCTTTTTTCTTTTTTTTTTGCAATGAAAACCCATTACAGTTAAAAGTGTCCTGATTATTGAGAAACACCACCCCCTCCTTTGTCCCCCTGAAATGATCTGAGAAACTATATACATACAGAAAAAAATTATTATCCTGTTTACATATTTTCTCTTTGGGAAAAAAAAAATATAGATACCTAATTACTGTTCTTTTAATGTTATCTTGCAGTAAAAGTTTTAAAAGCAATAGATTGCATGTTTGGTTTTGTTATATGCACTCTAGTGAGTTGAATATTCTTTTTCTGCCAGCAAACAAAATGCAAGCTTCATTTTTGTCTGCTGCAATGAGAATTTATCAAATCAAATTTCACCTTCCCAACTCTGTTGAACCAGCTTTTATAGTACAGCTATAAGTGTTCTGTTGCTCTTGAGTAGATTGTAGTGTTCAAGCTATTTCTGTTAAGTAAGGACTTTTGGGGATTTATTCACTTTATAAGGATGAGAAGTTCAAAACTTGATATATCAAGCAAACTATGAATTTATTCCAATGTAAAAAAAATTGACACTCGAAACTTTATATTGAAAATAAAACTCTGGTTACAGAGTTTTGAATCTTACTTCTTCATACCTACTTATCATTTATTTTGTTTAGTCATCATAAAATGTTAACAACTTTTTTTTTATACATGTTTACTTTTAGAGGTAATTTTGCCCATCATTGCAATACTACGAATAAAAACAAATGTAAATTTAATCTAAAGCTGTTCTGTGCAACGTTACCTGAACACAACATGGGGATAGTTTGATTTTTCTACTGTTGTAGTCCAATTACCTGGATTACAAATTTACCTCTACAGTAACCAGGAAAAAATATTATTAGTGGTACAGCCCTGAATTCCTGTACTACTAATGATATTAATGATTTTAATGATTTAGTAGTACAACTAAAAAATTATTTTCTGCTGAGTTAGTTTATCAGTGGATTAACTACTTAGCTACTACTTAAGCTCAAAGTACAAGTCAAGTGTCTTGAAAAACGAGCTAAAAAGACTGAAAAATTTGTATTTCATTTCTTCATTGATTGGCCATAGTCTGTAAAAATATCTGCACAAAACAATGAAATGTATTAAAGCCTTTTACTTTTTTTTTTCTATTCTTATACATCTGTGATATTTTTCCAGATAGTGTGTATTTTAATTATTCAGATTTTATTCTTTTAAAATTTCTTAGGTGAATGTCGTCTAAGTGATCAGTAGCACAACCCAAATCTATCAATAGGAGATGTGATACTGCTAAATAGGAAATAAGTCTTTCATAATGTTTTCATTTTAAAGAAGTTAACATTAATGCCTGAGTCAGCTAGTAAACATCATCTAAATAGGATTCTCAGTTTGTCTTTGAACTGGGAGAGATGGATTTTGGTTTAACACTGCATGCCAAAAGGGGCTGTTTGTTATCTGTAAAAGGACCAGCTGTCAGGTACTTGAAAAACACCAAATTGATACAAGGACTTCTTGAATGTACTTTTACTACATAGCTGATACCTAACTAAGACAAAAGCTTTTAGTTTGTGGGAGTCTTCTGTACTGATCAAACTGCTCTGAGAAATAACCATTCCTTCTCTAGGAGGGTAGAGAGTAAAGCAAGAATGTCTGGGTGTTTCAGTCCACTCCCTCCAATTTTGATTTTGAAATGTTTACTTATTATAAATGTATTTGAATTAAAGTCTGTTGAGCTTGTTCTTTGTAAAAAAAAAAAAGGCAAAAAAAAAAAAAAAAAAGCTAGTAGCTTTGTTCATTTGTAACTTTGTATGCTGAGTGACTGAGGGATTTATGGCTGCTGTGTTTGAAGCCTTACTAGTCATGCTGTTCCCGTTTTTCTCCAGCAGTGAAACAGTGTTTTTGTGACTTCTGATGAACAACAGGTGTCTGACCTTACATGCTAGCAAAAACTGTTACCTGTCCAATAGCGGGATACTTGCCAGGGAGAATCATGTCTCTCTTTGTAGTAGCTGCCAAAAGGGAAGAATACATGGAATTCATGTGGTGTTGAGGAGGTGTGACCTGAGCAAGCTGCCTAGGTATGTTGTGCCTCGTTTTCTACCAAGTACTACCGGGAGTTGTCTGCACAGAGTGCTTCTCTCAGCTTCTCTGCTGCAGATCTCTTAGGGATTTGGGGATCAGTTTCCTCAGGGCTTTCTGAACAGTAGCTGAGAAAATAAAAGTATTTCTTCCTAAGTTTTGGTACTGTAGTCCTTACCTTTGTTGTAAAACTTCTGAATATCTGCTTAGACAAAAGCTATTTATGATGCACTTTTAATTGGGATTAAAAAGTTACTCTGAAGTGATATTAATTCTGTAGTTGTCTGTTCTTAAGTCCTCTCTACAGCTGCATTTTGATGCTGTGGTTCATTTACCTCGTCCAGAGCTGCCTGATGAATCCAGCTAAAACCCAAGCAATTTTACTGATTAAATGCCCTGTTCTTACCCCACACTAACAGAACTTTTTAGGAGTGTGAGATAATCACTCCTGAAGCCAGATTGTGACTGATTTTGGAGTGCTGGGTTGAGCTTCACTTCAAGAACGTGCATGAATGAATCAAGCAGAGACACAAAGCCAAGTCCTCAAATAATGCATGCAGATTTGTCACCCGTGGTTTCATTGGATATTTCATTTGGTTTTATAGAGTTTTGGAGGCAGCCACATCTTTCTTTTTTTTTCAGATTTCTCTTAAATCCAGCTCTGTGCACAAAACTAACCTAGAATTTGAAAATACTCTCTAATTCAATGGAAACAATAAGGTGGGAGTGGGGAGAACAGCTTTGTCAGTAACCTTTTTAGTTTTCTCCCTGCCTGGTTTGGGATGCCAACAGTGTTCAACACACCATCCTTTGAAAACATTATTTTGACACAGCTACAACCACCACTATGTAGTTATGAAGCCACAATTTACAAATTTTTGTGTCTTCACTAAACCATCCAGAAAAGCAGGCTTATTCCACCTGTGATTAAGTGATGTATGGGGAAAACTTAAGTATTCAGTTACTACTGAAGGCATGACTGCAGCTGATGTTGCTGACTTGTAATGGTCAAGTGCCAGTTTTGTATTATATAATTCTTCATAGAATATAGGACCTGTGAGGGGGAGGAAAAAAAAAAGGTCACGAAACTTTTTGGGTTTTTGTCAGGACACAATTTCTTTCCTTCTGTGCAAGAGAAATAAATGTTAAACACACACAATTTAACTCCATTTCTAATCAAAGCACATTTTCATGAAGACACCAGCATATCTGGCATTTCCTGTCCAAACTGCAGTGAAACTAAAATAAAGATAAATACCTGCTCTTCAATAATGGTAGTAGTCTGGAATAATAGTTGTAGAGTCTGAAGATCTTCCCTCCACGTCACCCCTTTGCTTTGGCATTTTCCAAATGGAAAATTGGTGAGCTGTTACAAAGCATTATCTGCTGTGTGCCTCCACCTGCTGAAGGTCTGGCACTAAAAACAGTCCTTAAGGTTTTGTGTTGTGTGTGTGCTCCACGCAGTTATGCCTCAGGGACCTGGAGTGCAAAGTGTCCTTCAAAATAGATGTCTCTCTATTTTTATATGGCTCCACACATAAATGTGAGGACTCTGTGGGGCTGAGGGCTAGGAGCAACATCCTTGGAATTCTTGTTGCCTGAGATAAGAGATTTTAGATGTGATAGACGAGGAGTAACCAGATACACCAGCAGGCAGCTCTTTGCCATCCCCAAGGGCAGGGTTGGTTGCTGTCCTTGTAATGTGAAGCATTTGACTTTAAATGTGCAGCAGCCAAAGATTAAAAAAAAAAAAGGGCAATGTCTCCCACATGTCTGTGTGGCTGTATCTGTAGAATTGCTCAAAGTCTTGTCAAAGTCAGACACGTATTTTTAATTATATATTTGAATTAAGCTTGTTCCCACCCCCACTCCCTTGTCTTTACTCTAAATCTCCTTTTTTTTTTTTTCCTTTTTCACTTTCTTTTCATTATTGAAGAAAGCGTGCCAGCTGCAAAGGGAGCACTACCAGCTTCTGTTGGAGGATGGAAGAACAGTATTTCAGAATAGGAAAAGGGGCAGGAAATAGCCTTCAGGGTGGGATATGAACCAGGACAATAAAAGTGCTGAACATCTGGGATAGAGATCTCCATAGGGAGGTTGAGGTGAGGACTCTGGACCTGGAATTGGCAGTGTGTGTGAAAGGAAATGCCTGGGAGAGTTACAAGTGTGATAAAAGAATGGAGTGGTGTGACAGGGCCAAATGGGGAGTCAGAAGGAGCGAACCTTTGCTGGGACTCTGGATGTATAAGTAAGAGATGGATGGAGCATTTGGGAATAGAGCTAATGCTTATCTATAGGGACACTTCAAAGAAATTATTTGTTTCTTGTAGCTTATCCAGTAGCTTTTTGTGTAGTGCTTTGGTTCTAAGACCAGTTCTGAGGGAGATGATGAAGAGTTTACAAAACAATGAGGGCAGTAAAAAGAAACAAACCAGTGTGTACCTTGGCAATTTACCTCACAGACATGATACAGTACTCTTGGATAGTCTGACTGCACTGAGGTCCTCCTGCTTAAATGTGGAGAGGAAAAAAAAGTAATCTAAATTTTGTTTCTATGAGTCTGTGTTGCTTGAGGTCACAGAGAGAAATGATCTGCCTAAAAGCATGCATTTCATATTAACAAACATGCTGCTTGCTTCCCCTGTCTCCATGTTAAAATACCAAATTTCCCTTTGGCAAAGGGCAGGACTGTGCAGGACACTGTTGGAGCAAAGCTGCAGAGTCCATTTGGACAACTGTTCCTGATGGGATTGAGCCTTTTGAGCATGAATGTAATTTGTGATCCATGAGTGTCCTAAAATCTGAGATGTGACCCGTGGAAAGCTGAAAAAAAAACCTGGGAACACTCATTCTTGGAAGAGCAGCAGGGTTAAGATGAGAAGCTACTGGAATATATTAAACATGACTGTAAGTCAAGGAAGCTGCAATTTCTTTTTCAGCTGCAGTAAGAAATTGTTGCTAAATGTGTACATAGCTGTATTTTTCACATTTCACAGGATTTGCAGTAAGTGGCTCTCTGGTACACAAACAAAGGAGGCAGAACACAGAAAAAGCCATTTTCCAAATCTAGTTGAAGGGTGCCTGTGTTTCCCTCAAAACCTGTGGCAAAGGGTCATTCCCAAAGCACTCATTTTGCCATGAACAGGGGTGATTTTGCTCCCAGGCAGGGGCAGCAGGGTGGAGAGCTGTTACTGCTGAGATGAACTCTTTGCTGTGGGAGAGGCTTGCAAATTCATCCACTGGCTCTCGGCAAGAGGGAGCTTTGTGATCCCAGTTCAGAATTCCCTTTGCTCCAGGGTTGTTGGGAAATGACCTGTTGCTTTCCAGATTTATCAAAGTGTGGCCTTTGTCACTTGAGAGTCCCTGCTTGAAGGGAGGGTAGCTGGGAGCTAGGAGTGCAGGATCCCTGATGAAGGGGTAAAGCAGTTCTTGGGAAGAGTCACAAAAACTGAAAATAAGCACTGGCAATCATTCTCTCAGCACACCATTGTGTCTTGATTCTTCCTTTTGTTAGGCCAAGTATTTTTTTTAATCCCCTGCCATGATTTAGATATTTACCGAATGTCTTTATTATATCAAAAGTCACATTGCACTGGGTGCAATACAAAAAAAAAAAAATTGGAAAGAAGTTTGTGGTTAGGGCATTTATTTCCATCCAAGAAGTCTAACTAAGAAAATGGTGTCCACATAAACCAAAAATTCATGGACTACATACTGCTTTCCTTCTAAGCATGTATCTTTCCTCCCAAGAGGACAGGAATATGTAAAGTGTCTTTACTAACAACATTGATATAAAATTCCGTAGCATAAAGAAAAAATAGGGTTGATAATCTTCCCATACTAAAAAAAAACTGGTTAAAACTGCTTGCTAATCTATTAATCTGATTGGTAAATGTTTAAATATTGGACTGCACTTTATCTAAGCACCCTTATCACAAAATTCACCCAACACCAGATAGAACATGGGGTGCTGGATAATGAATTTAACAGCAAAATCAGCACACCTGTTATTTAACCATCCTGATGCCAAATGAGGCTGGGATTTGAAGCCATGGTGGTGTTCATGCTGTCAGATACAAACTGGTGTTTTTAGAGGAGACAAACACCCTGTTGGAAGGTAGGGTGGCAAGAAAAATAGGTTTGCCTGATGTGGCTGCTTCTACTGCAGAATTCTGCCGTTTTTATATTTGGATTTTGAAAGTGAAGCCTCTGATGCTGCAGTTTTGTTTCCTTGCTGCACAGCTGAAGGTTGTGGTGCCTTTAGAACGCTGTGTTATTCCCTAATAAGCCTTATCATGCCCTAATAATACCTTCTGAATGCCTTGGATGTGAGTGATTAGGCCTGTGCTTACACAAATAAGTGCCTCAGTGGTAAGATGTTATTTGCATGATTGTGGTCTGTAGGTGGAGAAGCTGCAAGCCTGTCATCAAATTACTTGTTCCTGCTGAAAAAAAAAAACAACAACTCGCTCTGTGTGGCTGTCACATCATCATCATCATCATAGCTTGCATGGAGCAATTAGTGTTATTTTGCAAGGCACTGGAATTCTGTCCCTTTTCTTCTCCCTGTTTTGCTTTATGGTGAGTGTGCTGGTTTTGTCTGGGACAGAGATGACAGTGGGAGGATGTAGCTTGAATTTGTGCTGTAAACAGTGCTGATAATACAGGGATTTAAAAAAAAAAAAATTTTATTATTTTTATTTTTTTTATTGCTGAGCAGTGTTTGCACAACGAGGCCTTTCTCTGCTCCTCTCACCACGCTGGCAGCGAGGGGCTGAGGGTGCTTAAGGATTTGGGAGGGGACACAGCCAGGACAGCTGATCCCAATGGATCCAAGGGGGCATTCCAGACTGCGTGAGATCATGGCCAGCTTAGGAAGTAGTAAGGACACGAAGGAAGGGCAAGGGACACTCACATTGAGGGGTTTTGTCTTCCCAAGTGGTGGAGCCCAGCTTTCCTGGGAATGCCTGAACGCCTGCCTGCCCATGGGAGGTGGTGAAGGAATTCCTTGGTTTGTTTTGTTTGTGCGTGTGGATTTTGCTGTCCCTCTGAGGCTGTTTTTATCCCAACCCAGGAATTTTGCAGCTTCTTACCCTTCTGATTCTGTCCTGTGTTCTCCTGCTCAGGGGAGTGAGCAAGTTGCTGACTGGGGCTGAGCTCTGGAAGTGAGGAGAAGAAAAGCCAATTAGAACACTGAGACAAATTCAAGTTTTTTGCACACTTAATTTAAGTTTTGTGTACACTCACCTTTCCCTGGATTCTGCTAATTCCCAGCTCTGTGTGTTTGTGGACACCCCTATGCTCTGCAATTTATTTCTTTCTTTTCTGGGAACAGAAGCAGGGTCATCATTTTACACTGGCCTTACTCAGGTGGAAATATAGGTTTCTTTAGTTTTAACCCTGCTCTCCCTTCACCTCTGACCCCAGCCACAGTGTTGGTTGTCCTCCTGTTTAACACTCAGGTTTTGTAATCAGGAATTGAGCCACACTCAGGGGAGATGGAGAATGAGCAGCTCGGTTGTCAAATTAAATTAGCATTTAGAGAAGTGTGGGCAGAGGTCACACGGAGCTGACCAGGCACCTTGCATGGTTGGCTGTCAAGGAAACTGGGGGAAAAAAAGGAGGGGAAAAAGGGAGAAAAGTGATTAATTCTGCATTTGGGGAAAGAGAAGGGGAAATGCTTGCCAGTCTGGGGAGTTCTGTGGGGGCTCCAGTGCTGAAATCCCAGGTTTGAGAGTCTTAGCACCACACCAGGGAGGTGTCTGGAGAAGGGAGATGCCCAAAGAAACCCTGAGGGGTTTATAAATACACAAAAAATATGTGTAGCTGGCAATATTAGGGTTGGGCTTAAGCAATTCCAGCTCAAACCTGTGTCACTTCTGCCAGGCAGACTTTGAGTGTGGCAGAATCCTGGTGGAGACTGCTACCCCAAATCTGACTTTGTAAACCTGGGGGCAAGAAACACCTCAGAGAGCTGGTGCAGGGCTGGGAAAGGCAGGCCTGTGAGTTTGGTCCTGGGTGTGGTGGTGTTTGAGGGTCCCCAGGATGAGGGAAGAGATCAGAATCTTGACTCCATGTTTCAGAAGGCTGATTTATTATTTTATGGTACATATTATATATATATATACACCATATATATAATGGTATATATTATATGAAAAGAAAAAAAAGAAAATTGTATATATTATAATAAATATATTTATTTAAAAATATATATAATAATGGTATATATTAAATTAAAATAAAATATACTATATATTTTATTATAATAATGATGATATATTAGATATTATTATTATAGACTATATATGATTATATTATACATTATATATTAATTTTATATTAAATATTATAGTAAATATTATATTATATTATATTATATTATATTATATTATAGTATAGTATAGTACAGTATATTATAGTATATTATAGTATATTATAGTATATTATAGTATATTAAATTATCTATAACCTTATATATAATTATTATATTATATGATATTTTATATTACTATATAATACATATTACATATTATATATCTAATATAATATATTAATATAATATATTAGATATATAATTATGTACTGTATATTAATATAGTATATTATATATTATTATAATATATATTATTATTGATGATGATGATTATGATATTAGAACTATACTAAAGAATGAGAAAGGAGACATCAGAGGGCTAGCAAAGAAAGGAATGAGTAATAAAATCTTGTGACTGACCAGAGAGACCGACACAGCTGGACTGTGATTGGTCATTAATTAAAATCAATTCACATGCTGGGTAAACAATTCTCCAAATCACATTCCAGAGCAGCAAAACAGGGACAAGCTGAAGCTTTCCATCTTCCCAGGAGAAAAGATCCTGGCAAAGGGATTTTTCATAAAATATCACAGTGACACACCTGTGCTTGATCACAGGTCTGCTCATCAGATATGAACAGTTTAAACAGTGTTAAGGACTACTAATTTCACTTGGAAAAAGTCACAAAGATTGTGAAGGTGGTAGGATGAAGGTTTTGGAAAGATTTCCCATTCTGGTATTTTACTGAACTAAACACAACCTTATTTACATCCTCTATTCTAAGATTTTCTGATCTGTTCTTTCTAAGTTTGCAGCTGGAAATGAACTGGAAGGAAACTTTCCATGCTTGGTGTCTGCCTGTGATTTTGTTTTGGTTTGGGGTTATTTGGGTTTTTTTGGGGTTGTGTGTTGTTTGATTTGGTTTTTTATTTTTTGTTTTTTTTTTTTTGGGGAGGGGGGTAGATACTTTGTTTGTTTTTAATGTTTCCAATAACAACCGATTTTACTGTTTTGGGGGAAATAGAATTGAGGGCAAGGAGAATACATTACTTTTTCCAATTTCAGTTTTCTTTCACTGAGCAGAGGCTCCAGGTATCTCAATGTTATTGAATATGGGTCCTATTCTCCCCCACATTTGTTCATGGGGCCAGGAAGATGAAAAATTATGAGAGTTGATATTTTTTTTTTTTTCCTCTTTGGTTTCCAGTGCTAAGTGCCCAGGCAGAGTTTCTGTGATGCTGAAAGTCTTGGCTGTATCCCTTGTGCCCAAGCCAACAAATCTGGAAGCTTCCCTGTAGCAAGTTAATGCTTCTTTTGTGCATTCAGGTGTGCACAATTTACCTGAGCTGTACTGGATATCCTGGTTTTGCTGTTCATGCACTGCTTTATTGTAGGCATGGAGAGCTGGTGGTTCTTGACCCCTGTGACAGCCTAGAGCCTGTGGAATCTGTAGGCTTGGAGGTTGGACCACTGGAAAGCAAGAGAGCAGATATTGCACCAGGCTTTGGTTAAAAAGGCAGGTTTTGAGGCACCTGGAGTCAAAACAAAGGCAGCTGACACTCTGTTGTGCTCCATTTACAAGTTTGCAAAACTTCAGCTCTCCATCAGTGCCATTGTTAATAATATCATTTTTTCCTCACTTCTGGCCGATGCTAATTTTTTTTCTCTCTCTTTTTTTTTTATTTTTTTTTTATTTTATTTGAGATGCCCTAATTCAGTCTGTCCCACCTCGTGGTGCTGCCTGTGCAGATCACAGGGTGCGAATCACCGGGCTGTGGCACACTGAGCTCTGGAAACAGATCCTCAGAGTCTGGAGCACCGTGTCCTCCGCTGACAGCAGGTGCCTGTGAAGAGTCTGTGTCATCCTGTCTCTCCTCTGCTCGAAGGACAATGTCCTGTCAGGGCCATTAGCTGCTGCTTTCAGCTGCGGTGGAAAGGCTGTGCGGCTCTGACCGTCACCTGTGAACCACAAAAGGGTGGAATCTGATTAAATCTGATTAGGTTTTTCTTATGGTCAGCCTGGCAGGGGAGGGGGGATGCACTGTTCACACAGAATTTTTTTTTTTTCCCAGGTTTCAGTGGTGTCTCAGCTTTTCTGAGTAATGGAGGACATTGTTGTTAATAGGGTGGAATAAGATTGGAGTCACGTATTGGAGCAGGTTGTGCTGCCTCCACCTTTGGAGCTTTCCAGGTCCAGCCTGGTTGAAGCCCTGAGTGCTCTGATTTAATCCTGTGGCTCACCCAGGATAAATGAAGATCTCCAGAGGTCCCTGGCTGATCCAGGTCCTCAAAATTAATTATTTTTGTCATGCAGCTTTACCATTCCAGTGGGGATTTATCTTCTATCTTAAGCTTGGCCTCAATTTCCATATCCTGCCCTTTCTTTTGGTTTGTTTTTTTCTTTTTCTTTTTTTGAAGTGTGGAAGCTGCCTAAACACCATTTGAATACTGAATTCTGCCACCTTCTCCTCATTTTTTAAGCAGACCTATAGAAATTAACAAAGCAAGCTTGTCTGACATCATTACTTCTTTAAAAATCCATCAGTGGTGTCATGACAAATTAAATTAGGCCTAAATTTATTTCTTCCTTAGGTTCTGATAGGCAAAGAAAAGAATTTGCAGAATCAGAAGGAGTTAGGTGACTTATCCAATGATGAATTGGACAGAAGGATTTTCTGAGCTGGCATATAAAATAGATGCCCTGGATTATTTACTGTGAAATTTTCTGACGTCCTTTATTGTTGTGGAAGCAGCTGCCCATTTGTTTATTTCAAAAACATTGCTTCCCCACCTCACCCCCTCCAGCTGAAAGCATCTATTAGTGCTTGTGAAATTTTTTCAAGAGGCAAAATTCCCCCCCAAAAAAACCCCTTAATCGCATGGCTTTTTTTAAAAATACATTGCCCAGTTTTTTAAAGTGAATAGAAAATGTGACTGGAAAGCCCTTATTTTTCATACAGCTCAGGGCTCCTGTTCAACCTTCCAGGGCTGGGAAGAAGTGAGTAGAATAAATCAATACACCAAACGGATTTCAATATATTTCAAATACCAAACAGATTTCAGTGACCTGAACCCCAGGCTTGCCCTGAAGAGAAAACCTGTGGAGTCCCTTGGGTGAGTTGCTGGAGAAAATTCACAGTGAGCTCAGGGAGCACCTGAAAATCGTCTGCTGAAATCATCCTGCTGGGAGAAGCAGGGAAATCTCCTTTCTCAGAGTGTGTTGGGTTTTCCCAGCCGTTCTGATGGGTGTGGAACAAAGCAGATGCACAAATCCAGTGCTTTCTCTTCCTGCCTTCTGCTTGGGGTTGGTCTCCTGCCTCCTGCTCTTTCCTTCCACTCTGGGACAGCTGTGATGGATCTGTAGGATGGCTTCGTTTACTTTCTCGGGATAAATTTGTTGGGGTACCCAAGTTCAGCTTTTAACACTGGTGGTTCAGGGGGAAGTAGCACTCTGGCATTTCTAAACAGACCTAATTTTCTTTTTTATGAAGTTTCACCTTTGGCTGGAAGTTAGCAAGAGGTGGAAATGTCTTCCACTACTTTTAACAGCTGGGACTGAAAATTTTGCAACAAAATTAGTCTTTTGCCACTAAAAAATGTGCCGTGACTCTGTTGCATCTTCTTGGGATTTTGTGCTTTATAACTTGCTTATTCCAGCTGTCTGAAAAGGAAAATGAGGCTCTCATTATCCTGACCCAGTCTGTCACACCACAAGGTGTAAATCAGTCCTGTTTATCAAGACTTTTAGGAGTCAGAAGGTCAAATCTGCCTTTCATCCATGAAAATAATGCATTTAGCTTCTTGGGATGTGCTTGCTAAAATATCCCCCTGATCCTTCAAGGCAGAGCTGCCTTCTCCATGCCACTAAAGCACTTTGTTCACTGATAAATGGCAACCTGAAAAGGAACCTCCAGGTGGAAGCCTCTCTGAGGATTTGTCTGAACTACTAAGAGCAGGTTGGGGGTGGGAGGAGGAATTTCCATTCTGGAATGGGACAGCACCAAGAGAGGTACCCAAAACTCTGTTTCACTTCAAAGGACCCCCCCACCATTCTTGTACAATAACTCCATAAACTACTCCTTCTTCTACATTGACAAATAGTTCAAACAGTCTATCTAAATCTGGTAAAGTTAGTACTGGAGCATTTGCCAGCTTTTCTTTTAGGTCTTCTTTTTCTCACCATTTTCATCCCAACATTATGGGCTCATTTTCAACTAATTTATCATATAGAAACTTAACTAATTTTGTGTGTCCATCTATCCATAATTTAGAATACCCAATTAATCCTAGTAATTTTCTCGCATCTGTTTTTGTTTTTGGGGCTGGCAATGACAGTATTCCCTGAATTCAGTCAGCACCTAATCTCTTATATCCTTTCCCAATTATATGGCCTAGATCCTTTACTTCTGGTTCCACAAATTGTAACTTCCTTTTAGATTCTTTTAACCCCTTTTCCCTGGGAAGTTCAGTAAATTAACAGTTGTTGTTTGTACATCTTCTTTCTGTTCCCCAGAAATTAATAGATCATCTGCATACCATCAGCACCTTTTTATCTGAGAGAAAACTGAGGGGTAGAAAGCAGCAGGTGCTTCTCAATCCTGTCCCCCTTCTAATAAGGGGCACAGCCCTGAGCTCATTTCAGAGTGCTAAAAGGGTCCTGACAAACCCAAATTGAACAGGTCTTACTGCAGTGGATGTGGAAAGAAATATTCTGGCCAAGAGGGCACTTTGCTGTTCCCCTGAATGGAGGCCCCGCATTTCGAGTGCCTGCTTGCCCACTCTCTGTCCAAATCTGAGCCTGAGCAGACTGAAAACAATCCTTTTGATGCCTGAAAATAACCTGAGAGGCTGAAAATTAACGTGCCTGCTTTTTAGACTTTTGTACACTGTCATGCAGCGGGCTCGTTTCCATGGTGCCTGTTTTCTGCACGGCTCTCTGATTTGTGTTAGCAAATTAAAAACCTTGGATCTGCTTTCTTCTCTTCCATCCCGGGCCCAGTGCTGAAGATCACCTTTGAAGCAGTCAGTCTGATAATAAATGGAGTCTCCATGGTGACTTGCCGGGTGTAAATGATGTAATGAGGCAAGAAGGATGTTTTTCACAAACTCCCAGCTCAAAATAACCCAGGTGCCCCCCCCAGATCACCTCACCCTGGTCCAGCCTTGTGAAAAGAAAAAGAGAGTAAAAATGGGGCTGTGATTCACATCAGCTGGTCCAGGGCAGTGTAAAGGACATTGTTATGTTGTCCTCTCATCCCTGCAAGTCTCCTGTGATCATAATGCAAATCTTGCTCACATGAGGAACAATATGTTCTTGCCCCTGAAAGAGGAACCATCACTTGGGCGACCTTGGCCAAAGTGGGGCTTTGTCACAGACACGTTTTATGAAAAATCCTTTTGCTAGGATATTTTTTTTTCTCCTGAGAAGCTGAGACGAAAAGAAAAACAGTAATTATCTGCTGCTGTGGAATGCAACAGGTGCATATTTGATTGGTCTCATGTTGTTGTTTTTAATTAATGTCCAATCACAGCCCAGCTGGCTCGGACTCTCTGGTCAGTCACAAGATTTTATTATCATCCCATTCCTTTCTATTCCTTTCAAGCCTTCTGATGAAATCCTTTCTTCTATTCTTTTAATATAATATTAATATATCATTTTAATATTTTAATACAATATATATTAGAAAATAATAAATCAGCCTTCTGAGGCATGGAGTCAAGATTCTTGTCTCTTCCCTTGTCCTGGGACCCCTGTGAACACCACCTCAGGGCTTTTTGTGAGACTTCTCAGCTTAAATGGAGGTTTTGAGCATTGTGTTTTATACAAAGCTGGAGGGTTTTCCATGCCCAAGTGACAGCAGAGCCTTTGTGGGGATCTTGGTGAGGGTTTGGTGCCTTCAGAAAATTTTCAGTTCTCTGGGAAACCTTTTTTGATAGTGGGATGCTCAAACTGAATTTTTGACAGCTGGGTCATTTGTCACTGGCTCAGCACTGGTGGCTTTAGTTGTTTATGGCAAAATGTAGGAAAAAATGCAGGTAGGAATTGGCTTTATGGGAGTTTTGGCTGACAATACCTGCCAGGAAGTCCCTTGAGTGACAGAAATAATAAAAACCCGATTTACATGTGGGTTTGTGGCTCTCATTGAGCCCGCACACAACTTTTCCCTATGTTGAGATGCTTATAAAACATTTTTATTCCTCCTCATGTGAATTTTTTTATTTCATTTCTAGCTGTATTTGGAGGAGTTTGCAGGATAGTTTGCTTCTCCTCAGCATGACCAATCTGTCTTAGGCTGCTTAACATCCTAGGGGTGCCAAACCTCTGTTCCAGTCAAATCTGTTGAAAAATTCCTTCTGTAGCTGGGCACCAAGGACAAATGATCCAAATCTCAGGCCCAAGAGCACAAACACCGTGGGCTGGAGAGAGAAAAACAAGCAGGGTGGGACTGCAGGGGCTAAAGCTGGAATGGGACAATGAACTGCAAGATGCAAATGGAGCAGAACTTATAAAAGTGAGAAACCCTGTGACCAGTTGTGCATTTTGTGCCCATTTTGGTTCATCTTGGGTGCAGCCCTGGCTGGGCTCTTGTGCTGCCCAAGGTGGATCCATTGAGGAGATCCTTTTAATAAACCCTGTTTTATTCCTTGGGGAGGGAGTGGAGGTGGCTGAAGAGATCTGTGGGACCACAGCAAACCTCAATTTATCAGCTCCATTGGTGCAACTTCCTAGGAAACGAGGTTCTCTTCAAAAACCTGATGGAAAACCTCAAACCCTTGGGACTAAGCACTGAATCCTCAGTGGGATCTGTTCCCTGTGTGTTATTTTGGACACCTTCCTCCACACTGATGGGCCTGAGCCCATCTAACATTTAGATTAATAGACATTACTGAACAGCTCTTTTATTTGCTGATGGGTATCTCAGCTGCTGTTGTTTTCCCAAGTGCCTTTCCAAGCAGGCCTTTGTTATTTTTTTAAGTTTTAAAGACACTGTGACCTTCATGCCAAAGCAGGGAATAATTTGTACTGAATTACATTACATTTTCACATTATATAATTACGTTACATTTTTTTTTTATGTTACATAATTACATTTCAGATTTTTAAGATTTGTAATTAAAAAAAAAAAATAAAATTCAGGTTTCCCTTAAAGGAAGGACTGGAAAGGGACTTTCCTCAAGGGCATGGAGGGAGAGGAGAAGGAGGAATGGCTTTGAGGAGAAGGAGGGCAGGTTCAGGAGGCACTGAAACAAAGACAGTGAGCCTTGGAAATTCCACTTCTCTTGGGCACCTCTTTCCAAAGCCAGAGCCCTGTAAGGAAGGCCGAGAGTAAATAAGATTAAATCACTGTTCAGTGTGGCAAAAGGAGCCACTAATTTTCCTTTTGCGGTAGAAAAACAGAGGATATTGCGAGGGCCAGAGCATCTGCTGACGCAAATTACCAGAGTTTTACTGGCCATGGGGTTCATATCCCATTAACCCAGCTGGGAATGTGTCCCTGGGAGATAGTTTAATGATTTACACCATCAACATGGAAGCAGATGAAAAAGCAACATTAAAAAAGCAATATGCTTAGGTCGATAGGTGGGGCATTAAAGGCCTACATTAAAAAAAAAAAAAAATAAAATTGGAAGAAGCTTTTACTTTGTTGCTGGTTTGGAAATGGGTTTCTAGTAGTGTGACTTTATGGTCAGGTGGCCTTTTTGAATCTGAGGGTTTTTGTTTGTAATTACTGGCTTTACAGATGAAATAAAGTTAAAAATAGGACGAACTGGAGCCTTGCTCCTGCAAATGCTCAAGTGTTCTTGTAAGCAGGACCTGAGAGTTCAAAGGGGTCTAAGGTCCTTGTATGAGCAATCTGAAATGCAGAATTTATGTGTTTTAATTCTCTGTTTTCCTGAGTTGTTTTCTCCTGGTGCAACTTGGGGTGCTTTGTTTTGGAAACCAGACCAAGCACATCTGGAAATTCCTAGGGTAATCTAATTACCTGCTAATAAACAGCTTTTTTTTTACTCTTTTCTCCCCCACCTTCCCATTCCCCTCCCTCCTTCCCTCCACACAGTAGATTTCTTTGCTTTTTTAATTTTTCCCTTTCCTTTCCTTTCCTTTCCTTTCCTTTCCTTTCCTTTCCTTTCCTTTCCTTTCCTTTCCTTTCCTTTCCTTTCCTTTCCTTTCCTTTCCTTTCCTTTCCTTTCCTTTCCTTTCCTTTCCTTTCCTTTCCTTTCCTTTCCTTTCCTTTCCTTTCCTTTCCTTTCCTTTCCTTGAAATTTCCTTGAAATTTCCTTGAAATTTCCTTGAAATTTCCTTGAAATTTCCTTGAAATTTCCTTGAAATTTCCTTTCCTTGAAATTTCCTTTCCTTTCCTTGAAATTTCCTTTCCTTGAAATTTCCTTTCCTTTCCTTTCCTTTCCTTTCCTTTCCTTTCCTTTCCTTTCCTTTCCTTTCCTTTCCTTTCCTTTCCTTTCCTTTCCTTTCCTTTCCTTTCCTTTCCTTTCCTTTCCTTTCCTTTCCTTTCCTTTCCTTTCCTTTCCTTTCCTTTCCTTTCCTTTCCTTTCCTTTCCTTTCCTTTTTTCCTTTCCCCTTTTCTTTCTCCTTAACTTTCCTGGAACATTTTCCTTTCCATTTCCCTTTCCCTTTCCCTTCTCCTTTTTCTTTTTTTCTTTTTTCTCTTTTTCTTTTCCTTCTCCTTTTTGTTCTCCTTTTTCTTTTTCTTTTTCTTTTTCTTTTTCTTTCTCTTTTTCTTTCTCTTTCTCTTTTTCTTTCTCTTTTTCTTTTCCTTTTCCTTTTTTTTTTCTTTCTCTTTCTCTTTTTTCATCTTTTTCCTTTTCCTTTTTTCTCCTTTTTCTTTTTCTTTTTCTTTTTCTTTTTCTTTCTCTTTTTCTTTCTCTTTCTCTTTTTCTTTCTCTTTTTCTTTTCCTTTTCCTTTTTTTTTTCTTTCTCTTTCTCTTTTTTCATCTTTTTCCTTTTCCTTTTTTCTTCTTTTTCTTTTTTCTTTTTCTTTTTCTTTTTCTTTTTCTTTTTCTTTTTCTTTTTCTTTTTCTTTTCCTTTTCCTTTTCCTTTTCCTTTTTTTTTTCTTTCTCTTTCTCTTTTTTCATCTTTTTCCTTTTCCTTTTTTCTTCTTTTTCTTTTTTCTTTTTCTTTTTCTTTTTCTTTTTCTTTTTCTTTTTCTTTTTCTTTTTCTTTTTCTTTTTCTTTTTCTTTCTCTTTTTTCATCTTTTTCCTTTTCCTTTTTTCTTATTTTTCTTTTTTCTTTTTCTTTTTCTTTTTCTTTTTCTTTTTCTTTTTCTTTTTCTTTTTCTTTTCCTTTTCCTTTTCCTTTCTCTTTTCCTTTCCCTTCCTTTTCATTCCCCCCTGAGTGTTTGTGAAAGGCTGCAGTTACCTTCTGCCCAGGTGACAAGCAGCCTGGTCGGGCACCAGGTCACAGAGGTGCCAGGAGTGTTGCTCATCTCCTCCTGGGTGTGTCACCCAAAACGTGGGGTAAGTGAAACTCCCTAACGCTGTTTTTTCGGGAGCTGCCATTCCCTTTTTCCCAGGCTGGGGAGCGTGAGGGAATAGCTCCACCTAGGCGCGCACGGCTTTCAGAACTTATTCATGCACTTCAGGCAAACAAATCGCCATTCATGGGCTCTGAATTACATATTCTCTTTGTTAATTAGTGTTTTCTCTTCTGCTGGTTATTGTTTTCTCGTTTCTCTTGCTAACTTATCCACATTTTTCTTGTGTCTTTTCATTATCTTTCTTTCACAGGCAGGGAGTTGCCAGCATATGTTGAATTGCCTTTGATAGTCTTTTCTTTATCTTCTGGTCACTCCACCATCTCTTTGGAGGGCTGTAAATTCTGGATTCCAGGTGTCCAGGGTTTTGCTCCCCCAGGCTTTCTTCACTGAAGCTTATCAGGGTTTAACAAAACTCAAAGAGTTTTGGTGATCTCATAAAC
This sequence comes from Agelaius phoeniceus, assembly GCF_051311805.1. Classification (NCBI taxonomy): domain Eukaryota; kingdom Metazoa; phylum Chordata; class Aves; order Passeriformes; family Icteridae; genus Agelaius; species Agelaius phoeniceus. The sequence goes on along the minus strand of NC_135303.1, from coordinate 4,497,212 downwards.
TCACTCTAAAAATACCAGTCTGTGAAAAAAGCTACGTTCTGCCTAAAGTGGAAAATTACACTGCTTAACTGCTTGTGGATAAAATACACTGCTTATGATTAAGTGCAATAATTAATTTAAACCGTTAATGACAGAAAAATCAATTAGGGAAGCCATGTCATTCGCAAGCAGGTGCAGGGGACATTCCTGGTGCTGGGCAGGAAATATCAAAGGCTGAAAGGGGCTGATCCCCTGTGAAGGCTGAGCTAGAACAGAAGCTGGATGGAGTAAAAGAATAAAGTAGGGGTTTATTAAAAGGATCTCCTCCATGGATGCACCTTGGGCAGCACAAGAGCCCAGCCAGGGCTGCACCCAAGATGAACCAAAATGGTCACAAAATGCACAACTGGTCACAGGGTTTCTCACTTTTATAAGTTCTGCTCCATTTGCACATTGCAGTTCATTGTCCCATTCCAGCTTTAGGTTATGAAGTCCCATCCTTCTTGTTTTTCTCTCTCCAGCCCACGGTGTTTGTGCTCTTGGGCCTGAGATTTGGATCATTTGTCCTCCAGCTGGAGCAGGAATTGTTTTGTCTCCCTGCTCTGTGCACAGAGCTCACCATCCCCTCATTTGAAGCCCAGACCCACACACTAAAGCAGCACAGAATCTGAAAAATATAAATATAAAATCCAAAACCTGAGGCACCAGGGCAGTGTGTCTCCCCACAGCTGGGCTGGATGGAAACCTCCCTTTTTCTCTGCTATTTTCCTCTCACTGGTGCTCCAGCCCAGCTCTGTGGGGCTGGGCAGGGGGAATGGAGGGAGGAGGGGGTCCCTGGAATTGTGCCCTGGGCTGGCAGCTGACCAAACCTGTCCGAGCCAGGGCTGTTTGCACAGCTTTGCTCACTGCTGTGCTTTGTATTCAGAAGCACCAGCACTGCTCTGAGGGTAGCTTCGTGTGACCCAGCCAAGGCGCATTACAGCTTGGCTGATCCAGCCCAATTAGCCCTGAATGTCAAAAGCAGCAGATTCCAGCAAGGCTGCTGTGAGAGGGGAGTTGCCTCCCCTGCTTCCCACTGAAGTTTTGTTGTGTGCCTTTGTGGGCCTTGCTGGGGGAGCAGCGTTTTGCTTCCTAAACCAGATTAGAAACCCTGCTCTTGCCCCTTCCATCTGCTGTGGGCTGCTCCCTTCTGTCTGGCTCTGACACTCCCCAGGCCTCCCTGCAGGTTTGCATCCGTGCCTCCTGCTTCACAGAGGTACACAGCAAACAAGTCCTTCATCTGACTCCCATTTAGGTTAATGAGAATCTTTCACTTCAGGGGCAGCTGAAGAGAGTCTTTCATCTTTCTTTCTCAGGAACTGGTTGGTCGAGGTCTCTTTTTGTTCTCCTTGTGCTGGCCATTGTCCCCCTCAGTCTCTGAGCACTTCAGTCAGCAGTGGATTGCTCTGCCTTGTTCTGGTGCTCCTATTCTCTTTTGGGCAATAATGATGTCTAGAGTGTTCTGCATGTCCCCATCTTTATCGAGGCTAAGTGGGAGAGATGAGAGGACAGGTTTTCAAGATGTGGATGAGAGTCTGCTGTGGTTTTTTCAAAGGTGTTTAGAAGCTTCAGAAACCACCACTTTGTTCCTGCTCCTTTAAACCCTGTAACTGTCCTGAGAGGGCCCAGCATTAAATAGGTTGAAGGAGGTCACGGGGGGAGATCTGCTGCAGAGGGGGCTGGAGAAGCACCAGTTCCAAATCTGCCTCTGAATGTTCCCTCTTCTGAAACCTGGGCACCTCCAAACCTTGGGCTCCACCACACTGTAGTGAAGGCCACCAGAGAAGGACCCCACCTGGAAAAGCCACTCTCCTGAAGCACCTGGCACTGGGTGTGGGCTGATTTCAGCCCTCAAAGGCTTCCCTGCCTTCCCTCAGTCACCATTTTTCATGATTTTAGAGTCCATGAGCTGAGGAGATCCAAACAGAGTAATGTTTGCAAGGCCCAAAAAATTACAGAATGGCCACTGTGTGACTCTGACTTAAGGTTTCAGAGGCAAAGAGCAACCCAGGGACTTGTTCCTTTGGCACAGGGATGTGACAGAGGCAAACAAAACACAACAAACCAAACCACAACACGTCTGCAAACTGCTGCCTTGTTGACACAACATAGCCCCATTTCAACCCAGAATATTTTCTGCTTTTCTGGCTGCTCTGGGGGCGCCCAGATATGCACACTACAGCAATTAGCTGTGCCAGCAGTTGTTTGTGCCTCCAAAAAATGGAGCCCTTCATTAAGGCCTGGCCCGGGATGTCAGAAGCCAGCAGTTCACCTGGAATCTTTGAAGTCTCTGAATGTTGAAAGTCTAGCAGTAATAATGTGTAAACACATGAACGCTTCCCTAGGATGTCACAACCACATGAAGGGCAGAATGAAGCATGTTGGTGAGGCTGCAAGAAGTAGCAGGACGAAAGTCTGAAGATTCTGGCTGCACATCTTTGTAACAAACATCATTCTTTTCATAGAAATTGCGTCCCTTTGACCGAATTTTTTAATTTCCCCCCACCAGTTACTCTGGTGCACATTTCTGGCACTTGGGAGAGTGATTGAGTCACTGAGATTACAGAGCAGGACTGGTGTTCCCTGGGCTGGGCATGTGACTGGTCATTTAATAATACCTTTTGTACTAAAGCGTTGCTGAATGATTGCTTGAAAGGCTCACGAAATTATATCCTTGCACCTTGGCTGACAGGGAGGAAGAGATCATTAAAATAATCTCTGCAGTATGGCAATGATCAGGCTTGGCTCCACAAACTGCTGTATTAGAGAAGAGGCTGAAATTTAAAAAAAAAAAAAAATCCCAGGAGCTTCCATTGTTCAAAGAGAGTTCTTGGCTCATAAAGCAAAGGACATTTGGAGCAAACACAGTATATAAATAGATATATATATATAAATATTTATATTAATATAAATATATCCTCACATAATATAATACATAATATACTAATATATTATATAAAATATTATATATAATATATAATTTATTTTGTATTATATTATATAAAGCACTATATTATATTTGTTATTTATATGATATTATATTATATTAATATACAAAATAAATTATGTGCATAAAATAAATACATAAATAAATATATTTATATATAAATAGGAACACTGCCATCCTGAAGATCTTTTCCAGTTGACAGCAGACAATTAATTATTGCTGAGCCTTTAACAAAGCCATCTGCAGAAGGTGTTATGCCCTTTGCCAAATGATACTGATGAAAAGTGAAGCTTTGAGTCTTCCCAAAAGGAACACTTGGAGGCTGCCAGTCAGACACCCACAAGTTCTAATAGCTGGCAAATTTACTGCTTTTACAGCACTCCAAGATGGGGACAATGAGGTTTTTATACAGAGCTGAGACCAAAATGATGCTTAATGACCTGTGGCAAGCAGCTGTGGTGTGACCTCCTTTCCATGTGCTCCCTGTTTGTTGACTTTGATGGACAGGGGAGCAGGGGAGTGGGGTCTTAATGCTAGATAATCCACTCTTTTCAGGACAAGAGTCAGGAGCAGAAAAGGGCTTTGATCCAGAAAGGTTCTCGTTGAATTTTCCCCTGTGAGAGCTCAGAAGCAGATGGAACAAAGCATGCACGTGAACGTGGCCTGGCTGCTCTCTCCTGTGTGCAAAACCACACAGATGCCCCAGGCTGGAGCAGCTCTGCTGTGGACACAGGCTGAGAGAGGTGGGAAATTTCACCTGGGAAAAAAAAGGTACCAGGGGGGACCTCAGAGGCCCTTCCAGTGCTCAAACAGGCTCCAGCAGAGCAGGAAAGGAATTGTTTTACAAGGGCCTGGAGGGACAGGACAAGGGGGGAATGGCTTTAAACTGGGAGAGGGAAAGGGTTAGATCAGATATTAGGAAAAAATTCTTCTCTGTGAGGGTGCCCAGAGAGGCTGAGGCTGCCCCTGGCTCCCTGGAAGTGTCCAAGGACAGGTTGGATGGAGCTTGGAGCAGCCTGGAATAGTGGAAAGTGTCCCTGCCATGGCAGGGATGGAATGGGATCATATTTAAGGTCTCTCCCAACCCAAACGATTCCACGAGTCACTCATGCTTCAGGCACAGAAGCTGGGTGATATCAGTGCTTACCTCCACCACTCGTTTCCTGTGTATTTTGGGGTAAGCCTTTTGCCTTTCCAGAACAAGGACTGATGTTGTTGTGTTTCTGAGCCTGGGGTGAAATTCCTTTTAAGTGGAGAGCTGCCCTGCTTTAATTTTGTTGTGTGGGTGAGATATAATCCTCAGAAGAATGAGCAGTCCTGTGCTTACTGCCCAATGGCCATTAAGGTCTCCAATTAATTGCAAAGCCAGGTGGTGCTGAATAAAAAATGAAATCTGTGAGGTGTTACCAGAGCTGAGCCAGTGAAACATTAATTTTATTTTCCCCTGTGCATTCCCTGTGCAGCACAGGGGGTTGGACTTCATGGCTCCATGAAGTTTCTCTGACCACAGACACCCAAATTTCTGTGGCCTATTTGCTGGGAAGAGGTTTTTCGGAAAATTGAGCTTCCTGTGAAAATCTGAAAGTTTTTGTTGTTTTTTTTTTTTTTTTCCCAGAAAAGAGACATCCTAAGGGCATTAATTTGCAGTTTGTAGCTGGGGTTACAGTTTAGGACACAAGAAAGGAAAGTGTACAGCATTTTGCATGACTGGGTGAAGTCTGTAAGTAAGAATTTAAATCCATTAAATTTAGAAATTTACTATTTTCACTATGGAGCAGAAATTCAAAAAATTGTTTGGATGGACTTTACCAGAAGGTACCAGACACACGCTTCTGGAAAAATCTTAAGCCACAAGTATGTAACTTCCTGAAAGTCATGTATCACTTTTGAAAATGCAGGATTAGGGCTTCTGGGCTGTTCAGAATCCCCAGGCCCACACAGAACTGGGAATCAGAGGAACTGATCAGCATTGCAACAACAGACTTTCTGCTCTCCTGACAGGAATTTTAGGCTGAGTAAAGGTATCACCCTTCTCAAGAAGATAAATTATGGCAGGTACCACGTATGAAGACCCAGGTACTTGATTTCTGAGATTTAGACGTGGGATCCTTGCAGGCAATCCATGCAATTTATTGCAGGAGTCAAACATCCCATTTACTGTGTCCATGCCAACCTGACCTGCTGTAGGCAGGTAATTTCTTCCTCTTCATGTGTATAAGTAGTCCGTGGAGTTTTTTTGACTTCTCAAAGTATATTTCAGCTGTATGCTGTATATGACAGAATATTTCTTCTCAAGCACCAAGTCCTGGCTGGTGTTAATTTCACCTGTGTTTATCTGAACTCAAGCACTGAATGCTCGCTAAAGAATTGGAAGGCATAAATGGGAAGAAAATAAATCTGTGTTGTTTATTCACAATTCTGGAGTAAAATAAGATACTGTCTTTAGATGACAACAGGCAAATCATATGAATTAGCCAGTTTTGCCTTGCTAGCAGCTGTCCCTGTTGGCAGGCACAGCAAAAAATTGGTGTTTTATGGCATCTGATTCCTCCTGCGTGTGCCAGTGTCTGTCCTGAGCTGTGCCTCAGCCACACTGGCTCCTGTTCTCCCTCTGCCCCTTTTCCCACAGCTTTCCTGTAATTCCCAAGCCCTCCTTGCTCATTTGTCTCCTGAGCTCCTTGGGGTGTGAGTGAGCTGTGAGGAGGCATCAGGCAGCATCTCCCGCTGACTTGGATTCTCTGCCCAGGGACGGTTCCCATTTTCCAGCTCTACAAAGATGCATTTTTGTTTAACAGGTTTCTTCAGTTCATCCCCCTAAAGATGACCCATCTTCCTCAGGTTTTCCTGCCCTGACAGCCTGTGAGTCATGCCCTGTGGAGCTCTGATGTCCTTGCCTAGATAGCGGGGCAGTCAAACAGAGCAGTCAAACAAAACAAGATTGCAACAAGGATTTCATCTGGGGGTGTTGGTAGCACAGACCCACACGTTTCTCATGATCTCATCAGCAGCTGCAGAACCTGGAGGACCTGCCACCTCCAGCGGAGAGTGTTTATTGTGTTTATTCACTCCACGTCTTCCCCCTCTGAAAGTTACGTCATGCGAGGCCTTACAACAGGCCGTGGGGTGAAAACCACCCTGGAAAATCCGAGTGCATCAAGGCAGAGCAGCACCCTTATTGAAATGAAGTGTTGGTTTCATCAGGTGTGCTGGCTGGTTTTAATTTCATCGGTTTAGGCCCTTGCTGTTGTGTCCCAGACACCACTGTGGCTCTGCTGCCTGAGGGGAGGCACCACTCTGAAGAATTCCAGGGAGGAATTCTGCAGATTCTCACAGAGTTAGACCAGGTTTGTAGCTCCTTTAGGCACAAATATCCCCACACCAGGCACTTCCCTTCTGCTGCAAATGCCCCTGGATCAGCTACAGATGACATCCTGGTGTTCATCTGTCAGGACCCAGGACATCCCTCTGTCTGTCCAGAGCAGCCAAGAGCCCTGCCAGGGGGCTCAGAAGCCCTGGCACAGAGCCCAAAACACCTCTGGGTTTGATTATGACCCGTGGAGCAAATTACCAACCTTAGATGAAGATCAGCAAGCCACAACAGTTTAGGTAGAATAATAGTGAAGTTATCATGGGGTGAAAAAGAAGATTTTGGGGTTTCTAGAATGGGGGTTCAGGGGGCAAGATGGAGGGAACTGGGTGTGTCCAGCCTTTCTCCTTCTCCTTCTTGGCCTCCATCTTCTGCTGTGATGTTGGCACTTTTAGAATGGTTTAGAGTAGAAGCTCACTGTCTAACATAGGTGATAGGTATTGGAAAGTAATTGTAAATGTTGTACACATAGTTTTTAGTATAAAGATGTAACACCACCCCAGGTGCAGGCAGAGTGCCTGGAACTGTCCTGCTGGATGGACCTCGGCAGGACAGGAGAAAGAATTTTATAGATAAGATGCAATAAATATCGAGAAATAAAGACTTCTGACTCCTTCTTCAAGCACCAGGCTGGGAAAAGAGACTTTGGAACTTTCCTCAGAGTCGCTCTGAGCAGCAGAGATCCCGACATTCATCCACACTCCTAGGCTGGCAGTCACTGATGCCAGCGCTGTCCCAGTGTCAGAAAGGGCCTTGCCAGTCCCAAACTGCCCCTGTGGAATGTGTGGGATTGCCAGGGACAGGCTCCTGGAGGCATTCCCCAGCCTGTCTGTCTGCAGGGCTCGGCTGTGTCTGCAGGGTCACAGGAGGTGCTAAACCCTGCTTAATTCCATCAGTGCTGCCACATCTGAAATTCACCCAGCAAACAGACTCTGGGCTCCTCTGGTTCTTTTTTTGTGCTGCGTTGTTTTCCTGCTTCCTCCAAGTGTAATTCTCTCTTTCCAGCCCCACTGTAGGGGGAAAAAAAAAAAAAGCTGAAATGTCATTCATAGCTAAAGCTTAGTGAACTGTCTCTGTGATATTTTATGAAAAATTCCTTCACCAGAATTTCTTCTCCAGGGAAGCCGGGAAGCCTCAGCTTCTCCCTGTTTTGCTGCTCTGGAATGTGATTTGGAGAATTGTTTACCCAGCATGTGAATTGTTTTTAATTAGTGGCCAATCACAGCCAGCTGTGTCAGGACTCTGGTCTGTGACCAGGTTTTTATTATCATTCTTGTTTTAGCCTTCTGATGTATTCTTTCTCTTTCTTTAGTACAGTTTTAGTATATAATAATGTAATATAATGTAATATAATATAATATAATGTAATATAATGTAATCTAATGTAAGATACGATACGATACGATACGATACGATACGATACAATATAATATAATATAATATAATATAATATAATATAATATAATATAATATAATATAATATAATATAATATAATATTACAATATATCAGCCTTCTGAGAACTTTGAGTCAGATTCTCATCTCTCACCTCGTCCTGGGACCCACAACAGTGAGCCTCTTTTGCAGTCCTGTGAGATATCTACTCATGACACACATCAGTTAGCCAAACTGCAGAGACAGAAGTCTGTACAACATAAATGAGCACTTTTTGCAGCCTTCCTTTAACTCATAATGACCCTGCATCAAGGAGCAGGTGATGTAAACCACGTAATCAAGGCCAGAGAGAGGTAGGTGGTGATACCCAAGGATTTCCAGTCCTTGGAATTTGGAAAATATTATATTATATTATATTATATTATATTATATTATATTATATTATATTATATTATATTATATTATATTATATTATATTATATTATATTATATTATATTATATTATATTATATTATATTATATTATATTATATTATATTATATTATATTATATTATATTATATTATATTATATTATATTACATTATATTATATTATATTACATTATATTATATTATATTACATTACATTATATTATATTACATTATATCATATCATATCACATTATATTACATTACATTATATTATATTATATTACATTATATTACATTACATTATATTATATTACATTATATTATATTACATTACATTATATTATATTACTATACTAATGAAAGAGAAAGGAGACATCAGAAGGCTAAAACAAGAATGATAATAAAAACCCATGACAGACCAGAGCCCCGACACAGCTGGCTGTGATTGGCCACTAATTAAAAACAATTCACATCCTGGGTAAACAATTCTCCAAATCACATTCCAGAGCAGCAAAACAGGGAGAAGCTGCAGCTTCCCACCTTCTCAGGAGAAGAAATCCTGGCGAAGGGATTTTTCAGACAATATCATGGTGACAGTTCACTAAGCTTTAGCTATGAATGACATTTCAGCATTTTTTTTCCCCCTACAGTGGAGCTGGAAAGAGAGAATTACACTGGGAGGAAGCAGGAAAACAACGCAGCACAAAGCATTCTTTGTGATCAGCATCTGGCAGCACCTGGGGGCAGATTCTCCCAGGACATCTTTGGGAAACCAAAGCACTGATTTAGGTGCTGAGCTGCTTTGAAACTGGTTCCCAGAGGAAATCAGGGACCAGGCAGTCGTTCTCTGGCTGTCTCTATCCCTCAGGGCTCACCCCTGGAAAACTCCTGAGTCTATTTTGCTACCCAGGGGTGACCCAGCAGCAAAGAGCCATGCAGTGTGAGAGCTCTGCAGGGTAAATGGATTTTCACACAGCGAGGTGGAAGGGCTGGTAAAACTGTCCCTTAACCACTGGGGAGGGAATCAGCACTCCTGGTGTGAATCAGCTTCTGTTTGCTCAACCCCAGGGGTCAGGGAGTGTGAAGAAGGGGGTGCTGTCACTGATGCCTTTCTGTGCTACCTAAAAACAGAGGCCAGACAAAGTTAAGATAATAAAACCTGGTTATATTAATTAAAGGGCCTTCAGGTACGCTTTGGGCAGACACAGCCCCTCCAAAGGCTGCACCCAAAATGGACAATGGGTTTTTATACTTTTATAAGTTTGGTCCATTTGCATTTTGGGAGTTCATCTTCCAATTACAGCTTCAGGTCAATGCCCCAGGTTTTGGCTTTTCTATTTTTCAGATTCTGTGCTGCTTTAGTGTGTGGGTCTGGGCTTCACATGAGGGCATGGTGAGCTCTCTGCACAGAGCAGGGAGACAAAACAATTCCTGCTCCAGCTGGGCACCAAGGACAAATGATCCAAATCTCAGGCCCAAGAGCACAAACAACATGGGCTGAAGAGAGAAAAACAAGCAGGGTGGGACTGCAGGGGCTAAAGCTGTAATTGGACAATGAACTGCAATGTACAAATGGAGCAGAACTTATAAAAGTGAGAAACCCTGTGACCAGTTGTGCATTTTGGGACCATTTTGGTTCATCTTGGGTGCAGCCCTGGCTGGGCCTTTGTGCTTCCATGGATCAGGTGGATTCATGGAAGAGATCCTTTTATTAAATCCCTGCTTTATTCTTTAACTCCATCTAGTCTGTGTTCTAGCTCAGCCTTCACAAGACATTAAGGTAATGAAGTCATTTATCCCCAAAAGTTTGCCTCCCCCCCAAATAAATCATTTTTGTTTCCATCTCTCAGGCCTGAGGCAGCAAGGTGTCCTTAATTCCCCGGCCTGGAGAGGAATTTTTGTGTCTGCCCGAAATGTGAAATCAGCATCCAACACTCTACATGGAACTTAGAGTTATACACTAAAGAATTGCAGGATAACAAATACATGAAAAATAGAAAAGCTAAAATCCTAAGGCATCATCACAGGAAAAGGGAGCAGGAGGCAGGGAAGGAATCATTCAGGTCAGCTCAGCCCACACCCCTGATCTGTGGTCCAAGGCTTTACCACCTCCTTTACCACCCTCAGTGGTGAGGAGATTCTAAATAAAACAGCCCAAAAGGATAAAGGGAGTCTGTGAGACCTTTACATCTTCCATAAAATAAGATGCGACACTCATAAAAAAATTAAAATGAGGTGCGTCATCAGGGTGTAATGTAATTGTAAAAACCCAATCTTTTAAGTTAATAATTAACAATTTTCAATTTTTAGGGATCATTGTGGGATTACGAATTTTGGGTTGTTGTGCATTCATGAGGGTCATTATTGTATTGATAGTTTTTAGATTTTGTAAAAGTTTTTATCTGTTAGTTTTTTAAAAAATCATAACTACTGGGGTGTTTTATAGGTTAGTAGAAGGAATTATATTTTTTAGATTTAATAGTTTTTTGATTAATTTTTGTGTTTGTTGTAGGTGGTTGTTTTTGTTATTTTTGGTTTTTTTGAGGGGCCACTGAGGAACTCATAGAGGAGTATTTGTATTTCCTGTGAGTTTAAGTTTTGGTTGCACATCAGTGACCCCTTTTAAAAAAACTGTGATCAAAATTAGGGGTTTTTTTGGTATTTTTTAATTTTTATTTTATTTTAAATGTGGACACTTGTGCTGTGACACTGGAGCATGATCTGCACTGGGAGGAGCATGAGGGACTGCATGGCGCGGGTCACACTTCTCCCAGGTCCTGCTCCCTCCCATGAATTCCTGTCCTCAAGTTTCACTGGGCACATGTGTGGTTAGAGGATATATTTTAAGCTGAATGCACTTGATCCCATACCTTTCTTACAGAAAGCAAGAATTTGGCCAAAGTTGCAAAAATACAAATTAAACTTTTTTTTCCCCCTGCCTTGGACTATCCAAAAGATGAATCTGTAGAAGAGTTCAGGGTTCTGGTATTCATGTGGCTTTTGATGTGTTTGATGGTAAAGTGTGTGGTAATCCCCCAGGAAGGTCTTGCTGTAATAAATGCAATAAAAATAGCATTGTTCTACATATTTTGCCATAAAAGAACATATCTCAGCCTTATATTTCTACCAAATCCTGTTTGGATTTGGATTGAAATTCTATTTCTCACAAATCCTGTCCCTCTGCACCCAGCTTGTAAGTTATGTTTTTCCCTGGAATGTGTGATAAATGGTAACAGCATGGTAAGATTGCCTTTTTTGGTGTCCTTGACGAAATCCCAAACATTGCAAGAGGTCTTCTCATAACCAAAGGGCTGATATCCTGTGTGAGACATGAATAAATGAAAATGAAATGGCAGCTGTGTGCTTGCATGGTTGTAACAGCTGGAGCATAACCCAGGAGCTTGGTGCTGGTGAGGGACCTGAATCCCTTTCCTTCCTGCATGTGTGACAGGCAAAAGTCCTCCCACAGAAGAATGGTGAATTAATCCTGGTTTTTTACATTGCCAACCAAAAAAAAAATTCAGCTTCAGATGAGCTTCATGCATTTGGGTCATTTGAAGAAGGCATGCCCCAGGCCAGGGTGCTCAGGAGGAGCACTCTGATTGTAATCTGATTGTACAATCTGTACAATCTGACTGTAAAGGGTGTGAGCACGGTGGAGAACCTGCAGAAAAGGAGGCTCAGGGGGGCCCTTGTGGCTCTGCACAGCTCCTGCCAGGAGGGCACAGCCAGGGGGAACAGGGACAGGAGCAGAGGGAACGGCCTCAGGCTGGGCCGGGAGGGCCTCAGGGTGGACATCAGCAGGAATTTCTCCATGGAAAGGGTTGTGAAACCTTGGAAGGGGCTGCCCAGGGAGTCCCCACCCCTAGAGGTGTCCAAGGGATGCCTGGACGTGGCACTCAGTGCTCTGGGGACAAGGTGGTGACAGTCACAGCTCATGGGCCCGATGATCTCAGAGGCCTTTTCCACTCTCTGCTCAGCCGTGCCATCAGAGGCAGTGATGAGGCACAAAACTAGAGAACAATTCCCACTGTCTGCTTCATGAGTGAGGTGACAGCACCACCAGCATCTTGGGACCTTCCAGCTTTCCCCTGTGTGCCAGCCTCAGCCGCCACATGCAGTTCTGAAGCTCTGGGGAATCACCTCAGGCAGCCATGGGGACCCCCTGTACCTTTCAGCACCCTTCACTCGTGGCACAAAAGGGAAATCAAACTCAAAAAGCCTGTGATGAGGATCCTGGTGGGAAGGGAACGCAGCAATCCTGAGGGCAGAGCTCCTCCTGAACCTTCCTTGAAGGGACAGGGTCCAGCTCCAGCCAGGGCTGTGTGACAGTCCAAAGGCAAGCCAGCCTCCCTCTCCTGGAGCACATCTGTGACAAAAACCACATTACACATGGTGGAGGTCCAGCTGTGATGAGATCTCTGGTGTCAAGATGACCCTGAAGTGTTGGAAAGTCTCTTTTTCCCAGCCCTGAGACCAAAGAAGAAGACAGGATTCCTTGGCTCCCATTCTCAAGGTTGTTTATTTACTCTTATGTAATACATTGTCTTTCTGACCCGCTGAGATCTGTCCAGCAGGTCGGGTTGAGGCACACAGACCACCCTCAGGACAGTGTTATCCTTTTATACTAAAAACTATGTGTACTTAATTTACAATAATTTTCCAATACCCATTACCTATGTTAGACAGTCTGTCTCTACTCTAAACCAATCCAGAAGTGCCACCATGACAGCAGAAGATGGAGGACAAGAAGAAGAAGAAGAAGAAGAAGAAGAAGAAGAAGAAGAAGAAGAAGAAGAAGAAGAAGAAGGAGGACAGGACACACCCAGAATCCTCCACTTGCCTCTTGAAGCCCCATTCTAAAAACCCCCAAATTCTACTTTTTCACCCTGTGATAAATTCACCATCATTCTATTCAAACTCTTGTGGCTTGTAACTCCTCACACAAAGTTAGCAATTGTTTCCATGGGCTGAAATGGAAGGTCTAGGTGTCTTTGACTCCATACTAAGGTCTCTGAGCCCCCTGCCAGGGTCTGGAGTCCTCCAGGGCAGCCAGAGGAATATCCTGGGTTCCAACACAGCTGGAAGGTAAACTTAAAAAATAAAGCAAGAGAGAGGATGTGCTGTGAATACTGTTAAAAATGAGAAGCTTGACTAGGCCAATATTCAAGCAGTAATCAATTTATTATTTAATATGGTAAAGTATGAGCAATACAGTGCTGGGTACAGTGGGGGAAGTTTTCCCTCCCACTAAACACCGATAGTTGAGGGTTACAGGTATTTATAGGGGTACTCATCAGCTTTCCCAGCAGTTTCTATTCCCAATTTTTACTCATCAGCAGTTTCTATTCCCAATTTTTATGTCACAATTCTGTACACTACTGTGATTTAGTTTTTCTCAGGATGTATCCCAGAAAGGAGTATCCCAGATGGTGGTGGTCCGGTTTCTGAAAGAAGGAAGATGAATCCCATCTGGTGAGGTCCAGCTCCCCAGATGTGGGTCCACCTTTTCATTTCAAGGACTATAAATCTCATAACAGTGATGTCCAGCTTCCCTTGGTCAAAACTATAAATCCTTGAGGTGATGTTCATCTTCCTTTCTCAAGCTGCTTTTCATGTTTTGTCAAGGAGTGAGATAAGCATGTTTCCTTTTTAATATATTCTACAGCTACAGTTTCAAAGATCCTTACTACAAGCAATATTCTAAAATTATACTTCAAAAGGTTATTATTGCAGAACTCTCTAAGGCTTAGCTACAAGCAGAAAGTTCCTGTCAAAAAGCAACATCCTTAAAGCTTTAATTAAAATGCTCCTAAATCAACTAAAGACTTATAAAGGTTAATTACGAACAAAAGATAGGTTCAAAGGCTTTCTTCCATGCTTTACTTTCCTCAGTTATTATTAGAATTCATCTTTATAACTGTCCCATGGTCGGTTTCCACACATACTACAATCACAAATACACATGTTGCTTGTATGCGCCTGACATGAAACACAGCTTTGTATTTCACAATACAGATCACCCTTCCACCGAGGACCAGCAGTTCTTCTGTCTCTGCCCTTCGTAACCAGCTGTCTTGCAGCTACTGCTGTGCTGGGATCAATAAGCAGCTTTAGAATGTGCTCTGGCTCTTGCCGGGAACGGTGACTCTGTGCTTCCCTCTGCTGTTGGTGACAGGCTCGCTGCCCATCCCTTTAAAAGGCAGCCCTCAGTCCCAGTTTCAGCGTCCACTTCTAGCTCTCAGCTGCTATTAGCTCCTCCTGAGCCCTGCTCTGCTAGGTGTGAGACACTGCAGCACGCCCTTCTCTTTAAAACGGATTCTTCTTTCTGCATTGTGCTCCACTGCAGATACCCAAAGACTCTAAATGAGCAAATTTGGGCTTCAGAGAAGTCTCAATATAGCAGCATATGCCTTTTTGTTTTGAAGCAGATGGTGCTGGTCACAGAGGAAGAAAGCACATGGGGAATGACATGTGCTTTTGGGCTGATTTATCCTTGTGTGCTGGGTTGGTTTTTTTTCCCAATCACTGCCTTACTATGCAATTAATTAGTGCTTTTCTCTGTCTTGGCATCCTGGCTGTAGAACTGGACTCAGTGGTTTTGTGTCAATACACAGGAAATCTGTGACTTTTCAGTGACATCCTTGAATGTCAAGTGAGGATGCCACCCTTAAGTGACATCCTTTGTCCCTTTTTCTCCATATTCCCAAAAATGTAATATAAAATGCTGTGGATAGCCATACCAGCTGCAAGAACCCTGAAAGGCTTTGTTGCCTTCCCTTTAAATGGTAGTTGTGCAGTGTGGAATACCTGGCTTGGCTTTTCTCACATTTCTGTGGCCCTGCCTGCCCCATCATGTGGAATTCTGCTGGATGGAGCTGCTGTGGCTCCATCAGCACCATGGAGCTGGTGTTGGACACTTGGAGAATGAGCCTGCTTTCTGTCTGGCCTCCTAGGAAAGTGCAGTCCATGACAGTGTCTCTCCATCTTTGTGTCATTTTTCCACTGCAGAAAACCCAACCTGAACTCTTTCTAAGAAAGCTGAGGCTTGTCTGGCTGTTGCATTTGTGTTGGCCCATGCCCTGCTGTCTTTTTGTGGTTTCCTATTTTTTTTTCCCTGTGGTTTTCCTCATCCCTACTGAGTATTTTGGTGGTTGTTTCCTCTTGAAGACTTCCCACCCTTTCCAATCATTGGATGGGTCCAATTTCTCTAGGGAGCTCCTGTGTGGAATTGTGTCTTCCAGTGGTTTGCACGCAAAAAGGAACTCAGACATCTCCCAGTGGGCTGAGGCTTGGGAAAACCAGCTTGGGCCATTTTGTTCTGCTGTACTAGGGTGTCATGAGCACATCCTCACTCCAGAGAAGGTTTAGGCACCACCTCTGTGTTAATTCTGGCCATGGCAAGGGCTGATGCCTTTACAGGAGCTCTGCTTTAGGCCCCAGCTGCTCTCCAAATGCCCTGGGAGAGTTTGAAGAAAAACAAGATACAGGCAATGTGCTGAATCTCTGCTGGGCCAGGGGAGGAATAGGAAATTATTCAATTATTAAATCAGCCCTGCTGTCTGAGCATCCTTCCTCAGAGCTGGTGGCAGCATGGTCCTGACATCCAGGAGGATGGAGGGGACGACCCTGGTGCAGAACTTGCTCTGAGCTCCCACTACAGCCCACAGGCTGGAGGGGTGGGTTCTCCCAGCATTGGAAACTCAAGAGTTATTCCTAAATAAATATAAATTGTTGTTAAAAAAAACAGAAACAACAAACAACCAAACAATAAATGGGTCCTTCTCCCCTTCCGCACCCGTTTTAGAAGACAGATCAGAAGCAGAGTATGGCATTCCACCACTATGAAGACTAAAAGCAGTGAACATAATTTTGATGAATTTCATAATAGAATAAATTCACAAATTCAGCATATAAATAACAGCAGGACGGTGACAAAGAACAGCAGGACAGCAGGGCTCTATGCTCACTGCTAGACTTTTATTTGTGTTTTTATCTGTAGTCACACACTGTGCATTGCTGAGCCTCAGAGCACATCAGCTCTGCTGCTCGTGCTGGTCTAACACCCACCTGCCAGCCCTTCCATGAGGGCAGAACCAGCAGCCCAAGCTCCCACATTTTGCTGTGAAACACTCAGATTTTTTCTGGTTTCAGATACCTCTGATGAAACAGTGGGCCTGCTTTGTTGTGTTGTGCCTTCCCCATATGCTAAACAACATGCTGAAACATGCTTGAACACAAGCAAAAAGGAGATATTCACTTTCACAGATGAAGGTGGACCTTGGTTGAATCAAATTCCAGGATGCAGAACCTTAAGGGTGAAATCTAGAACCAAAAGGTTTATAGCTGGCTTTAAAAACCTACATGAGGTGAGACAAAACCTCCTGGACATTCAAATGCAAATATTCCAAGCAGGTCTTCCACACTGACAGCTTTTGGTTTTGATTTGGCTGTGGTCTGGAGAGAAAAGTTTCAGCTCTGGGGTGGCTTGCACATTTCCAAGGGAGGACTATAAAGCATTTTGATTGTTTAAATAAAGAGGTTTGTGCTTGGGGTGTGCCTGGCTGGTATCAACAAGGAGAATTGCACAAAAGCAGAGACTCCTGTTGGCAACAGGAAGCTGTAATGACATTCTTCATTCTTAGAAAGTGCAAACCTCCTCAGCATTTGACGCAAAGTGATAACAACGACCAGCTGACCCTTAAAGGGAGCAATGGCCAGGCTGAGTCACTGCTGCACAGCTGTTTTTTGCCTTTCTAAGAACAACAGGGGTCAGAAGCTGGGAGGCAATGCATTCTTAGTTGTCTCTCTCCTGGATGTCTAGTTATCATTTAGTCATGACTAAATGAGAAATATCAGGCTCTCTTGTCCAGGAGCTGAGGGGCTGAAGCCATCTTTCTGCACCTAAAATTTCCTCTAGGTCGATGGTGATTTATTCCTTGCACTGACACAAAGAAGCTGTTGATTCAAATGGCTTTGGATTCAGGAATTTTGTTTGTTTGATCCTCCAGAAGCACCTCTTAAGAAGCAAATGTAAGGTTTGCTGACCTTTGCCACCCACTGCCCTCTGACTCAGGAGGCTGCTTCACAGCCCAGAGAAGGATTTCCAAGAAGAGGTGAAACTTCCAGGGTGTTTAGGCTCAGCAGCTCCTCCTGGCACACTTTTTGCCAAATGCATTTGCAGATCTCACCAGAGTTCTGGCCAGCCTGCCTGGTTCAGGCACATCCAAATCGCACACAGCAGCCCCCAAAACAGGCCACCCCTCCTGGGATGGGTCTCTGGGGCACTGACATCACACTGGGACTGCTCCACTGTAGCCAGGCTGGCACTGATTTTCCCCGATTTACAGCCCTGCTGAGGTTTTCCTACAGAAATCCCTGCTGCAGCAGAAGTGAGGCAGTTTGCTCCAGGGCATATTGTGCATTAGCCTAACAGCTCTTTTCTGGAGGTGATATTGGATCTCTGGACAAAAGCTCATCCCTTCTTGGCTGGCAGGTCTGTGTTGTTGAAATAGCACGGGGTGGCCTGGGACAGGGCTGATTTCCAGCTGGGTTGTGCTCTGGGGCCAGCTGTGGGCTGACCATGCCATTCTTGCCTTTTTGCAGCCCTTGGAACCTCTTCCACAGGTTATCACAGTGGTGATTTTGCCTCTAAGACATGGAGGAGTTCCCAAAGCAGGGTGTGAGGTGACCCACCCATGACCCTTGTTTTCTTCAGAGCAGACTTAGCAGCCCTCTTGCCACTGAGTCTGTGTTTTAGCTGAGCCAGCAAGAGAAAACAAAATTTGGACTCTTTCTCCTCATTAATCCTCCTGTGTGTAATTGCGACAGGCAGTAGCTGAGGCTTCTCAGAAACCTCAGTGCACAAGGAGATTTTGGTGCTACCTCTCCATCAGGCTGTGCAGGCACCCCTGAGCATCCTGGGGCAACTCCTGTGCTGGGGCAAGGAGCTCCCATTCTCTGCCAGAACCACAACCCCACCATGGTCTTGCCTTTGGCTAAAAGTGCTGCAGGAAGGTCTCAGAACACCATCTTTGTTTGACAGAGGAATGATGAGGAGGGATGATCTCAAGTTTGTTGTTGCTGAAATGGCTCCCAAGGTATTAAAGAGTCTTTTTCCCAGCCACAAGACTGAAGAAGAAGTCAGGATTCCTCAGCTCCCATTCTCAAGGTTGTTTATTTTCTCTTATCTATTACATTCTCTTTCAGACCCGCTGAGGTCTGTCCAGCAGGTTGGGTTGAGGCCCACAGACCACCCTCAGGGCAGTGTTATCTTTTTATACTATGAACTATGTGTACTTAATTTACAATAATTTTCCAATACCTATCACCCATGTTAGACAGTCTGTCTCTACTCTAAACCAATCCAGAAGTGCCACCATGACAGCAGAAGATGGAGGACAAGAAGAAGAAGAAGAAGAAGAAGAAGAAGAAGAAGGACAGGACACACCCAGATTGCTCCAGGGCTGTCAGCATCTGAAGGGATGCAACACGGTCTGCAGTCCTCTCTCTTTACAACTTTACCTCTAATAAAAACCATGTAAAACAGCACTCAGCGCCCTGCTCAGAGGAAATGTGATGGACCAGCACCTCCTGGTGCAAAGGCACTGCTGTGCAGGAGCAAACAAGTGACTGGACTGAAACATGAAATTTCTCCTTGAAAACCAAGTTCTGGAAAGAGGAATCCGATTTTCATAAGACTGCTGCTGCACTACTTTATCTTACATTTTTTTTTCATGGCTGGTTCCAATATTCTGTGGAAAGCCCAGGCTCCTCAAATTGATTGTGTGCATTTGGAGGTCAGAAAACTAAAAAAAAACCCAAAAAAACCAACAAGCCAAGAGGATATTTTAAAAAAATCCCTAGATTGTATCTGGTAGTGCATTTGAACATAGAGATCAGGAGAGATGTGGTGCAGCTGGTGTGGGGAGCAGATAAAGCCCCCCAGGAGCAGAATAATGAGGAGAAAATGTAAATGTAAATGTTTCTTGCAGCCAGGCTTGGAGACAGCCCATGTGCACTTCCAGCTGCTCTTCCACCAGCCCTCTGAAGGTGGTAGTGTTCCCTTCTCCAAGCTTGCAGCTCCACGTGAGAAAGTTTAAATTCCTTCTTGCTGCAGGGACCAGGAAGAGACGAGCAGGTGGGAGGAAAGAAAACCAACAGAGGGCAGGAAATAATCAACAGAAAATCAACAGCCCTTGCAGAACACACTCTGTGCTGTGCTGGTGAGCTGAAAAATGTCCTGTTCGTGCCAGAGGAGACGATCTCCCAGGGTATTCACTCAATTGTCACTTTTTGGAGCAAAGTGAGGGAGAGACACAAAGACACACAGAACATTTGCTGTTGGTCCAAGGAGTGGTTCAGAAGAGAAAATCCTTGTCTGCTTGTCTGCCATGTCCCAGGCAGGGCAAAATGAAAAATAAAGATGCAGTACAAACCTGTTTAGACCATCTGCACTAATTCTCATTATGGTGATGCATGTTGTAGGGAGGAAAACACTGTGTTCTGTGGAGGGAATTGGAAACGCATTCTGCTTCATTCAGCAGTTGTAAATGACAGGTGTTGTTCAGAATAATCTCTGCTGGATCCTGTAGTATCCCTCCAGCTCAGAGGCACAAAGCTGCTGATAGGGGTTCTGCAAGCTGCCTTCTCCATTTAGCATAAAAATGGATGCAAATTGCTTAAAAAGGGGGAAAAAAAGAAAAAGAAGAAGACTCTACTGGCAAACCTTTAGAGAGGCAAGGAATCAAAGGTCCAAATTCACAGCATAGCAGGACAGTACATAAACTTGGCTTCTGAGCATCTCAATTTTGTGCATATCCATCCTCAGACAGCAGGAAAAGTTTCTGTGATTTGGTGATAGCCCCCAGTTCAGTATTTTATTAAAAAACATCTTTGAAGGCCATTTCCAATGTTATGGAAACCAGTCTGTGGTGTGCATGGCAGGAAGGACCACATCCAAGATCTGAGGTAACTTCCTGTAAAACAGTGAGGCACAGGACAGCTGAAACTCCTGAATTCCTGTGTGGTGGTTGGTGTCTGGGACCAGGACAAACAGGACCAGGCCTCTGATGTGGGCAGGAGCCTCTGTGGTTGGGGAATGTCTGGATACTCGTGTTTTATGCTAATATTTGCAGAAAAAAAAACCTTGCTTAGTAGGGAGACACTTCTCCAGACTGGAATTCTTCATGTGCACAGATTTTTTTTTAAACCCTTCCCCATGTTGTGCAGCACATGAAGTCACCCCTGATGCTTCAGGAGCAAGCCTGAGCATACAGCAGCTGGTCAGAGATGTGGTGTGGCAGCACTGTCCCTTCAATCACACAGTTCTCTGGATGCTGAGATGGCAAATAAGGCTGGGCTGAGGTCACTTAACCTTTTGATTTGGAAGAAGCAGCAGGGCAGGGGTAAAAACTTGGGGTAAAACCCCCAAGTATCTCAATGCTAAAGTGCTTCACCAGAGACACTTGGGAAAGCCCTGTCCTTGCAATGAGATGTGAGCTGAGAGTTTTCTGTCTGGGATGATGCTTCCACTCCTAATTTTCCACTGCTGAAAGATATCAGTCTGTGAAAGGACAGCAAACATTGCGAGGACAGGATACACTTTATTAGCAATTACTCACTTGTTGTCTTTATTAAAAGAGGACAAAGCAAGAAATTTAGCTGGAAGTAAGTTAGGGTAGGTTTAAGACAATGCCAGGTGCAAAACAAGTTTTCATGCCTTTGCTCACCAGCTCATCCATTGATCTGAAAGCAATCGAAACTAAACAAAACCTTGTGATGCTGGCCTCTGAGTGTCTCTCCAGGAAGCAGCTTGAGATGGAGACACAAATTTACCTTAATCACATGCAGAAAACAAAGAAGCAGAAATTACAGCATCACTGGAGTCACTGAGGTATTTTGAGCTGCCTTCTTAAAGTCTTAATAAAAGACGGATAAACAGGTTCCAAAAATATGTGAAACCACCACACCTAAACCCTGGCCCATTCCTAGCATTAAAATGTTAAATTAAACGAAATGTTTTCAAAGGCTTTGAAATGTTTGGTGGTTATTTATATGGTGGCCATGCCTTCAAGCCTAGACAAAAATCGAGGTCCCACTGACCATGCAGAGCTTTTGCCACTGAAACAGTCAGGGCTGTCCTTCCAAAAATCCCAGCTTGGTGCATGTTTTAAAACTGGGCTGCAGTGACATGAGAGAGCTTCTGGTGCACTGACAGACTCCTTCTCCATACCTTTCTTCCTTTTCCTACCCCCCAACAATTTCTTTTTAAGTGTATTTTCCATGATCACACTCCCAGGCCTGTGATGGAGCAGGAGGAGAGGAGGAGTGTCAGGTCCTAAATTTTTGTTCTGCTGTAGTTGTGGCACTGCTGTAACCCAAATGGACAGTCTGGGTTCTCAGGGGCAGCCCTGGTCATGGATAAAGATGGGAAATTCCTCCAGAGGCTGCAAGACCTCTGGTCTGTTCACAAAACGCAGGGTATCACCACATCCCCAACTCCTGCAAACCAGGCCTGAATTTTTTCTGTGCTCCTCAGAGTGTGGGGCTGAAATATGAGTTTATCACTGACTACTGTCCAGTTTTCAGTTCGTGTGGCTCTGACATCTGCTTGTTGTGGGGTGCCTGTGAACTGCCAGGCTTTGCTGGCACGATCACCTACAAAACGCTGTCGTCTGTGGGGGAAGGAGCAGCAGCTGATGGAATTCCAGGCTGTGCCCCTCTGTCAGGCAGCTCTGTGCAGCAGGGAAGGCTGTTTGCTGCTCCCCCTCCCCTGTCACAGCTGGCAGGGTATGGCAGTGCAGGAGCAGGAGCCTGGCCCTGGCATCTCTGTCACCCCACAGCCAAAGAACTCAGAGCTTTCTGAGCCCTCACACACCACCCACCTGCCTGACACCCCATGAAGTTAACCCTCAAACCACATTAAACTGGCACAGGGAAAGCGAAATTTTGTGTCAGATCCCAAGAGTTTTGTAGATGAAACAAGGCTAAAATAAAATGACTGATTATATTCTCTTTATCCACTCGAATGTGGGGGCAAAGGTTACTTTGCCACAAGTGTTTATCTTGCTGGTTATGATTCAGCTCACCAACTGTTGCTGTATGACCAGAACAAATTTACCCTCACAACTAGAGAAGCATTAAGCACCATTTTATCAGTCAGATGTCTAAAAATCATGTTTGCTGTTCTAATGCACATCTCCAGTATGGAGGGCTGCTCAACTGATTGCTCTGTTAGCTTTCTGCTTCCTCCATGGGCTTTTCAGCTTCCCCTTCAGAAGAGCTAAACAAACTACTTGAAGCATTTAAGGCTGAAATCAAAAACCCAGTGTGGAGGGTGAGTAGTTTGATAAATGTCCTGGAGGGCCTCGGTTGTGCTCGCTGTCTGTGACCGTCAGGCTGGAGCCGTGCAAATGTACCTGAGGTTTAAATAACCCAGATCTCACCGAGGCTGTCTTTGGCTACTGCTTTGCATATTCAGGCTCTAAGTGGAGGCAGCTCAGGAGCCTGGCCGAGCCAAACCACCACTGGCACATCCACTGTGCGGGCAAGAGGAGGACCTGGAGCTGGAGGAGGCACCTGCAGACACTTTTCCATCCATCCCTGCTCACAGCAGGCCAACATCAGCCCTGGCACAGGCATGCCAGCAGGAGCCAGGATCTATTTTCATTTCAAACAGTGCCCGGAGATAAATAAATAAAACTTAAAAAGAAAACACCATCAGAAAAACCATCCTGAAACAGATAGTGAAAAGTTTTCTTCCTGATGCATGCAAAGTCAATTAGCGGGTTACTAAATACATGCTGGGAGACATCATCATAATGGGAACAATCGGGGCCATTTGAATAGCCAAATATGCTTTTATGCCCTATTTGTTTACCCTGTGGAGCGCATCCGCGATATGTATGTAAACTCCAGAGCCCATTTCTTGCTAAGCACTGTAATCCCCTCCTGCCCTCAGCCCTCGCTGTGGTTCCTTGTTTGTACCTGTCAAGGGCTGCTGGGACCTACAATTGTTGGTTTAAGCAAATGCACAGCCAACAGGAATATCCTGTTCAGGGCAGCGCTCCGAGGAGCCAGTTATATAAACTTAGCTGTATGCTGCCACAGCAGGCCATTCCCTGGAAAAAAAATGGAGAGGCAGGAGACCCTCACTGGGAACCTAGGCAGAAACACTGATTTTTTTTCTCCAACAGCATGGGCTCTGAATGGTTTATTCCCAGTTAAAGTGCAGAGGGGCTGGTAAGGTATGAAAATATTGGAGAGCAAGCAAAAGCAGACAAACACAAGGCCTCCAGCAAGTCTGGTTCTTGCTTGAGCTGCAGTTTATCAGGGGAACAGGTCAGCATGGCCCCGTAATTACACTCAGTGCTACGACAAACAGACTTTCAGCCGTGGCATGCAAAATGAGTGGGAATAGGGAAGTGATCTTTGTTCCTCTTCGAGGTGTAGGAAGCTGAAATGCAGGTAAGTTCTGGCACTATTTCAGCAAGGTGCTTAAGCCTGCATTTAATTTTTAAGCTCTGAAATGCGTGGGTGGGAGCTGGCTCCACCAAGTCAAAGGCAAAACTCACATGAAGTGGGATTTTGCCTTCTCTGACTATGAAAGTGTTTCAGGAGGGAAATAGCTTGCCTCAGGTCACACCGGGAGTCTGTGGCAGAGCTGGGAATTGACGCCAGCTCTCTGGAGTCCCAAACGAGTGCCTTAACCTGTTTTTAACTTACTGCACGCTTCCTCCCAAAACATCATTGGGCATTCTTAGATACACCAGATATCCTGGCACGACTGTAAGCCTGCCACTTGTTTTGGCCACCTTTGGAGGGTGAGATGAAATACGCAACTTTCATTTCATCTTCTGAGCGATGTTTGAATATGACACAAACAAACAAACAAACAAACAAACAAACCAACCAAGCTGGGTGCACGCTCATGGGGAACTGCTGTGTGTGATGTACACCCCTGCAGAGCCACTGTGTTGCTGTATCAGTGAGCCAAGCAGCTAAAAGACAAGATCCTGGTTTATTTAGGGAGTCTGATGCTGCACCGAGTTGCTTTCCTAGGTTTCCAAAGCTGCAAGGCATCCAGCCGGGATGGCTCCGAAATTTCCTGCAGCACCAGCGGCTCCATGCAGCCAGCTCCGTGCATCGATTCCTTTACCCAGGCAGATCCTGACTTAAATCGATGCTGCCAGCCTAAATTCCCGGCAAATCTGCCCCTGCACAAGCAGGCAGGGCTCAGCAGGGCTGAGACGATGCTCGCTGAGCATTTTGGCACGGGCAGCGCAGCTCCCTCCGGGCGCTCGGGCTGGACGGGAGCTCTCGTCTCACCGGGAAAGAGCCCGGGATGTGCAGTCCTCACGGTGGCACTAGAAAACAATTAATCGCGGCTCCACAGGACCATCTGCTGCCGCTGGTGCAGCCCAGAGAGCTCCTGGTGTGCGCTCCGCTTCCTTGGTCCGCGGCAGGAGACTTTAAGGGTGAAGCCTGCACATATTCCAAAGTGCACTTAACTCTTCTGCAATACCCTCAGCATTTGTCATCTAGACAGATGTGAGTGTTGACTGGTCTGTAAATGCTTGGAAAAAGATTTTTCATCCAGCCTCCAAGCACCAGCAGCAGGTTCCTCCTTTCATGTTCCAGCAGCAATACCTTGCTTTGTTTGCCTCTACTATAAAATAGTAGAAATAAAAGGTAAGGAAAAAAAAACTCAACAAAGTGCAGCCTAATGACACAAAAATCTTGAAACATGATTATTCTCTGCATTCAATTAGTATTGGGGTTCTTTGTTCCTGAAGATCAGCATATGGGTTTTCCCACCTAGAAAAAAGGCAGTAACCCTTCCTTATTTTGCTGGAGACTCAGATAAGCCAAACTCTGATCAAGAGGCCTTGATAAACCAGGGACAACTGTGTCTCTGTAAGGTCTGATTCAGCCAGGCCATAAAACACGTGAGTAGTGCCTGAGAGGGGATGAGCAAACCTCTGCTAGGTGTGTGCCTGCCAAAATCAGAATGAGAGCCAGAGGTTTTCACGAGTGGCTGAGGATGCAACAAGGTATGTGCAGCTATGGGGACAGATGGTTACTCTGCCTCTGAGAACTAAGGCTCTCTAGAAGGTGATCCTTAAGCAATAAATCAGTGCAGCTATCCAGCTATCCCTTTTTGGTGGTGTTTTTTTTTTTTGGTGGGTTTTTTTTTTTTTTTTTGTCCAAAATGGGCGAAACAAACTGCTGTCAAAGAGGGGAAGGGACAGATGAATTTCCTCCAAGATGTTCATGTTGTCACCACCATGGGGCCCAGACCACCAGGCATCTTACAAATTCCGACCTAAGAGGTGAATCAGTGGCAGTCAGTCAGCCCTGGAGGCAGGCAATCTTTGAGAGTCAACTCTTATTTTTAAGCATTATCCCCTGTTCATCTGAGTGTGAATATGGCCCACCAAGTGCTGCCATGCCAGGCACCACTGGCTGGTCACCCACCTGAGCCAGGGAACACATGCAGGACCATCACCAGGGCTGGTGCAGGGTTTGTGTTTTTATAAGAAAGCAGAGTTTCCCCCCACCATGTGCTGTGGAAGGCCACCTATGCTGGCCTGCCACTTGTTGAATCCACACAGAACTGACCCTTCTCAGGCAAACTTTTGATCCAGCTTCCCGTGCAAATCTGTCCTTGAGACATTGTCAGCTTGTCCTCACAGAGAGCCCTGCAGGACACCCATGACTGCTGCACCAGACACCAGAAGGACATTTCACTGTGAAATACTCCAAACAAGTGAAGGTTAAAGTCAAATTCTAGACTTTAGAGGAAGGGGCACAAGCCAGACACAGAGGGGAGGTGACCAGTGCCGGCTCATGCTGCTGCTGGCTCCTCAGAAAGATCCAGCCTCTCCCAGCGTTTGCTGCTTCTCATCCTGCAAACCTTAGGCTGAAAGGGGGGAGCTGACCTTCCCAGGAGCCCCTTCCACATAGATGTAATAAAAATAGCAAAAATATTTCTAAGAGGACTTTGTATTTCCCCATTTAGGGTCAGAGTGTGTGTGTGTGTGTGTTAGTGCCCTTTCAGCCCAGGTGGTGCCTGGAATAGTGAGGAACGCCTTGGGCACCCCAGAAAGGTGGCAAATCCAAAGATCCCAAAAGAGGCACTGGACTGCAATGACCCCACACCCCAGGGCAGCAGGTGTGTGAGGGTGCAGCCTTACCAGGACTCTATTTTCTCACTCACACGTACATGGAAATTTGTAACAGCACTGCAAAAGCAGTGTTTAATTGCAAGGCACAAATCCCTTCCAAAAGCAGAGTTTAACTTCCCCGCCAAGAACACATGTATTTTGTATAGATTTAATTATATGATATAGGAAAGGAAAGATTTGCACAGATAACTATGGTGATGAGTGCCATAGAAATGCCTATAAATAAATAAAACCACAGAGTGAACCCAGACATCTTCAACAGAGTTTGAGGGGGAACCTTCCCCCCAAAAAAAACTCAAACACATCCAAAGAATAAAAAAAGCTCAGCCTGGCACTCTCTACAAACTCTCTCATTTTAAAGAAAGAAGAGAACACCACCACCTCTTTTTGACACAGGACCCAGTGCTCCTTTGGGCTCACTCAAGTCAAAAGTCACAAGGTGGGCACATCTTTATTTGCATTCCCAGTGTCTCCTTCCTGCTGCTTCTCATCACCTGTTCATCACCTGAGAACATATTTGTGCATACTAAATAATGAGCATTGCTGGGAACCTCGTGAACTTCTATGTCATTTGAATTCAGAGAAAAAAAGAAATTAAAAAAATTGAGCTTTCACACACCTCCCAGGTTGAAAACCCTGACCACGTTATACATTTTCTTCATTGTAATAAAGGAAACGAGATGAGGCCCTACGGGAGCCTGAATGGTGATGTGTGGCTTGCTTTTTCATTGCACCCCACAGACATGAAAAGCACTTGCCAAGCTGCTGATCGAGGCCCCCTTGTCTCTTGGTTTCTGATTCCTTTTGTGTTTTTCAGTCTTTCATCTCAATTTCTCTGTTCATTCACAAAGTGTTTTGTCATTTCGTTCCCACCACGGGGCTCCAAGGACTGGATCTTTATGAAGAGCACCCAGGTGTAAAGTGAGAGCCCCATCTCCCAAACAAAATTATCAGCCTGCCTCCACAGCAAAATTGCAAATTCCCTTGCAATGAACTGGTAATCTTAAATTGTGTCACTGCAATCTCAGTGTGGGAGACAGAGGAAGAGAAAAAGGGGGGGCAGGGTTGGACTTAGGGAACTCAGAGGTCTTCTGCTCTTCTACAATAATGATTCTATGATTCTGTGAAAAAGAGAAAGAAGAAGAAAAATGAAAAGAAAAAGGAAAAGGAAAAGGAAAAAGAAAAAGAAAAAGAAAAAGAAAAAGAAAAAGAAAAAGAAAAAGAAAAAGAAAAAGAAAAAGAAAAAGAGAGGAGAGGAGAGGAGAGGAGAGGAGAGGAGAGGAGAGGAGAGGAGAGGAGAGGAGAGGAGAGGAGAGGAGAGGAGAGGAGAGGAGAGGAGAGGAGAGGAGAGGAGAGGAAAGGAAAGGAAAGAAGAAGAGAAAGAAAAGAAAAGAAAAGAAAAGAAAAGAAAAGAAAAGAAAAGAAAAGAAAAGAAAAGAAAAAAGAAAAGAAAAGAAAAGAAAAGAAAAGAAAAGAAAAGAAAAGAAAAGAAAAGAAAAGAAAAGAAAAGAAAAGAAAAGAAAAGAAAAGAAAAGAAGGAAGGAAGGAAGGAAGGAAGGAAGGAAGGAAGGAAGGAAGGAAGGAAGGAAGGAAGGAAGGAAGGAAGGAAGGAAGGAAGGAAGGAAGGAAGGAAGGAAGGAAGGAAGGAAGAAAAAAGAAAGAAAGAAAGAAAGAAAGAAAGAAAGAAAGAAAGAAAGAAAGAAAGAAAGAAAGAAAGAAAGAAAGAAAGAAAGAAAGAAAGAAAGAAAGAAAGAAAGAAAGAAAGAAAGAAAGAAAGAAAGAAAGAAAGAAAGAAAGAAAGAAAGAAAGAATAACAGCAGACCTACCATACTTCAAAGAAGTATCTATCATCTGCTGTTGCCCAAAACAGCTCTATGTTTGAGACATTTGTGTATGAAGGGAGGGAATCAGAGCAGCTGTTACTCCATCGGGCGCTGCTGAGCCGTTTTGGGTGCCTGTAAATTTTCTTCCTACCAACTTCTCTCCTTTTTTCCCATCCCTGTCTCGGGAGCCATACAGGCAGTGGCAGAGTGGACTCTGTGTGCTTCCAAGTGCTGGCTGTTGGTCCTGCCTGGGAAAAGAGAGTCACAGCATTTATCCTGGGAGCTTGTCTGTCTGCTGTCACCTTGCTCCCGGTAGCCAGGCAGCGCAAAGCTACAGGCAAGGAAAGACTGAAAAAAATCTGCTGAGTGACTTCCCTGTGCTTCCTTCCCTGAGGAAATTCATGCACCAAGGTTTATATATGATATACATCTGCAGAGGAAGAGATTTCTGTCTAGTGCTTCTGTGCTGCCTAGTGGGATGTTGTTCATGGACAGTCAGTATTTATGTCAATTACTGACTTGGACAGAGTTATTAAATGTAAACTGTGGCACCTTATGTTTAGCACAAAACAAAATGCTGGGAGAAGCCAGTCAGAGAAAACCTCTGACTTAACACAGTGGTTTGGCCAATGTTTAAATCATTCCTTTGCTCTGTATTCTCCCATACCTCCCTTCCCCCTGCCTCCCTTCCCCCCTCCTTTGCCTTGTTCACACACAGCTTCCAGTGCTGGACCCTGCAGATTCGGATCTTAAACTTTTTCAAAGTGCTACCTATTTATATATAATGCTTTGGATTTGTTTATGCAGTTCATTTGCATAGCCCCAAATCAGCATAAAGCATAACCTCATCTCACCAAGGGGATTTACCTGCAACCAAACGAATTTGGTTTGTTAATGAAGTAGTCAGATTCCCAGACAGCCCTGATAGACCTTGATCACTTCTTAGAAAGAGATTTCTCTCTCCTGGAATGAATTTCAGTACCCAGTACAAAAGGACACTGCATTTTTGACACTTGCTGCTCAAGACTTAGGAGACAACAACAGGGAAAGACATGCAGAGACAGTGTTTTGAAAGTGTAATCAAAGAGAAAAAACCTGAAGTTAGATTTGAGCCACTAAACATTGCTGTGGTCAGTTTCCCTCTCCACGTAACAGTAAACATAACAGTAGCAAATACACAAACCTGCAATTATTAATAATGCCTCAGTAATAAAGCTGTACAAATAAATGATGAGTTATTCCAACCTGTGTGGATGTTTAGGTACATGAGCAGGAAAACACTTTGACAAACAGTGTACTCATGAAACTTTGTCTTGTACAAGTGACACTTTGCAAAGTGTAACAAAGAAAATCCTGACAAGTATTTTTTTTTCTGTTTTGAATAAAATTTGGAGAAACACCTGTCCTTAAAAAAAAAAAAGGGGAAGATTGATGGGTAGGGGCTTCTCAGATGTCCTGGAAATAAAAAAAAAACCAAACCAGTAAACCAAAACATCATGTAAATACTGACTGAAATATCATATTATGCTAAATATGCTGGCATTCTTCCAGTCTACAGTAGACTAGATTAACTCATCCATATGTAAAAATCTCATATTTACTTTCTCTTCACAAATTCATTAAAAAACACAACCAAAGTCAAATCCTTCTAGCCTTTGGTAGTACACAACAAATTCAAGGCTGAGTTAAAGCTAGAGGTTAGATCCTTTGCTTCTCTGCAGTGTGTAGAAAAGGGGAAACAGTGGGAATCTGAAAGGCAGCAGCCTCAGAGACTACAGAAAATAAATATCTTTTTCTTCTCCCCTCCCTACCACCTATATTTTTAGGCCAGTTCCTAATTAATCACGGAACTCCTTGCCACAAGGTCCCTCAGAAGCCAGAAGCCCAGGAAGGCACCAAAGAGGATCAAATATTTATTAAGTAAGTGGAATCTGCAGAGGTCCAGCACAAAATAAACACAGGTTGGAAAGGCATCCGTGCTTCTCAGGCTCCTGAGATTGAACAAATCTGTAATCATCAGGGCTCCCTGGAAGGGAGTTTTCCAGGGAAAGCAACGTGGGATCACCTTAGAGATGCCCATCACAGGGCCACTTGTGCCTTTCAGCCCCATTTCTGGCCAGCGGCTGGGACAGAACACCCACGGCCAGACAGAAGTGCCCTGCTCCTCTGCTCCTCTGCACCACAGTTACAAGTGGGTATCTTTGCATAGGAGTGAGTTTTACACTGTGAACAAAACAAATGCTGGTCAGAAGGTGTTTGCAGAAGGAAGGGAGTCAAACATCTTGTACACGTGACAGCAGCTTTGTAATATCCTCTAAAGCTGCAGAGAGCACGGACAGTTACTGGGGAGGCAGGAAAACTGAAAGTGGCGAAGTTGTTTTGCTTTCCACTGGAAAGCATTTTGATATTTTGAAATGTGGGATAATAACCTGCTGCACAGCCAACAAATTCAGCCACCCCTCGTCAGCCAGGGGAGTCTGTTGCTGAAACAGTGTGATGTGGGAACTAAGAATGGACAGCCAAGCCTTGTACATCCCAGTGCAAAGACAAATGCATCCCTTTGGGCAGCCCCCTTACATTGCCAACAGCATTATTGAATCAGTATTGAATCAGTTTTGAGTCTAAACACAGGATAAAATCTCCTCCAGAGCTCACAAATTAAATTCCAACATGGTTCAGTAATTGCCATCAGTGTTGCCCCTAGTACTTTATCAACATATTAATTCACAATATTAATTTTTATCAGAAAAGAGGAATGCAACAACAGGTGCTAAGCCCCCAGGAGATCCCCCAAGGAGGAAGACCCTGGATGAGATTTGGACACTGAAGAGTGCTGACACCATGGCACCCTCCCAGAGGCCTGGTGTGTGAAATCAAACTCATGCAGGACCCTCAAGGAGCTGTTTTCCTCATGTGAGAAAAGCCCTCTCTGCAGAATTTCTACACAGGCAGGAAGCACAGGGTGGACTCAGGGGCAAAAGCCCATGGAGTCAGGTTTTTCCACGAGGAAAATGCAGGTCTGGTTCCTCAGGCCAGCCAATTCAGAGAGCCTCCCATGCCTTTCCAGGGCTGGAAGGGCAAAGCACAGCAAAGATTCTGCTTCTGCCAGGGTTCCACAGAGCTCCATCCTCAGCCCTGTGCTCTTCAACATCTTTGTAAATGACCTGGGCACAGGACTGGAAGGGACACTGAGCAAGTTCACAGATGATATGAAACTGAGAGGAGCAGCTGAGTCCTTTGAGGGTAGGGAGGCCCTGCAGAGAGACCTCGACAAATGAGAGGCCTTGGCAATCAACAGCTATATGGAGTTTAATGGGTGAAAGTGACAGATTCTGCACCTGGTATAGTCCTGGGGTTCCTGGTCAATGGCCAGCTGGACACAAGTCAGCAGTGCCCTGGAGCCAGCAGGGACATCCCTGTCCTGGGGACACCAGGCCCAGCATGGCCGGCTGGGCCAGGCAGGGATTGTCCTGCTCTGCGCTGGGCCGGGGAGGCCTCACCTGGAATATTGGGTGCAGTTCTGGTATCACAACACAAAAAAGGCATTGAACTGTCAGGGAGTGTGCAGAGGAGGCCATGGGGATGGTGCAGGGCCTTGAGGGGAAGCTCCGTGAGGAGCAGCTGAGGGCGCTGGGTCTGTTGAGATGGAGGAGAGCGAGGGGAGGCCTCACTGCAGCTCTGCAGCTTCCTCATGAGGGGAACAGGAGGGGCAGGCACTGATCTGTGCTCTGTGGTGAACAGGGAATAGTCTGAAGTTGTGTCAGGAAAGGTTTAGGTTGGATATTAGGAGAAGGTTCTTCCCCAGAGGGTGTTTGGCCACTGGAACAGGCTCCTCAGGGAATGGGCATGGCACCAAGCCTGACAGAGTTCAAGGAGCATTTGGACAATGCTTTTGGGCACATGGTGAGACTCAGGGATGGTTCTGTGCAGGGTCAGCAGTTGGACTTGATGGTCCTTGAGGGTCTCTTTCAACTCAGCTTATTCTGTGATTCTGCAACTCTGTGATTCGGTGACACTGGAACGTGCACAAACAGACTCTGAGCACCATCGAGGAGGCTCCCAGTGAAGGAACCCCTTTGTGCTGGTGGCATGGATTTCCTGTCAGATCTTTCCTAACTGCTGTGGCGGTAGTGGGGTAAATCATTCTGGATAACTGTGGGTTATCTCTTCTTAAAATTAAAGGCCTTAAACCAAATAACACAGGGAAGCTGGATTATTTTGTTGAATAAAGCCTGAAAGTTTAACAGTGGAGAACTTGAATGGCAAGATTTAAGCAAGCCTTAGCTTGTGCTTGATAAACAAGCATGCTGTACCCAAAGCAAAACCATGCAAAACTTTCCAGGGTTGCAGCAAGATGGCTGCGGTGATAGCAGCACATGATTACCCTTCTGCTCACCTAGGTTTCACAGTGAAAGCAGCTCGGCGTGTTCCGTGTTCCCTAAAACTTCTTCTTCTTAATTAGCAAGTCATGAGGTTGACCCCAAGCTAGCCAGGTCTGTGTGAAAATCACCATCTTGGTTACAAAAGAAGTCACAGCTCCAAGAGTACGGAAAACATTACTGAAGGGAAAAGGTGCAGCTGTCTAATGCCTCTTGTGAGCAGCTATTAGGGCCGCCTGTCTCCTGTAAATCTCTGGGAACGCACACTCTAAATATAGAATAAACATTAATAAAGCACAAGCCACTTTTTCCCCTCCTGTCTTTCACACCATTAAGGTTCAAGCCTCGAGGGCTCACAGGCAATGCATCCAAAGGTGAAAAAGAGACTAGCAGATACCTATATGCATCCAGGGTGGAGAACAAGGCTGCAGATCCACCACCACCGCCCACTTCCACGCCACAGAGACAATTTCTGCGCTCAGTGGCAATGCCTTCAGCAGTAATGAAAATGTTCCCCTGGTAAAGTCACGGCAAGAGCGAAGGGCAGACGAAACGTGAGTCATCCAGGTGTACGGCAGACAGGGGAATGTGGGTGTGTTCCCCTGTGGCTCCAAGCCAATGTGACCTCAATTAAATTTCGGTGAATGATGGGCCTTCCCCCTCTTTTAAGTACACACTCAACTCCGTGTCCAGAGATATATCCACTGAGCCTAAATGCAGCTATTTAATCTGGGGTGCTCTCCTGGCAAGCCTGAGTCAACACGTGGCAGAGCTGCTGGTGGTTCTGGTGGTGTTCCTCTTCCTCTCCATTATCAGTTTAGCTCACCATACCTTGAGTTTACTTCCTCCTACCAGCTCTTCTACAACATCCAGATCCCTGCCCGAGTCCTATTTGAGTGGTGTAACCACTGCTCTGTCTGTCCCCAGCTCGCAAACCATTCCTATTCTCCTGCTGCCCTTGAGGATGCGACACAATTGCACTGAGGGGAGGAAAGCCCAGGGACAGACACAGGTTAATTTGGAAATTCTTGCACTCAAAATGCTGTTAAAAGTGCCTGCCAGGGACTCCAGTGAAAGCAGGCTAGCTCCAAGATCCAGCACACTCCCATAGGAAACCTGTGTAAACTAATTCTGTCGAACCGTTAGCACTCGGGGTGATTAACCGCAGCACTCTCTGATCTTCCCTTATTAAAGAGAAGGAGAATGAAATTCACTGATTCATATCAGCTTAATATAAATCCTTCTGAGATTCACCGTTGAGTTCAGCTGCAGCAGGATCTGGTAGCCACCACGAGGGTTGAGAAAACTCCTTTGCAAGTAGCCCTCCATGTGACAGGGGTGGCTGAAGCCGCTTGTGCTGGGTCACAGTCAAACCCAGGCTCCCAGGCCATGGGTGTGCAGCAGACAAGTGCATGGCAGCTGCGGCTCTGAGAAGATTTTTACTCTGGTGCCACTTTTGAATACTTGGCACTCGGCAGGCAGGCATGTGCCATCTTGTTTTAAGCAGCTCCATCTCTACATGCTAAGCGCGCTCCAGAGAGAGATTTGGGCTAGGGGTGAGCAGGATTAAGGACGGCTGTAGTTTGACTGCAGAGATAACTCTCTGCTGCAAGAGATTTTGCCTTCAGTAGCTGAAATAGTGCTCTGGGGCAGCTCTGGAGGTGCTCACCCCATGTCACAGAGGCCACCCCTAATAACCTCAAACCCTGACTTCTAAATGCCCCAGCAAAGTGGCACACGTACAGCTTTAGCAACGCTAAACAAATCTTGTTTTTCAAGACATACTTACAAGACTTCTCGGTGTTTTACATATGTTTTTATGAGATACGCTTTTTGATACATGTGTTGTTTCACTGCATCCATGTGCAATCCCGCACCTAAGTGCAACTGCAGGATTGCAGACACGACGAAACAGGTGGCAAACACAACGTGCTCTTTCCAGCTCTACTTACCAGAGCACTGCTCATTTCAGCATTTCCCCCAGAGACCTCCTTAAGAGTAAGGACTGCCTCTCATAGGTTGAATGCTGTATGGCAAAAAGTGAGCAGTTGGCTCCTGTCCTCCCAAAAAAGTATAGGAGTAGCAATTTGGAAGTGGTTAAAGACACAGCAGCATTTCCTTTTAAATACAAAGTTACAGTCCTGTCTCTTTCAGTCTGGAAATTCATACATGAAGACAGCTTGGCTAGAATCAGGGAAAAAAAGAAGGGAATTTAAAAAAAAAATCAAGTGGAATAAGGAACAATGCTCTGTTTCAAGAATGCCATTGTTCATGCAACTAGAAACCTAGGGTCCATAAAAACATCAAGCAAAAACTGAAGCTGGCTGAAGCAGATAATGCCTTACTAAGTGCTACAGTGCCTTACAAAATTCTTAAGGGTGCATAATGACAGAATGCTTGAAAAGCAAAAGAAACCAGTTTCCCAGATGAAATATTCAGATTTCAGTACTTACAGATGTGCTAGAGTGTAGATCTTGCACCTATGTAAGAGGTTTTGAGTGGCAGCCATACAAAGGAGATCCTACACCTACCAAGTATGCTCCAGCATTATCGGATGGGACAATGACATTTCAGGCCCTCAGCACACACCAGCTTCAATGCTGACCTTGGATCTCTCATCCAGAATTCACAGGCAGAGCAACAGAGGAGGTAAAAAAATGCCTGGTTTAATTGTAAAAAAGTTTTCACATGGAAAAAGCTTCAGATAAAGGATGACTCATGACTTTAATTTAGCTTTAAACGCTTGCTATTTGCAAACCAAACAAGACATTCCCTACTCCCTGTGTTACCTATAAACCAAATCAACAAAGATAGCTTTCAGTTGAACAAAGCATGCCTAGGCGATAAGGGGTGAGAAATATTTTCTGCATCATTATATTACTTACACGAACTGAGGGAGAAATGGCAACGGTCCCCACACAAACACCACATCGAAATGCAAACTTTAGTAGCATTCCAAAGGCACATTTGGACATAAAAAATTGATATTGCCACTTTTAACTACTACAAAGATACAAATGCCTCTTGCCTGCTGTTTTTTTTTTTTTTCCTCAGCTTTATTGTGCACCACATACACCCAAATTCCTATCTGACAAACATTACGAATCAGCTGAAGAGGAATCGCTTCTTCCCTTTTAACCGAAGAGCAGCGGGAAAACCAGATCCCATTCACCCAGGCACTAATGTGGAAATCATCTGTTTGCTGCGCGTTTCTGCAAGGCAGCTGGAACAATGAGGTCCCGAAGGAGAAGCACCACGGGGCTGGCGATGACCCGGGGCAGGCTCACCGCCCCCAGAGCTGCGGCACGGCACGCGCCGCTGACCTCGCAGCAACACGTCCTCGGTCCCTGCATGGTCAGCCTTCCCCGGCTACGTGTGCACTCCTGCAGGAATCCTGGGTCTTCGTGGAGTGACTGGGCTCCCAGGACAGAGCAGGTTTCAAGAGAGAACTCCGCGCGGGCGATGGTTAAAGCGGAGTTTTGTGCACGCGTCCTTTATTCTCCGAGCTAGGTTTAATTCTTTGCTCGACATTACTGAGTGGGTTTTCCTTTGCTCACACTGAGGTGGTTACACCAGCTTGCCTATGAAATCCAAGGCAATGAAGATGGGAATCCTTAATGTTGAAAAGACTGCTAAAAAAATGAAAATAATTCTAGGATTTGTTATCATCAGATGCAGAAAGTCGTATGTCTTCAACAGAACTACGTCCTCCAAAAAAATCATTTAAACTGAGTTACTTTAAAAATGGTAAATTACAGCTTTACCCACGCAGGTGAGATAAGCAGCAACTCAACATCCAGAGCAAAAACTTTCCATACACCTTTTTCCCTAAAAAGAGATGTTACATCAGCACTGCACTTACACAATCCTGTCTTTCAGAGTCTTGAGACTACAAGCATTTTGCCACCACCCCCTCCTTGCCTTGGTAAACTCAACCACCAACAAATACCTAACAAACTTCCTGTGGCCATGTCCATACACAGAAAAAAACTAGAGCAACCGTTCAGATAAAATATTATAGGTTTATTTAAAACTTATTTTCACCTTGAATATGCAAAATACAAATTCCAACAAAATGCTCATTATTACTTCGTAGTTTACAAATATACAAAATAGAAGTTTGCTTAAATTTATATTACATATTTATTATGTAAAGAACTATATAGAAAACATTTGTTCTGCTTAAGGCATATTTGGGAATAAACCATTGTACAAACTATTGCACATCGAAACCACAGTGCATTACAGACTGTCTGCATAAAGTTATTTTCTTAACAAAAAAGATAAACCAGGGTTATTCACCTGATTTAGGTCATAATTGGCAATCGGAAGATAAAAAATAGTTCCTTGTCAGATATGCAGCAGTTTGAGAACTTTGGCTTCCTGTTTTTGGTACCTCTAGAACCAACAGTCACTAAGCACCATGAAATAGGCTTTTAAAATATAATTCTCTACCTGAATTTTTCCTCCTCTTTTAACGTTGTAATGGCTTTTAGAAGGAAAAAAAAAAAAAAAAAAAGAAAGTACAAGATGACATGTACATCTAATATTGCATTGAAAGGAAATTAAGGGAATGTAATTTCCCTGTGTAATATCCCCACCCTCCGAACTACATACAGTCTGTTTAACCCTGATATCCGTGACTTCCAGTCACTCCTTGGCATTCTGTAGTCCAGAAATAATTCAAGTTGGATTTACAAATGGAATGATAGAAGATCCAGTCATTGACCCCCAATGTCTTTGGTTCTCTTAAGTGTATAACTATAAAAAAAAAGAAAGTTGCAATGTCCATATGCAGTTATCCCTCTTTTCCACTCTTTGGAAGACTTCACCTTGATTATCTGTAGTGCTTAAAATGAGTTCTCCCCGTCTTGTGGAAGACAGTCCTTGTGCTGTAAATACTGAATCTCTGCGGCAGTCGGGGGAAAGATCCACTGCTTTCCCAAATCAGAAGTGCCTCTTCATGTGTAAGGCGAGGTGGTCCGACCTGGAGAAGGCTCTGTCACAGCGCTGGCACTGGAAAGGGCGGTGGCCCGTGTGTTTTCTGTAGTGACGAGTGAGTTCATCGGATCGGGCAAACTTCCACCCGCAGCCTTCCCAGTCACAGTGATAAGGCTTCTCACCTGTAAAAAAAAAACAACAAAAAAACAAAAAACCCAAAAAAACAAGCGGTGAAACACGAGTTAGGATTTTTGGTTTTTTTTTTTTTTTCTGCGGCTACTACTTGTAGCACCTTCTTTCAAGCAGTTGTCCTAGATAAAAAAAAAGGGTGGTCAAACGCAATGAACTTCATGAAGCAGTTGCAAACAAACTACAAAGACTAAAAGAGCAAGGCTGTCTTTTCAAGATGTACAGGTGCTATGAAATGCTAGTGTCACTTAAATCTCCACTAAAATGCTCCTTTTCACTGCCTTGCACACCAGGCTTCAGAGCACCTGAGCATGTATTTTTGCTGGTGGTGTTACACAATCAAATAGCAACCAGAAATAGCTCAGCAGACAAAGTATTTAGATAATTGTAGGTCTCAAGAATGAAAAAACAGCCGGAAACTGTTTTCATTAGCTCGGCCTGATTAAGGACTCAGTCTTACTAGTGTCTTCATTATACAAAAACTACTGTCGATAGCAAAATGAGCTTCCCCAACAATTACAAACTCCCTGTCCTACACATCCTGGGGACGGTGCTGACTGGCTTGAGGCAGATGTTCACTGATCACTTGCCAATTTTTTTCCCCCTTTCTGCCACTACCTGAAGACATAGCCTAACTACTGCCATGCCAGTGTATTTTCCCTTTCCCGTCTCCCCTTCAGGAGAAAGTTTTGAATCAGGTTCACAACCCAGGGATTCAAATTATGCAAATTCCCACGTTATTTAGTCACTGTTACGGAATGCCCACGCTGGCGAAACCCATGTGCTGTACCTGCTTTCACAAGCTCAGTTACTGCAACTCTGCACTCAGCTGCAAAGTTAGAGACCGGGCTCACACACACACACACTTTGAGCAGATTCTATCCCAATTCTAGCAGTGGACAATCGACAGTTAAAGTCTGCTGGTGCAGGGGGAGATGTCCTACAGGTGGCCGAGGCACCCCATCAGCGCTGCCAGCTCAGCTGAAAGCCCCTGGTCTTCAGGTAATCTATCTCAGTTTTCTCAAAAAGGGAGCAACAGCTTGCAGAGGTGCACAGCCTCTTGCCCTACAGCCAGCCAAGAGAGGGGTGTGTGTGTGTGAAGCACTTCACCACCAGCAAAGAAAGCAGTTATCTTCGAGAGAGGGCTGGTGCCTTCTCAGAAGTGGGCCAACACAATCCGGAGCAACAAATCCCTGCCGGCTTCCAGCTACCTGCTAATTAGCTAGCCACATAGCAAGAGAGAAAGAACAAACTCTGACTTGGCAAGAAACCCACCCGCTCCCACATCTGAGTCACTCTGAACCATTAAGCAAAATGTCAAGCCAGTAAGTGAAGACTGCTCAGGACTTCACGTAGCCAAGGGGAGAGGAAAAAAAAAGCCCGGAAACCCAGCAAGGAAAAGCCTTGTTGCTTTTAACCCTTCCACTGTGTGAGGGGACCACATCCCGTGCCCCTCAGGCCAGGACATCCCCCTGACCCCGGCGCTGGGACTAACCTGTGTGAGTTCTCAGATGCGCCTTGAGATGAGAACTCTTGGTATAGGTTTTGCCGCAGCCCGCATAGTCACAGGTGTGTGTGGCCGTCCTTTTCCTAGGCCATGACCGCCGTCCCCTCTTGGGCTTGGTCTCCTCAGGCAGGCAGCTCCCCGGCGGCATCAGCTCTAGGGGCGGACAGGGAGGAGTGAGCACGGCCAGCGCCCAAGCCGGGACAATCCGCCGCCCCAGCAGCACCGCGGGGACTCACCTTGGTACTGCAGCGCTCCGGGAGAGAGCTGCTCGGGCAGGAAGGTGGGGTAACCCGGAGCCGGGGGGTACCCCGGCGGCAGCGGCGGGTGGCCCAGCCCCGGCGTGGGGGGGAGACAGTCTCTGCCGCCCAGCATCTCCTCGGGCCCCAGCGACGGCGTACTCCGGGCGGGCAGCGGGCGGCTGCCCAGGGCGAAGTCGTGCTGGGGCGCTCCTCGGGGGCTGCTCCCGTGCGGCGGCGGCGGGGCCAGCGTGCACGGCGGCGCGGCCTCCTGCTTGATTTTGGGGCACATCCGCGGCAGGGAGGTGTAGGGCGCGCCGGGGACGTCGGCGCCGGGCGGCGGGGCGGCGGGGCCGCTCTTGGGGCTGAGCCCCGGGTGGCTGTAGTCGCCCACCGCCTTCACCACGAACTTGCCCTGCAGGCTGCCCAGGGGCGGCAGCGCGGCCGGCGCTGGCAGGTACACCGCGTCCAGGTCTGGCCGCATCAGCTCGGCGACGAAGCCTCCCGAGGGGGACACGTCGGTGATGTCGGCCAGGTTGAAGGGCGCGGCGGAGCCGGCGGCGGGAGCCCCGTCGCAGCCGCCGCCGCCGCCGTAGAGGAGACCGGCGGGCTCGGGCCGGGGCAGCGGGTAGGCGAAGGGCCCGGCGGGGCAGGGACTGGCGGTGGGGGCCGGGGTGGCGGCGGGGGCCACCACTATGGCGGCGGCGGCGGGCTCCTGGTGCATGAGCGAGTTGGAGAGGATGAAGTCGAAGTCCAGCAGCTCATTGAACTCCTCGGCGTCACGGCGGGGCCCGAGAGCGGCGGCGCCTTCCAGCTCCGACGGCGGCGTCTCCACCGGCCGCGCCGACAGCGCCGGCGGCGGCCGCTTCAGCTGCGACAGCTCCTCCCGCCAGCGCTGCGGGGACATTCGCACGGCTCAGCGCCGGCCGCACGGCGCCGCGCCCGCCCCGACGGCCCCCGCCCCGCCCGGCCCCGGCCCCGTCCCGTCCCGCCCGGCCCCG
This sequence comes from Agelaius phoeniceus, assembly GCF_051311805.1. NCBI lineage: Eukaryota > Metazoa > Chordata > Aves > Passeriformes > Icteridae > Agelaius > Agelaius phoeniceus. The sequence goes on along the minus strand of NC_135303.1, from coordinate 4,456,811 downwards.
TCCGTGTCGCGGCGCCGCGGCGCCGATACTCACGTTGCCGGGGCCCGCGGGCCGCGCCGCCTTCTCGCGGCCCGCGGCGCCCGCCGCGAAGGTGGCGATGGAGGGAAGGAGCGTGCCGCTGAGCGCCATCTCGCACTCGCCGGGGGGCTGCCTGCGGTGGGGAGACACAGCGGAGTCAGCCGGCGGCCGGGCACGGAGGGGACGGAGGGAAGGAGGGAGGGAAGGCGGCAGCCGCAGTCGGCACGCACCGCATCCGTGCCGGGGCGTCCCGCCGAGCCGCCGCCGCCGCCGTGGTCCCGAGCGCCGGCGCGGAGCAGAGGGAGGGGAGGCGGCACGGACGCGCCGTCCAGCCGCGCGGAGCCGGCGCAGCGCCGCCGCCGGGGCGGTGCCGCGGGAGCGCCCGGCTGCTGCTCCTGCCGCTGCTGCTTCTTCTTCTTCTTCTTCTTCTAGCTCGGCGCTGCGCGGAGCGGGGCGCGGGGCGCTAGCGGCGCCGCGGGGACGAGGAAGAGGAGGAGGAGGAGAAGGCGGCGGCCGCCGCCCGGCAACGCGGCTCCGGCACCGGCAGGGCGGCGGCGCGAGGCGTTTCCCGAGGAGCCGCGGCCATGTGGGGAGCCGGGCAGGACGGACGGGGCGCGGTGGTGCCAGTGGGGAAAGGAGGGCTGGATGGAAGGAGGGATACGCCGGGCGCGCTCCGCCGCCGCCGCCGCCGCGCCCCGCTCGGCACTGCGCGGTCCTGTCGCCGCCGCTCCCTCTTATCACCTCACTTCGCGGGCGCGCCGCCCCCGCCGCCATGGCGACGGCGACAACAAACGGACATGTGGGGAGAAAGGGGGGGACGGGGCGGGACGGGACGGCTCCGGGGAGCGCACGGAGCGAGCGGCGGCTCCGCCCCGAGCGCCCCGTGACGCGGGCGCGGCGGTGACGCGGGAGCGGCGGGGCGGGACGCGGGGACACACGCGCCGGGGATGCCCGCGCGCCGCGGGGGCTCCCGCACCGGCGGCGGGGAGGGAACTCCCGTCGGGAATCGTCGGGAAGGGAGGGAGAGAGAGAGAGAGGGAGGGAGGGAGAGAGAGAGGGAGGGAGGGAGGTGGGACGGAGCATCCCGAGCGGGCGCCGGGGCGCTCTGCCTGTCCGCCTTCCGCCCAGCCTTGCATCTTATTACTGTTTTTCGTTTTCTTTAGTTTTTCTTTAACTTTCTTTTTTATTTTTTATTTCTTCTCTACTTTTTCTTTTCCCTTTTTTCTTTTTTATTTCTTCTTTTTGTTATCTTTTTTTTTGTTTTTTTTTTTTTTTTTTTTTGTTTTGTTTTGTTTTGTTTCTTTATTCTTTTTTCTTTCCCCTTTTTGTTCATTTTCCGAACCGCCCCGACGGCGCGGTCCTTAACACGGCCCGTGCCAGCCCTGGGCTATTCTCGACTCTTCCATCACCGGAACCGGGGACCCGCGGTCAGGCAGCCCCCACTCCCGGCAGTGGATGCGAGGCTGGAAATAGCCCGTAAAATAAAGTAAAAATAAAATTAAAAAAATATAAAAGAAACAGAGATAGAAATTAAAACTACAAAACAATCTCCAGATTTAGCACAGCCCCGAGGGGAACCGCAGAGAACGGCCCGGGCTCCTCCAGAGGGCAATGGCGAGCCGGCGCCGCGCCCCGGCGCCGCGCATCCCCGATCCCCGACGGGCCGTGTCCCGGTGCTCCCTGATGGGCTCCGAGCGGCGGGGACGGGCCGTGTCCCGGTGCTGCCCGATGGGCTCCGAGCGGCGGGGACGGGCCGTGTCCCGGCTCCCCCGGCCATGTCCCGGTCCCCCCGCTGCCCCCCGGCCGCTCTCCAGAACTGGTCGGGCCGGAGGGGTGAAGTCCCAGCTCTGCGTGATTTGCAAACATGAGCCCGAGTAACTTACGATGACTAAATTAAACCCTAAAATAATAATAAAATGCCGGGCTTTATTTTGCCGGACCGGTTTTACCGGTTTTGTGTTGTGAATGTTAATTATTAATAACTCTGGCACTAAAAAGCAGAACGTTGTATTTTTGGGTTTTTTGTTGTATTTTTGTTGTGGTTTTTTTTTTTTTTTTTTTTTTTTTTTGTCTTCTGCTCAAAGTCCGTGTCCTGGCAGAGGATGTGCCAGGAACCACAGGTACAAAGAGGATTAGTGTGGGAAATGAAGGCTGGTGAAATACAGGACAGGAAGGGAGGCACAGTCCCTGCCCAGAGGTGCGAGGCTGGGGGTCAGCTCAGCCCCTTGGAGCAGGTCCCAGCTGTGACTCCCAGGCAGGGCTTGTGCTCTTGAGACTCCCTCAGAACCATTCTAAGTATCCAAACTGAATGCAAACCTCCAAACCTCCCTTCTAGCTTAGTCTCAGAAGAAAGCCCCTGAAGTGGAGGTTCTCAGCTCTCTGAACATTTTTTTCCCGTCAGTTATTTTTCGTTTGTTTCCTCTCACTGTAAGTTTGTTAATTTACAGATCTCCCAAGCAATGCAGCATTTTCCTAGTCCAAATTTCAAACTCGGGATCACTTGAGGCCAACATCAAAATTAAAATCACATCCCTTATTAGAAATAGGAGAACAAGAATGCTTCAGAAGCAGATAAGTGATCTGATATCTTTGAAATAAATGCCAGAACTTCATGGGTTCCAGGAAGAGAAGTTTTGAATACTGCGGACTGAAATAAAACAGGTTTGCTTTCACAATCTTTCATTAAAATAGATTTGATTGCCATGTTTCTGGATAATTCTGGCAGACACGTGTGAGGTACGTGTAAATTTCATGTTAAAAAGATGTGGCCCACTTTCATCTGAGTCTTGGTTTTTAATTGTGTAAATGTTGGCAGGGTGCTTAAAAAAAATTGAAGTTTGCCGGAATTGTTAAGTCCAGTGACACCTGCACTTGAACATCCCACATAAAGATCAACACATTGTTTTTCTCACTAATGAATCACAATAGTGATTTCCTCCCTTAAATGATAAGGACTGAGATTTAATGGTCCCAAGAGTGGAAATTAAATGCATGAAGTTTGCAACTGCTCCCAACTAATGCTTTCCCAGCCTACACAGTGACTTAAATGCTGTTTTCTTAGGACAGATTTATTTTAACATGCCTTCTGTCACCAGCTGACTGTTTCTCCCAAGTCTCAGTTTGCTCCAAATTTCCCAATTTTCTCTAAAACTTTCCTTCCACTAACTCAGAACACAGCATGTTTCTCTGCTGTTCAAAGCTGGCTTTGGGGATTGCCTAACTCAGATAGAGAATTGCACAGAATTTGTGTCCCCTCTTGCCTTGGGATGTGCAATGACATTTTTCCAGATGATACTGTGCTGGGACAGAAGAAGGGAATCTGCTGCAGCCCTCGCTGTGCCAGACTGCTGTGGCCTCTTGTGTGTTTCTCTCCCTCCCCAGGTGGAAGGAGGAGGTTTCTTCCACGTTTACCACATCTCACTGTGCGAGTGGGGCTGCCCTAGACTTGCCACTGCTGCTGCTCACCCATTTTGGCAGAGGAATTATTGCCTGGTGCAAACAACTCGCATTGGTGGCCCAAGTGTAGAGCAGGGTAGAAATGACCGAGTGAAAGGCCTTAGTGTGCAGCCTGAGTCAGAATTCCTCTAAAAAACTGGTCACCTGTGTGTATAAACCACAAAAGGCAGAGAGAGGAGCCAAGGAAGAACACAGGTTTCTGGAGTAGGGACAGTCCTCAGGAAATGGCATCACACATTGAAAAACATTAAGAACATCAACAAGAAGAAAAAAACAGTCAAGCCGATTGTGCCTGAAACAAAGACCAATCTGTTTATCTTGATATGTTTATTTTAGGGCTTAAGTTTGGAACTCGATTTTCAACAAACTGCCTCTCGGTGTGCAGCTTACCCCCTTTGATTTGGTTGTCTGTGGGAGCAGCTGATGGCATCAGGGACTGCAGGTTTTGGGAAAGGCTGTGTCACAGTGTTGCTCTGGTGGGGGTCAGATAAAAGGATGGCTTTCCTGACATTTTTTGGGATTGCAGTGTGTTGTCCCTGCAGCTTCAGGGCCAGGAGCTGGCAGGGCCCCTGCTCCATTCTTGGCCCAACATAATGAAAGGGGAACTGGGAACAAACCCATGGTGCTGGGTTGCATCCAATAAAATCCCTGTTGCGGATTCATCAAAAGCAGTGATTCCATAATCCTTGGTGCTGTGCCGCGTTTTACCCTGACAAGGCTTCTGGAGAGCAGGTGAAATTCGAGGAGATGCAGCATCTGGAGGGTTTCTTGTGTCCCATGCCACCCAAATCAGCTGCACTGCAGCCAAGAGAAGAGAGGGAAGGTGTGAGAGCTCACACAAACACCTGCTGTGCAAGGCGTGCTCTGGAGAGGGGCAAGGCTGAGGATTCACCCTCCTCCCACAGCATCTCTGCTCACCGGGGAGGATGGGACAGCCCAGAGCCATCCATGGCCACCAAACTGCCCTCCTGGGCTGTCCTTCAGGGACAGCTGTCCTTGGGAATCCGTTTTCTTTTGCCGTGTATTGTATATTCCTCACCAAGCACCACCGAGCTCAAGCTTTATTTATCCGTTCCTGCGCGGGTTGCTTTGTTTTTGTTAAACAGAAATAAACCCCTGCTCATCTGGCAGTTATACTAGTGGATTATCAGTACAGAGCAAAGGGCACACCTCTGAAGATTCCAGTGAGCAGTTCCAGGCAGGTTTCAAGCAGTACCAAGTGCGTCCATACACAGATGGCACGTGCACACCGGGGGTTATAAATGTTCCTGCTGAGAATGTCAGCAGTGCCCGTGGTCAGACTTGTTCTCACCTGCCTTTTGAAAGCCTGGACATATCTCGTTGATGGTTGTGTTACTTTTCTAGGGGGTGTTTAAAAGACACGTGGGTGTGGGACGTGGTTGAGTGGTGGGCTTGGCAGTGATGAGCTGAGAGGTCAGGTTGTGATTCCCACCGAATTTCCCTCAGGGTGACAACTCCTGTTTGAGATTCCAGAGGTGCTGATTCCCCCATCCAGTACCATCCACTCCACCTCACCCCTGCCCTGGCAGAGGCAAACACTGCCCTCACACAATTTAGCACCACCCAGGATCACTTGCATGCAGCAACTTTCTGCTTTCAAACAATCCAAGGGTTGTTGAATTCCTCTAAAATTACCTTGAGTTGCTTATGGAAAACACAGAGCTTTTCTTTTTTTTTTAAATTTTTTTGATCGACCATAAGCATCCTTGCTTTGATGGGTTAGCCCCATCTGTCATTGTTTTTAATGAGTTTTCCCCATCTTTGAATTTAGATGTTCCCCAAACTCTAACAATGACTTAAATGACTGGCTCCCACAGTGGGACTGGTGCAGACAAAAACTCCACAATGAGCATCCTTTTCAAAGTCCTGCATGTAATGTGGGGACACTCACACACAGCGAAGAGGATGAATTCTTGCTTATTTATTTGTTTGTGATTTTCTTTTTTTGCATGCATGAGGCTGATGGCATTGTATTTTTCCAGACCCAATGGAGGAGTCACAGAAAATTAGAGAAGATTTGAGAAATCACTGGCTGCTGGCTAACCAGATGGTCCCCACTGGTGGGTGATAGGTTTGGTATATGCTAGAAGATGCAGGGAAATGTATCTCTGAGAAGGCCAAGTTGCTTTGTGGAGCTGTCTCTGAAGAGGCCAAGAACTTGTATTACTATTAATTCACCTTTCTGCATCCTTCTTTGAGACCAGATTGTCTCACTATTATCTGTGTGGCATATTTTAAGGCATTGCTGTCTCTGGAACTTGTAATTTATCTGTGTCTCTGGAAGAATAACTCTTTTTGCTGCAAGAAGGAGATTTACTCTTTGATGATTTTCTGTAGAAAAACTATGCAGAAGAGATCTTCCCCATCCTCCCCGTCCCAAGCCCTTCTCTCTCAGTGTTCCTCATCTTTTAAATAGTAATCTTTAACTAATTATCTATCTCTGGTAATAAAAATGAAGCACCTTACTACAGATTTGGCTTCCCAGAACATTCCCAAGCAGTGGCAGTTTAAAATAAGTTCACCCCTCTCCTGTAATTCTGAAATGGAGCAATGTCATTAATGGACCAATGCCCTCACTAATTTAACTTTTCTTGTGGTTGCTGAAGCTGATGGGAGCAGAGAGACCTGCTCTGGTGTTCAGTGTTTCTTTTCCACGTAGAAAAACTGGCATTTTGCTGCTAGGGAAGTTCTGATACTGCAGAAATTCAGGTTTCAATACCCACCAAGGAAAAGTTGGCTGTCACTCCTTGAGGATTTTTCAAACCTTTCTCTCCGATTGAGCTCTGAGGGTTTTTTTTTTTGTTTGAGTAAAAGTGGTGCTTCTAAGGAATGTAATTTGAATTGATTACATGCTTCCTTACAAGGAATTAAGGTGCTGGGTAGGAGAAAAATAGAAAATACAGGAGAGAGCTGCTTCTTATGTGTAACACATTTGAATGTGCGTAAGAGAGCTCAGCAGCAAAGTACTCCTGAGTATTTGCAATTAGATTTGTGCTAATGAGCTAGGCAATCACAGGACAGTAAACAACACCTCTGCCATCTTTCAATGGTTCCTCCCACTCAGCATTGTGGATAAATTGACCTGGACAGCTGATTCACCCAAGATGTCTTTCTAAACTATTTGCTGTGCTGAATTCATGAACATCTGTTGTCTCCCTGCACCTGCATCCAGCAGAGGAAACGATTAGATAAATATTCCCCTCATTTGAGCAGGAATAAAGACATTATAGGAGAACACTGAGAGAAAGGACCAGCGCTGCCTTGCTCTGAGAATAAATACCAGGCTTTCCACATTGTTTCCATAAATTCCTTCAGCTTTGCTCCAATGTTAATGGACCAGCAGGAGCCCATTACTCTATGATAACAGTCCTTTGCTCTTTTAATGAGAGCAATATGGCAACTGCTCAGATTTTTGACATAGGCGCTGCACAAAAATGGAGTTTTGGTGGCTCCATTTCTTCCACAGATGCTTTGCCACGGGCAGCTGGTGGCACAGAACAGTCCCTGCCCTGGGGGACACCTCACCACAGGTGCCCTGCGCCAGCTGAAGAGTTTAAGCTGCCCATCCTTGCTGAGTGTGAGATTCACTGCTCACTTCAGGCAGATTGTGCTCACAGGGAAGGGGACAAGAAGTGCCATAGGAAATCAGTAACGAGAAAACATGGGGAAATTAATAGTGGTGCATTCTGAGCAGGGTTTGAATAGCACGCAGTAATTGAGGCCCGGGGCCACGCTCTGCACAATGAGGAAGAAACAAAATAAGGAATAGCTGCTCATTAGGCTCCAGATTCAGCCAGTCTGAATTCCACCTAAGTCCTTGTGCCAAGTGCTTCCTACTGGCAGGCGCTGGGCCTTGGGGGATGCCGGGGCAATGGGAAGCCCCAGGTGGAGCTCAGTGCAGGGATGAATGTGTCTGACACCCAGCAGCACCTTCCTTGAGCAATCCATGGGCGACAGAGCAGAGCTGCTCTGTGAAGGAGCTTGTGATCCTGCAGTGAGGGAGAGGGGCCAAGAGACGGCGGCATGGGCAACTGCAGTTCTGGCACATCCAGTTTGTTAGCACACAAATGTTGTGTGCCTGGTTTTGCAACGTTGATTTTTTCACAATTTCTTTTTTTTTTTTTTTCTTTTCTTTTTTTTTTTTTTTTAATGGCAGGCGGAACAGCATCCGTTTGTGGAGGAATTCTACAGCTGAACTTTAAAAAAGAAGCGTTTGCTTCTGAACTCCTTTAAAGTGAATTAGCTAGGCTCTTTGTAGCATGGATTTGGGACTTAAGAGAACCAATGCAGCCAAAGCAATGAACAAAATGTGCAAGTAATTAAGATAGAGTATTTGCACCAGTTAATAATTTTGGATGCTGGCATCTCATGAGTGAAGACATACTCATTGTGAGATGAATCCGTGATTTTTATCCTCAGAAGACTGATTGCCAAGGCTGTTTCTATCAATAAAATCTACTTTGCTTTACGAACCCATTGTCTTACACAATAGGCAGCAGTAACTCAGTGGACACCTAGCTTACCCACTGAATTAGGAATGTAGCTCTGCCTCCAGAGGGAGAGGGAGAGAGGGAGAGTGAGACTAGAAATCTATTTGAAGCACTAAATCACCTCTGTGAGGGTAAAGCTTTTGGTGGGCCAAGGCTGGGGAAGAGTTTGTCTGGATATTTCCCAGAAAGGATCTGACCAGTGCTACAGGACTTACCACATCACTGGCAGCTCTGGCCTTCAGTGCCAATTGTGATTTTTAAAGTTAAACTACATTTTGCTGTGGCTGAAACCTTCCCAGCCAGACAAGGGAGACCTTCTTTACACCCAAATCCATGTGTGTGTAGCTGTGGCTGCACATTTCATCGTGTAAAGTGGCCCTGCTCTGCCTTATATTGTAACTTTGGTGACCAAAAAGGGTATGTAAGTCCTGAGGCTCTTCCTTTGAATTCTCAGATTTTTGTCACAGAAGTATAATGAGACCCTAAATCCCCCACTCTGCTTTGGTCATGAACCAGGGAAATATTATGAGATGATTGGACTGTAAAGGAAAGGAAGATATTTCTTTAATTTTATGGAGTTTTAATTCACTTGGTGAGGTGCTAGCAAGCCTCATCATCTGGATGTGAGTGCTACAAAAATTCAAATCATATTTCTTTCTTGTAAGGTGGACAATCAGCTGGCTGCCACCTTTTAAATGGGCATGAGGTGCTGATAGGTAGAGATCTCTTGGGGGTTACTGCATGTGGTTTATTTGATATTACAGACAGAAGAGATTCCTTTAATCCGAGACCCCAATTGCAGAAACCTCATCATTGCACACCTTGCAATATTTTATCATTGCCCACCTGTTCATTGCAATATCTACAGCTTCCCTGTGAGCTCTTTTTCTCCAGGCTACATCTGTCTCTGAGGCTCCTATGCACTGCCTCTCCTTTGCAGATATTACTGGTGTTGTTTTGCTGTTTTGACTCTCCCAGGATGTCCCTGGTCTGTATTTTCTTTACTATCATTCCTGCCCCCCCCCACCATTTCCCCCCATTTTCTTCAATTTTCTCTTCTTGAGGTAGCTAAGTGCAGAATCACAGAATCATGGGGTGGTTTTGGTTGGACAGGACCTTAAAAATCATCTTGTTCCTACCACCCTGCCACGGACAGGGACATCTTTAACCTGACCTGATTGCTCCGAGCTCCATCCTGCCTGGCCTTATCTTGTCTGAAAAAATCCCTATTTTTATTCAAAAAAAGTTCTTCCCCTCCTGTATCTCATAATTTGGGTGAGAGGAGCCTCCTCAGCTGGCGGGTGAAGCCTTGGGACAGGCAGAGCCCCACACACCCCAGCGAGCACCCTGCCAAGGAATGCCAGCTGAATTCACTCACATTTCCTTTTGGGAAGAGACTGCCCTGACTTTCAGCCATCAGAAATTAGGAAAATTGGTGACATCTCCACCTGTGCCAGGAGGAGTTTTACAAGATGACCGTCGAGACAAACCCCGTGTGTTTCAGGTGTCCAGAGGGCTGCACGTGATGTTTCTCAAGAGCAGCCTGGAGAGCCTGGCACTTGGTCAGCTGTCTTCTTGGTTATGGTGGAAAAACATGCAATGAGACTGCAGAATAAAGGATTTGCACCAGGATGCAAGAGCTCCCTCCCCATCCCAGCTCTTGGGTCTGCTCTGCAGTGACTCAAAAGCTGTGGGTTGAGCTTGAATTCACAGTCCAGTAGCCGAAGAGAGGACATGACAAAGAGATGTCTCCAGACATGATTTTAATTTTTCCTGACTCAGTTTCCTTCTGTTGATGTGTTATATCCTTTTCTTCGTTCCACCCCACTCCTGGGTGCTGGAATCCACAGCCCCTGGCTGCTGCAGGTGTTTATCACAGCAGTTTTTGACTGCCCATCCTCTTCCTCCTCCTGCTCTCTGTGTGCTCATCACCGCTGACTAGCTCACTTCTCTCCTGAGCACTGATGTTTCACAGGAGCCTCTCTCAGTCATTTGTGATGCCCTTCTGCACTGTTCACGCAGGTATTGAAGATACCTAGCTAGCTTTTGTGTCCCACAGTGTTGTGCAGACTCACTGAAAGCATCGCCCTGAAGGACAAACATTTAATTCCATAGCCAGATGTTTAACAGTGGTCAAGACCACAGTGTGCTGGAAGCACCCTGAGCAGTAGTTCAAAGGATCACGTGGAAAATTTAAATACTGTGAATGAAATATTGAAATATTCATATTTAATTTAAGAGCTCGGTTAATAATGTTGTTTGGGAATGGAGGATGATTTTTAGCCCCAGAATTACATTGTGGGTGCTAGGTGTGGTATTGTAAGGAAAAGAAGCAATCTTTTATTGTTGCAAGAAAGTCATTGAATGGCATTGCCTGGAGCAATTTTGAGTGTAGAGTAAAACAGAGAGTGATGAACGTATTAGCTGTGACGTGAATAAGTTTTTTTTTTTTTTTTTAATTCTGAAATTCTGGAGAAAAGGAAAATTAGCAGCCTGTCACACAGCAGTCAGGTCACAGTGTTGAACCTGTGAGTCAGAGTCATCTCCATGCTAATGCTCAATGGAGTAAGCACAGACCTATGACTTCACTCCAGGAATGAGCCACTTGTGGAGGGCAGCAAATACTCAGGTAGCTGCCAAGTTCCAGCAGAGGCAGGAAAAAGCTAAAAAAATGGCTAAAAAGAAGGTTCTGCTTTTCTTTTTCTTGTGCAGGCTTATCAATAGCCTATCTCACAGCCATTTTTTTTTTTTTTATTTTTAGGGAATCCACAGGAAATGAATTGGAGCAAAAGACGTGGGATAGGAATGTGATGTTGCTTTACGTTGCTTTGCCTGGTGGATCTTTGGCTGAGATAGTCTGAATTCAGTGGAGCTGAACTGATTAGTAAGAGGTGGTGAGGCCTGGTGCCACTGACTTCAGTGGCGGTGCTATTTTCTTTCTTTTTTTTTTTTTTTTTTTTTTTTTTCCCTGAGGAAAAAGCCAGTGCAAAACTGGAGATCAGCAGTTGCTCTTCCATTCCTGCATCCTGCAGGAATCCTGTGGAAAACCTGTCCCCTGCTCCTTGACAGTTCTCCCTCCTTCGCTTCAGAGATTCCACAGATTCTCTTCAAGGAGAGTGAAGCTCGTGGTGCTTTCCTTCCTCACCTTTCCTATAGTCACACCTGCCAGAGTGACTGTGAGTGGGTGACACACCTGGGACAGAAACATTCCTTCAGTGATGGTCTCCTACATAATTTCTCAATGTTTATCAGAGACTTGTAGTGCACGTGAAATAAATAACATTAGAGGTGTTAAGTTTCGAGGAAACCTGAGAGGGCTTTGCAGTACAATTTCTAGATCTTGGTTAGTAGATGGTGTCAGAGTGTGGCTCATGTGTGTGATCTTGATAAAAAGCAAAAACACGGTGGAGTTGAAGGTGAATGGTCGTGAGGCTGGAGGAGGAGAGGGCTGAGCTGGGCTCTGTGCTTGCTCCAGAGGGTGGCATCCTGCAAAGTGCCTGTGCCTGGCAATTCCTCCCTCTGACAAGGAGCTCGTGGGAGCTGAGACAGCTTTTATGGAAAATCCTTCCCTTTGGATTTTTCCTCCTGAGAAGCTGAGAGGCCTCAGGAACAAAATGTGAACAATGGTTATCTGCTGCTGTGGGATGCAACAGGTGCATCTGGGATTGGTCTCGTGTGGTTGTTTCTAATTAATGGCCAATCACAGCCCAGCTGGCTTGGACAGAGAGCCCGAGCCACAAACCTTTGTTATCATTCCTTCTTTTTCTATTCTTAGCCAGCCTTCTGATGAAATCCTTTCTTCTATTCTTTTAGCACAGTTTTAATGTAATATATATATCATAAAATAATAAACCAAGCCTTCTGAAACATGGAGTCAGATCCTCCTCTCTTCCCTCGCCCTGGGACCCCTGTGAACACGGTCACAAGACACCTCCCACCCTGCCAGGGGCTCTCTGTGGGTATCACTTGTGTACCCCCAGAAGGATGCAGCAGAAAGTTTTCTGATGCCTCAGTGTTGGAAACAGCCTGGGGCTGCAGGTCCTGCTCAGCAGCATCCAAAGCCATGGGTTGTGTCTTTCCATCTTGAAATGGCTGGGATGGAATTTCCAGCCCATTGCAGTGCTGTTGGCCAAAGAGATGGTCTCTTTTTGTCCCCAAGCTTTTTGCTACATCATTTTTTCCCCCACCCTGCTTGTTCTCTTAAAGCAGTGAACCCAAAAGCTTTGTTCTGGATATGTGGTGCCTCAGAGAAAGTGATCCACTCCCTTCCCAATCTCTGAGTGTCCTGCAGTTACATCTGAAGTATTTGTCACTGAGATATAATTTTAACCCAGGCTAACCATTTGAGATAACTGGCACAGCATAAGACCATATTTTTTACTTGTTTGTCTAAATTTACCTTTTCAAGCCATTAATAAAAAAGCTGTTTGCAGGATCAAGGCCCTTTACTTGATGAAGAGGACACACCATACAATTCTGATAATTTTTCAGGAACAGATAGCTCAGCCCTACTTAAATATACTTCCCTGGCAAAGCGTATGTAGCCTTTATTGAGAACTGATCAGCATGCCAAGTTTCAGTTATTAAATATGAGTTTGGATTGTTCAAGGATGAAAGAAAGTAATACTTTTTCTTGGCATGTGAGTATATCAGAAACATCCATGCTAAATGTAATCAGACATGAAACAGAGGGAGAGAAATGAGCCTGCAGGAAAAAAAAACCAAACAAAAAACTTCCCTCACTTGAAGAAAAAAACACAGCAGTGATTCAAAAAGTAGTTCCAAGCTGGTTAACAATTAAAAGCAGTAGAAACTCTAATTCCACGTGACAGGTCTGTGCTATTTTTAACTGTGCCATAAATAGATTGGTGTAGGATGTGGTTAGCCAGGCCAGAGCCCTGTTAAAATGAGGGTATTTACTGGGCAGCTGGAGTGGTGTTACTCACTGAATCAAAGAGCCTCTTTTCTGGGCACACGTTGGTGGTTCCACGTTGAGATGTCAGCAAAGGAAACAGCACGAGCCCTTTTTTTCCCCTGGAATAGCCAGAGACCTGCCTCAGCCTGGGGAGCCCTGAGAGCAGCCTCTGGACACCTGCCCTCTGCTTCATGTCTCTGATGTTTTTTCCCCCAAAATTTTGACAGCCACCCATGAGGGTAGATCAGCCCCATCAGCAAGAGGACAGGCAGCCCAGCAGGACCATCCCCAGACCCACCACAGCAGCAAGAAAGGCAGCTCAAACAATTTGCTGCTTTGGCATTTCAGCTGAACTTCTCACTTCCTCGTGTTTACTTGCTGTGCCTTTGTTTTCCAGTCTGGAAATGCTGTTTTTGAGCCCTTTTGTGCCCGTTTTGTGCATTTCGCTGTGTTCTGATCATGTGCAAAATGTAGTTTTGTGTCTTGGAAGCCCCATGGTAGGTCACAGCAGCTGCAGGAAGTCTCCTGTGATCCAGTTTCTCCACCACCACTTTTTGTGATTTCTTTACCTCCCATGACATGGGATTGCTGCAGAGGGCTGTGAGTAGGAGAGATTTGCTGACTTTTCTTGTCCAGCTTGGTTGTGGCCGGGTGTTTGTCTCAGGCAGGCGCACAAATCAGTCGTGAGCCCTCGGTTTTGACAGTGCAGCTTCACCCAGAGGTTACACCTGCCAAAAGACAAATGCCCGGGGCTGCTCCTGCCTTCTTGTGGACACCTGCCACAGGTGTGGCTGCCTGTGTGTGGGCAGCAGAGCTGTGAAGGACTGACCTCACCACCACGTGTCCCTCGGCCCCAGGATGTGGACATGGGGCTCCTGGTTAAGGAGCTGTCATTGTGGCTTCTGCACCTGGCTTTCCCTCTCATGCACAGCCCACAAGGGGTGGGTGGTGAGGCTGTTCTTGCCCTGCCACGCAGCCAGGAGGCAGCTGGGGTTGTCCCTGTGAGATGTTTAGACACAGACACCATGTCACTTCTAAATGTGAAGTCACTCTGGGTGGTTTCACCTTTGTGGCTGCCCATGTCCTGGAGATCTGGAGGAGCTGGTTGAGATTTCCTTCACAAGGCAAAAGCACGACCTAGAGGAGCAGGAGTGCAGTGCTGAGGTGGGAAACGGGTTGTTTTCCTCCCTTAGCCATAAACCTTCACAAATGCCAACCAGACAGTTGTTAGTGTCACTGGATTTGTCCTGCTAGACATGAGTGTCCTGCTGTTTGGCACGGCAGTGTTCCTGTCTGGTATCTAGTGAACCATCCTTAAAAAAACAAAGGGTAATAGTTTGGTGAAAGTGCAGAGTCGATAGTGCTGAGTAATGTATTTGCATACTGGCATATGCTCTATGAAAGTAAATAAGATTATGTCAAACTCCTCTGGAAGAGAGTTAATTTAACATCCTGGCTAAAGTTATGCAACCAGAGGGAGGCGGGGGTGCAGGGGGGGTGGATGTAATAGACTGGCTGATGAAGCCTGGGGGACAAAATGTCCTAGTGGAAATTGTATGTAGCACAAAAGAATGTAACATAAGAACCCAGCAGAAGAGCACTGATTCCAGGCTGCTTATGTGCACACACAACTGCTTTTCTGTTAGCATGGGATGACGAGAGAAGGGAGAAAAAAAAAAAAAATATCTGCAGGAGAGATTTGAGATGTGAAGATTTCTCCTTCTTATTGAGGTTGCTTCTTGGTCCTGGTTCAGGAAAGGCCCTGCAGGACGCAGAGGGTGTGAGCATGCCTCAGTGCAGCTGATGGACAGTGGCCAGTCTGACTCTGGAGCTGCACGGCTGAGCAGAGGCTCAGGTCCTGTTTTCAATAGCTGAGAGCCTGTGAGAGATGATGCCCTCCCAAACACGTCATGGGCTGAGGAGCTGCAGCACTTCAGGGGTGTTTGGACTTGGACCCAACCTTCCCATTGGAGCTTTGATTTTTTAACAATTCGTTTCAGGCACTTGTTTTGAGCAACTCCAGATTTTTAGGCAGCTCTGGTCTGGACTCTCCACAGAAGCTTTGTGCAGTTCATGTTTCTTTCTCTTCATTGCAGGCTTGGAGCTAGCTTTGCTGTAGAGAAATGAATGTGCTTCTTGCAGTAAGCAAAGTTTGAAATGCAGACCAAACCCTTTGAAGGTTTTTGTGCTCAGTACTGCAGATCACAGCAGACAAAGCTCTCTTCCTCTCTGCTGACAGTCACATGTCTCTAAATTCAGTCTGACCCTCAACACTAAGGCCAGGGAGTGAGTTATTAAAGCCCGTTTGAGAACAATTTCTTCTCCAAGAAAATGTAAGCTTGGGGTTGTCAGGTAAATAAAGATTTGTGAGCAGTTAGGTCAGTGATACATGACCACAACATGGTGATGGGAGCATTTCTGTGCTATTTGATTCAGCATCAACGTGCACACAGGGAAGAGATGTCCTCCAGCATAACCAGAGAGTGAGGATGGGAAGATTTAGGACACAATTAATGTTTACAGTAAGGAATATGGAGTGAGGATGGGAAGTTTTAGCGCAGAATTCATGTTTACAGTAAGGAATAAGGATGGCAAATCTACCTCCAACAGCAATGGGCACAAGAAACTTGATGCTGAGATTATTGATGTCATTAAATGCTCCTGCATGGTTAATTTGAGATTATCTTTTGTGTAAAATTGACATAGGGCTCAGAAGCCTCTCTGTCTTTACCTAGAAGACTCTGAGCCTGCTTCTCAAGCTGCAGTGCAAGCAGTGGTTCCTGTAGCTGTGTAACCTCGTCCGGTTGAGAGGAAAAACCAGACCTACACTACAAGATGAGGTCTGCCCTTGCAGGGCAGGGATTTGCACCTTTTTGCTCTGGGGGAGGCAGATTTTTGGGTGGCAACATATAATTAAATATTAAATACTTAATCCTTTTCACTGACTTCTCAGGAGGAACTCAGGCTGCAAGGGTCATCATCTGAGGTCAGGCAGATGGAAAATTAAGGTGGAGATTATGGGACCCTTGCAAAACAGGAGGAGCCACAGGAGGAGTAAAGGCACTTCAATATCAAGGAATTCAGGTGCAGCAAAGGGAAGTAGCCGAAAGCACTCATTCCCAGCACCCAGCTTTAAAGGGATGCTTCAAAGAGAGGGGCAGTGAGTCCCATGAGGGGATGGCACATTGGTTGTGTTGTGAAGCCTGATTATGACAGAATCACCTCTTTCTGGGAGCGAGTTTTACCTTGTTGGAATGAGTGATGTTCTGTCAGCACCCCAGGGACACTCTCCTTGCATTGAGTCGCCTGGCATGTGAAGATGGAAGCTTGAAGGAGAGATAGATAAAGAATTGGAGGGAAAAAACTAGAGAAAACATGATTTGTCCAGTGGCATTTCACTGAACTTGAAACAGAAGTCTCTTGAGTCTGGAATGGCCACAAACTGGGAGCTGAAGCCTGTGCTAGGAAGGAGGGAATATGTCCCTGAGCAGATGCGCTCAATAAAGGAAATAACTTGAAGCAGGATCTCCTTGAGGAAAGTTTCCCACTCAAAAATCAACCACTTTTGACTGGAGCAGCACTTGGGATTCAAAGAAAAGCATGGCCTCCATACTTCTGTGCCCATCCTCTGTCCTGTTGTCCTCTGTCCTTGCCTTGTTCGCAGGGCAGCCCAGAAACGATGAGAAACCAGCTCTGAATGAAGAACCTGCCAGGATTGTTACAAATGAAGAATCAGAAATACGTTCTGCTGGAGTGTTACATTTTCCCCTGCAATCTCTTTTCAAATTCTTGTTCATTTATGAGAATGCCTTGGGTAGAGGCTGAAGCTGCTATCTGATAAACTTTGTGTCCATTTTGATTTTCATCAGAACTAAAAGTCTCTAGCTGGATATTACCAGTAAAAGAAGAATAGTCTCCAAGAGAAGAGGAGTCCTTTATCAAACATAAAATACCTCTGCAACCTGTGCCAGTGTCTCACCACCCTCAGAGTAAAAAATTTCTTCCTAATATCTGATCTAGATTTGCACTCTTTCAATTTGTATCCATTACTCCTTCTCCTGTCACTACATTCCAATCCTGCCCCTACAGTGGCAGTTTCCTCTTGTAATGTGTCCCCCTCTGTCACTCAGTACCTGTACAAGCCACCTGTGCTTTATTCAGGTAGGCATTTGCCTTCCTGAAATCCCTGTGGGGCGAAACAAATCACTTTCCTCCCGTACTGATTCCTTTGGGACAGAGGCAACAGATCCTTAACGGATGCTTAAGCATTAATTGCTTTAGGGCTAATGAGGCGTCTGAGACGCTCATTAACCATGGCAAATAAATTCGTCCAGTTTCTGGAAGGAGCAGAAACAAATCTCCCCAATCTTTATTTCATTTCCTGAAACAAAGACCAGCCTATCTGCCTTTTTTTTTTTTTTTCTCCCTCCTGACACAGCATCATATACACTTTCTCAGCTGTTTTCTTTTCCTGAGCCAACACCCTTCCTTGGCTGTGCCTGACCATTTCCTACTTCTCTCTCTTTCACCTCTGATTATTATAGTAATTATTTTTTAATTTTGTTACACTTTCTTGTGCTATTTTTCCTATTTTCTGCTTTTTAACTGTTTATTTTCCCCCTCCACCTTTGTATTTGTCCAGCCCACCTGATCTCCACAGGGAAAGCCATGAAATAAAATAGGCATGGACAGGTCTGTGCTGGGCCTCTGTTTTTTATGGACAAGATGTTCAAATCTAGCTGTAACCCTTTTCAAACCTGGTTTTCAGTGCCTTGGGTAATATTTTGGCAAACCACAGGTGACTCATGAGGACTCTCTTAGGAAGACCCTTGAGGACATTCTCACTGTCAGGAATGTGTTTAAGTCATGCTCCTAAATACATTTTGATGGAGAAGGCTGCTTTCCTCACAGGGGACAGGATCCTTAAGCTTTACACTCGTGTGGCAGATTTGTAGAATCAGGCAAAGGTTTAAAGGCTGGAAAAGACTGCTCTGATAATCTTGAGAGATGTCTGGAATGCCAGAGGTCAAAGAACCCCTGCTTCTCCTTTAAACAGCCAGTGGAGACACAGTTAACTTTATTGTGGCTGCTATCTTATCACCACCAAATAAAATGCTCCCAGACTGGTGCACGTCTGCAATTATCTGCCTGGCACACGAATGATATTTCTGCAATGTCATGCTTGTTGTCGTCACGGCGCTCATTTCCAGACTTAATTTCGGTTATTAATTGTGCTGTCGTGTTTACTGCAGCATCTGCTGGAGTGAGAGCGCTGCAGATGAACAAGTCTCCTGCTCTGGACAGTGATCCTCCTGTTAAAAGGAGAGAAACAGAGGTACAGGGCAGTGGGATGATGAAGGAATGGGAGAGGCTCTGCACTCCCAGCTGGAGCAGTGCTGTGACATCAGAGGCAGCGTGCCTTGGTTTGACTGAACCTTTGAAGGGGTTCAATAAAAAATATTAAAAAAAAAAGGGGTTTCTTTTGCCATGGATTACATAGGCTTAGTTTTTGTGTTGCTCTACTCTATCTAGTGTTTCCTGCAATGCTTAGAGGTAGAATACCAGAGCTGCTGCTAAAGCTGTTCAAAGACATGGCCTGAGTTCCAGCAGCCTTCTCCATCAAAATGTGTTTAGGAGCATGACTTAAACACATTCCTGACAGTGAGAATGTCCTCAAGGGTCTTCCTAAGAGAGTCCTCATGAGTCACCTGTGGTTTGCCAAAATATTACCCAAGGTAGTTGAGGACTGCCTTCCTGATCCTGAATAAAAGCTGGGGTTCTGAATGACTCTGCAAGGTACCAGATCCTGCTTCCAGGTGTCCTGTTTCTTTTGACTCTTCTTTATCTAAATTCTCCTTCTGTAAATTCTTTACACTCTTTGTTTTCCACAAACTGAGATTTCAGATTGGAGGGCTTGCTTGCTGTGCATCACTTTTGACCGGTCAAGCAGATAATCAAGATTCTGTGCTGCAAGAACTCATCCACTTGGGCTACTTCCTAATTTTCCCACTAAAGCAAATGGAAAAAAGTCACATGCAGTCTTCATGGAATGCCCTTTGGTGAGCTTTGCATGAAGCCAGAGGGACAGGCACATTGCAAACACCACCCTCACCCCCACTGCCAGCATCTCTTTCCTGCTGTTCTCCAAGCACAGCTGAGGACTCCAGATATGCAGGAGAGGAAATCCTGGGTCCTGCAGGCAGAGAGGGAAAGGGCAAAGTAGCTTTGTGCCATGTTCTGAATCACACATACCCAGAGAAAATGCTGGAGGAACAACTTTTCATCCTGCCAAAATTCAGGAGGGGTGATTTCCCTTTTGTTCCCCCTCTGTAGCAGGGCTCATTGTGCAAGAACACTCGAAAGGAAGCCAGAGGACTTTCCCCTTGGTTGTGTGGTGGGTTTGGGTTGTGTGCCTCTGCAATGGGAAGATCTCAAGGAGAATTTCCAGCCTTGTGCATGGTGCTGCCCTGAGGCACCTGATCCCGAGCTGCTGGAGCTGAGTCTGCTTTACTCCCCAGTTTCTTGGGGCAGCATCTCCATTTCTGCTCACAAACTTTCCAGGGGCAGCACTGAAGTGTTTTAGAAAATTGCTCTTTGTCATAGATATCTGCATTTCTGTGCTGTGGTGAGGAAAAAATCCTCTGCACAGCATCAGTACCTGGGCCAGGCAGCACTGTGTGTGTGCCAGATAGTGAAGTGGTGACAGGGAGCCTGAAACCCAGGCAGAAATACATCAGGTTCAGGGTGCATATCTATGCCCAAATAGCCAGCAGCACAGCAGAGAGATGCTCTGGCTTGCAGAAGGGAGTGTCTCTGTCACCAGAGACATGGCATGCACACTCTTCACCTGTGAGGATGCCAGTACCTGGTGTTTTGGTGTGCCCAAACACCAAATATCCCTTGTCTGGGATATTTACCAGGCAGCACAAACTTGCTGATGTGTGAACTTGCCCTCCTCGTGCCAGTGAAGAGGTTTGGCTGGTCTGCTTGCTCTTGGCTTTCACAGATAGCGTTGCATGCTTGGCAAAAGCCTGTGTGTGCTCCTGCAGTGACACACAGTCTTCTCTGCATGAGTTATGTTGTGATGGTTTATTATGTCTAGTGGTGAGTAAGTTTCAAAAGGCTTGGAAGCTCAGTGAATCACTTGAAGCCTTTTGGGGCAATACGATTCCTGGGCCAGGAGCAGCTTCCTGAGCCCTCACAAAAGCCTTGAGCGAGAGAAAAAGAGGCAAAATGTGAAATATGCTGTGAGTGCAGAGGTGGCATTCAAAACTTTCTGCTGCAATGCTGTGTGGTGGTCAAGCATCCAGAAATGTATCCTTCTTGCCTCAAAATACATGCCAGCTGAGCAAAACAGGCAGGGGATTGTGAGGATGCTTGTGGTGCACAGTCTGAGCCTTTACTCAGGCTGGAAGATCACCCCATTACAGTCCAACCCATATCTTGTTTAACTTGTGGGGATGCAGCAACAGCTTAAAATGAACCTAGTGGGGAAGATGGCACCATGCACTAATTACAGCCAAGTATTTTGTACCAGGATAGAATTAGCCCTGACCAACAGCAAATACAGCAAATATCTGTGTGCCATGTTAAGGTAAAAATGGAAACCCAGAACTCTTTTGAGGAAGAAACCTGGGTGAGGTCTATTCATTTATTACACTGGAGTCGCTGGTCCTGGGCCAGTTTGGCCCTGCAATGAGTTTGGCCCCAGTTAAACTCTTGGGTTGTGCTTCAGTGAGATGTACAGACATACTTAACTTGCAAGGCACATGCATGTATCATTCCCTGGAAATTGTTAGGCACATACACTTAATTAGACATACATAACAAATAATCCAAAGCTGACAAACACCTTCGGATTATTTGTTATAATGATTAAATCCTTACTAATGACTCTGATAATTAATGGGTAGCCTAAAAATTGCTATTTCCCCACATCTTAAAATAAAACAGCGATGTTTTGAAATTAAATTCTTGAGTAGGAGGTGGATGTCAAAATACGTGTTTAGTTACATGTGGTGAGGTTGGCAAGATACATTTTCAGAAGTTGGAATCTAAAATTAGGTCTTAAAGGCGCAGTTAGAAAGCTAAATAAACAGCAAGGTTTTTGCTGGGGCTGAGCACCCATGAGCTGCTTGGCAGGAGCACCAAATACAGATTTAAATGCTTGGATCATCATTGATCCAAGATCCCTTGATTTCCCAGCAAAGGTCTAGGCCTGAACATCCACGTTCTCAGAGCCAGGCATTTTGGGTTTTTGAGAATTGACATTTTGGGTTTTTGAGAATTGACAAGCCTCTCCTGGAAGTGATGAGCAGAGGAGGTACAGGGGCTCAGGCAGACTGGAAGTTGTATGCATTTAGGATGGGGAAACATACGTTTCTGCTTCCAATTTTAAAATCCTCATGCACTCGGATTTGTCCTACGAGCGGCGCGGTTCGTGGCGTCCTTAGAGATTCCCGTTACATCTCCACACGGAGAGTTGGCT
Organism: Agelaius phoeniceus; assembly: GCF_051311805.1. Classification (NCBI taxonomy): domain Eukaryota; kingdom Metazoa; phylum Chordata; class Aves; order Passeriformes; family Icteridae; genus Agelaius; species Agelaius phoeniceus. The sequence continues at coordinate 4,435,423 of NC_135303.1, read as the reverse complement.
GTGGTTGGTGACGTTATCAGGAAGGAGGATGTTGTCTCATCCCTGCCCCAGCCTTCAGAGCAGTGCCCACTGCTGCCTGGGGAGCCTGGTCCAGGAACAGGAGATGGGGCTTTGCATTTGTGCGCTCTCCGCTTTCCCACCAGAGCACAAAAGCGCCGACACACACGCGTCCTCCTCCTCCTCTCACACGGCAGCCTCCCTCCTGCCTGCCCAGCCCATCGTCTCAGCTCCCCAGAGAAGGGTGGGATACTGATGCAAGAGGCTGCCTTAGATGGCTGCTCCCCTCCCTTGAACCAGAGTCTGATGACATGTCTGCTGAAATGCGTCAGAGGGCTGGGGAGAGAAAGCGAGAGTGACAGAGAGGCAAGTCTGGGTGGAGGGACTTGGTTTTAATTAAAACAAGTAAAGCTGTGTTTTCCAAGCCCCAGATTGCAGTCGAGCCTAGCAGTAGCTGCTGCGTAAAAGTGGATTTTCAGGTGGCTTGGTTGTTTTCCAAGAGATCCTCTGCTGTGGGAAAGCTGGGATGCCAGGGCACATTTGGCTGGGGATTGATGGGGTGCTCAGGCTGGAGGGGCCTGAGGTGGGACTGGGCAGTGAAACTAAGCTGACAACCCCAAAACATTTCAGCTGCAGAACAGAAATGGCATTTTCCTGGGCTGGGAATGTGTTTTTTTTCACTCACTGTGGTCGAATGGTTTTTTCACTCCTCACCAGTCACTGGGAAGCCCTGGGAAGGCTCTTGTCCTGCCACTGGCCCTGTGGCAACACACTTGACTTCCCCACGTGTCTCTATCCCCACCCAGCTCATCACTAGTAGTCACTTCAAGCTGCCCAAAGCCAAAACCTTTCTCTTTGTGCATTTTTATGTGGCATGGAACATTGCTTCTTTTAGAGTCCCCAAGCACTACCATGGCAAGAGCTATGTGAGAGAAGCAGAGCAGATGTCACAGAGCCTCCTCCAGTTCTCCAGCAGCTTTTCCCTCTCCCTCCACCCTGTCCCCAGCAGTGACATGTTCCTCTTGCATGGGATAACTTGCAAGGGAGAGCTGGAAGTTCAGCTTGCTGCTTAATCCCAGTATCCAAAGCTTTTCCTGTTTAGGAAAATGATGGTGGTGTGTCCATGCCCTTTTTATTTAGGAGTGGGATTTGTGTTTGAGACAGTGGTTCCCTTCTCAGGCGCACCCATGTTGTCCTTGCTGAGACACTGTCTCTCTGCTGTCATTCTGAAGTTGCTGGGGATGGACATGGCTGTGCATTTACCTTATGATTCATGATCTTCATTGGGCTGTATATCACTCTGGAAGCTCTAACTCCATGGAGTTAAAATGGAGTTTTATCCAGTATTCCAATTCATCCCCAAAGCCCCTTCATATACCTCTGGAAAAAGCCACAAATAAAGCTGGGGAACTTTCTGGCATTAGTTTCTGAAGATGCCTCAGGAGGAAACCACTTCAGAACTCTATTTTTCAGGATGGTGTCTGGAGGCCTTTGAGTCCCATAGAGTTACGTCAGCACCTGATTTCTAGATTTCTGGATTTGCTTAATGAGAAGCAGCCAGACAAGAACAGGATGAGAACTGTCACAAGGTTGTTGCTGCGGCTGAACACGGTATCAGGGGGCTGAAATTCTTTCAACAGATATTGGGGTTTGATGCAGGAAATTAATGAAGTTAATTTCATCAAGATGCAGCATCTTTTATTTTCTTCAGCCCTCTGTGTCTGCTTGGGTCAGAGATGCAGCAGCAGTGGCACTGTTTAGCAGCAAGGATGGTGATATAGACATTTATTGTATCCATGTGGAATCAGCCAGATTTCAGATTTCAGCGAGGTTTTCTCTCAGATATCTGAGCAAAGCCACACAGCCCAGTTCATCTGCACAAGGACTTGCTTGGGGGCATTTCCTGGCAACTTCTCTTTGGACAAACTGATCCACCAGAGGTGCACACAGGCTGGCTTTCAAAATCGAGCTAGAAAAGGAGAAACCCTGCTGCTCTTACTCTGAGCCTTGGTTTCCCACCTTCCTGAGGAACAGAGCCCCACTCCCCCGTGGGAGGATGCCAGAGGGATGGATGTTAGGAGGTGCAGTGGCACATGCCTTGGTGTCAGGGACAGGCTTGTGCTGCTCCTCAAGTGCCACCGTCCACTGTGCAGGTGCCCTGAGCATGGTGATGTTCCCATCCTGCCAACCATGGTAAAAAATCCAGCCCCCATGGGAAGAACAAACAAGGATTTGTTTCCTCTTGCTTTGGTGCATGCCTGGCATTTGCCAAGGAGGATTTTAATGCATTGTTTGGATAAGATGGAGAACCTTTCCTTGAGCCAAGCCAAATCTGCTCTTTCATACAATAGGAGGGATTTCAGGGAAGTGAGCTGATGGTGCAGGTCCTGGGAACTTTCTCAGCTGGAGCCTTTACAGCAAGGAAGAGCTCAAAGCTGCTTTTCCCTTGCAGGTAAAAAACCATGAGAAAATAGTTGCAGGAGCAGTGGATGCCCCCAGGTGCCTGTTCCCAGGTGGCCTGTGTGGGTGACCTTTTGTGGAGAGGCTGACCTGGACTGAGGGATGTCCCCCAGTCAGGGTGGCCCTGAGATTCCCAGCTGTGGAAAAGCAGCTTTTTTTACTATGATTGTGCCAAACGTGCTCCCCTCACAGAGCTCCCGAGGGGGCTGAGCCTCTTGTTGCCTGCCTTGTCCTTGCCTTCCCACTCCCTCCTTTCCTTTTGGCAGCTGGACAGCAAGGGAACTCCTTCATTAGCTCACCCATGGCCTGGAGGTAAACTCCCTGCTGCAGAGAAAGCAGCACCAGCTCATTACCTACCACACACAGAGCCCTCTCACACACACAGAGGCACCTCCGTGACAGGATCTGCGTGCACCTGAGCAAGTTAGTTAGCACCAGCAAATCACTGCTAAATTCCTGCCTAGCTGTTGCTTTGTCTGCTGGCATTTTCTACACACGCTGCTGTTTGTCCTAGAAAGCCTCTATATGCTGAACCTGGTCTAGATACAGAAATTAAAAACTTTTTTTTTTCTTTTTTTTTTTTTCCCCAGTGATTTTTACACCCACCATGCAGCAGCCTTGAAGGTTTGTTTTGAAACTACAGCTTTGCCAAGCTCTCAGGAAGAGTGTCTAAAGGGTCTGCTTGCTGCTTTCTCTCTCTCCAGGCGAGTGCACTGCCTGTTCTTAGAAAGGACATACAGCTTCCTGGTGGATCCTGGGTCTGACCCACTTCTTGTTTCCTTTGTTCCAGATGAACAGGTACTTGCTAAAATGACTTTGAAGGAATAATTCCTTGTCCTTGCTGAAGAATACTCACTAGGTCATTTACCAGGGAGAAACCATTAGGACTGTTAGGTGCCAAAAATATAATGCCAAAATGCAAGAGCTGGCCCACAGACTCTTCATCCTGCAAAATGACCTGGTTCATGGCAGAGGAGGCAAACTCCCACTAACTGAGCTGCACAGTTCCATGTCTGCAACACAAGGCTCAAAAGAAACAGGGCTGAACGTGATTTGCCCTTTGTACTCATGGGTGGTGTAGCTAAAAGGCTTTCTAATATCCACATTGTGTGAAATTATTTCTCCTTTCATTTGAAGTGGCTGGAAAGGAAAGGATGCTGCTGGACTGTAGAGCTCCCCTTCCTAAGTGCTGTAATAAAACAAAAAAATTCTAATTCACCTATTCTTTTGCAAAAATTCCTTTGTCCCAAACTGTGGCATTTGGCCTTTCTTAGAGCAACACGTTTGTGGGAAATTCCACATTGTTTGACACTTTTAACACAGAAAGTACCACCACCAACTTTTTTAGAAACATAATTATTTCTTACATGCAGCAGAGGAGAACACACACTGAAATTGACGATGAGTTTCTTGTTCTTGTCTTGACACTGCATTATGGTGGCAAGTGCTGTCTTAGGGATTGGTTTTGGGATTGCTGCTTTTTGGGATCAAGGCTGGGGATGGCACTGAGCTGTGTGGTGGAGAATTCTCACAGGCTGGAGAATTGGGACCCTGCAAACCTTATGAAGGCTCAGCAAGGCCAAGAGCCAGGCCCTGTGCATGGGCAATCCCTGAGCAAATGTTATCCTGGCTGATTAATTCAGGCTTGTGTGGCCTCTGGGGTTGTGGTAAAGCTCTTTTCCCACCTGTGCCCGGAGCACAGAGGTGTGAAATTCAACCCAGTGAAGAGGATGAGGGCAGTTGAGCTTTGGGTCATAGCTTGGAGTCAAGGTAAAAGCAGCTGATGTGTCCTCAAGTCACCTCAGAGCTGCTGGTTTATTGCTGAAGGCTCACAGCTGAAGTCAAATGCTGAATGGTTGCCAAGGACAGCATGTCATTTTGAATATATGAAATTATGGGAGAACTCCATTGCAAGCCTGTTCCTGCAGCTTTTCCTTACACAAAACATGGGAAGCCTCACAGCAGTGAAAACCTGTACCTCTGAGCTTGGTGGGTAGCATCCACAGCCTGCTGAGTCACTATGAAAGACCAGAAATGCTGTCAGTTTTCTTTGAAGATGAGTTAAAACAGAGGCTTCCAACGCGAAATGCTTTGTAAAACTTGTTTTCTTCTTCTGTTGTGAATAAAATAATTTGCTACTGCAGGGCTGTTCTTGAGTATGGCACAGCTATAGTGTTTCATAAAGAATGGCCTGTCTTTGAGGCAAGAGGGACCATTGTTTCTGCAAATTCCCTCCCCTCAGAAACAAAAGAAATTTCATTAGCTAGAAAGTTTTGACATCTTATTTGCAGAGCTGTATTTCAACTCTTGTCCCTGTGATCTTAATTTATGAATCACCTTTTGCATTTCCAAAACTTTAGGTAGTTTGTAAATTTGCAGGGCAGCTCGTACCCTAAATGGAATGTGGGTTACTCTGTATACTAAAGTTATATTATCAAGACAAGGAAGTGTAAGTGGTTTTAAAACGTGGTAATCAATAATACATTAATTTCTGGAGTTCTGCAAGAATGTAAGTGATTGATTAATCTTGTAATAAAGACTTAGTGATTTATTGTCTCACCATAAAACAAGAGCATGACAGAGTTTGGTGCCACTTTATCTTGCTACTAGAGGAAAACAAGGAAACAGAAATGTTAAAGAGATTTGAGGTGTCACGTGTGTCACCTCAGGATGGTTCAAAATGTGATGACTGTACCTTTCTAGGTCAGATTCCAGCTGCAAACATGCTAAAGGCTGTGAGGAAAGATAATTTCATGGAGTTAATGAGGGAGGGTCTCCTTTTTCTTTTTTCTTTTTCTTTTTCTTTTTCTTTTTCTTTTTCTTTTTCTTTTTCTTTTTCTTTTTCTTTTTCTTTTTCTTTCTTTCTTTTTTTCTTTTTCTTCTTCTTCATTCTTCTTCTTCTTCTTCTTCACTCTTTTTCTTCATTTCTTCTTCATTTCTTCTTTTTCTTCTTCTTCAGTCTACATATTTGCTTCTTTGGGCCAAACCAGTTAGATAAAAGAAGATAAAAGAGATATAAATTTGCTTACCAGAGGGGGAATTGTGTGAGTTGAAACAAGTTAAGTGACTTAAAATTGAGCAGCTCTTCTAGAGCTTAACTTCTTATGTAAACAATATTGATGGCTTTTGATTCAGCTTGTTCTATGAGCTTTTAATCTATGAGAAATTGTGGATTGATACTAGTCCACAAACAACCTAGAGACCAGTGATTTACCACCAAAATAAGATTGCTTTTTATGTTGTAAAAAATAGGGAAAAAGATTGAAAAGTACAAACTTTTTTTTCCCCATTCCCTCCCAGTTTTATTCATCTCCCCATGGCTGAAATAAGTGTCCAGGTGAAAAACACATCATTCTTCTCCTTATGTTATGCCATAGCATATTTGATATTTTTGCACACAGTGCTTGTCCTTTGGAGAGAAATCTTGGCGATGCTGTTCCTATATTACAAAGGCTCTGACCTCGCCTACCATATAAAACAGAGCAATAAAAGCTGGGAACAAAATGTCTGAATAAATAACAGGCAGTTCTGTCCCGTGAGAAATGAAGGTCAGGCTGCAGCTGGCTGGGAATGCTACTGTTCAGGGAGTCCTATTCCTTCATCTGAAGGGAAAGACTTCCTGGGCTCTTCCAGAAAAGCAGGCAGATGGAGAGGTTGCTGAAAAAATTTTCCTTGGTGTTTCTGCACGTCAGGGCACTGGCATGGGCTGCTGCTGGCTGCTCCTGGGCTGTGCTGTCTCTGCTTGTGACAAGTGGAAGCTCCTTTTTGGTTTCCACAAGGAAAAAAAAAAAAGTGAAAATGAGTCAGTCTGAAAAGCAAGATATAACACTGGCCTTTGGAAAGAGATGGAAAGGCTCATTACAGTATGCAGAAACATCCAGTGATGTAGTTCAAAAGACACTGTTAAAATTAGTGAATTGGAGTTGCAAGAAAACTCTAACAAGAAGCTAGAAGTTAAAGAAAGCAAATTCAGCTAGGACAAACTGGTGCAAATTGGAAGGGGTGGAAGGAAAACAGTTCCCTCCTGTTCTGTTCTGGTGTAGATCACAAGGCAACTCAAAATTTAGGCAGACTCCTGCTTGTAAGTGATTTTATAACAGTAAACACACAGTTGCTCAGGAGTGAGATGAACTTGGTCATTCCTGGGCAATTGTGCCATGCCTCTAACCAGAAAGGGCTCAGTGCAAGGATGGGCAACACTCAAACACACTGGACTGCTTTTATGTTAAGATACTTTGCAGGAAAAGCACAGGTCTGGTTGTGTTAATCTTTCAAAGGAAGTAACTGTTGGGTTATAGCTGTGCAGGTCTAAGATGTAAATCAGGCAAGGTTGTGGCAAGAGATAATCCATTCTATTGGACTAAATTAGCTGCAAAAATGAGTTACACAAGCAGAAGGGGGAGTCAGCTACTGTCTCTGACACAGGGTATCTGCAAGGGGAGAAATAATAAGACATGTATCTCCTGTGGTCCCTTCCAGCCTTACCCACTGTGTGATTCTGTGATTCCTCCAAGACAAAGAAACGTAATTATGGAAAATCCACTCGCTGCCAAATTAATAAGATCAGCTCCAAGGCAGCGTTTTGATGCAGCAAATTCAGCTCTTTTGCTTTCCCAGTGTCAGTTCAAAGGTGCTGAGGCTGCACAACACAACGTGTCGATCCAGCACAAACCTCCCTGCTGCTCAGAGCTGTCAGGAAAGGCCAGGGAGTTGAAGTTGTAGGCAAAGTTTTGAGGCACAATCTTGTCCACATGCACCTGGTGTCACAAACATCCAAGCTGGGGTTGTATTTTCTGTTTTCTGGGGGTGTTAGCCCCATAACTAGAGGTGTGATTGGGCATAGTCAAGGCTGATCCAGGCTGACTTTGTGGCAGTGGTTACATGGTACTGATGGCTGTGGAATCATGGACTGGCCTTCTGGGCAACTTACAGATACATCCTGCCACCAGGGAGTTAAATCTGAAATAAAGATTTGCTTTGGGGAAATTGCTACCAGACTTTTTTTTCTTTTCTCCCTCTCAGAGTTGACAATACTCACCTGTTTCATGACTTTGCTGCATATTCACCAAACTGTTTGTCTTCAGCTTGTTAGAAGATGCATGCATGTGAATGAACTTTGTTGAGAAACTCCTTTCATGAAAACACTTTAAAGCCATATCCAAGTAAAAAGAGATTTTTTGTTAAAGGATGAGGATTGTAACTAAGCTAAGAAACATGACGGCAAATCATCCAGTGTGCAGGGAGAAGAAAGGTTCTGATCTGCACCCAAGGTGTTGTGGTGCAGCAGAAGCTTTGCTCAAGGCAGTCTGTGTTCATAGTGAGAAGTCTGGAATTTCTTCTCCTGTTGAGCAAACATCTCTAAGTGCCCTGTTACTCTGGGGTTTCACTCTCCTACTGCCTTGTCCAGCCTGTGAAATGAAACAGGACATTGAGCACTGTTAAGGAAGTGGTGCTGTGAGATGGGTTGCTTCTCCTGACAGGGCCAAGCAGTATTTGGCCTCAGGCAAAAAGGTGAGAGTTTTGCTTGGGTGCAAGCTCGCAGAGCATACATCACTGCAAGGCAACTGGAAGGTTTTCAGCCATCCCTGCCTGCAGCCAAAATCTCACCTTCACTTTCTGAATTACATACAACCTAGACACCTCTGCTCCGTGACTGCTTCTGCTCAGAGCTCTGGTGCCAGCCTGAGGGAGGGAGGCTAACAGCACTAGAAACCTCGTCCACCTTCCTGCTGTTGTTTATTTTATGTCCCTGTGTAGATCCCATCTGGGATCAGGCAGGCAAAGGAATAACACTGCTGACACATCTCAGCTTTGCAGGTATTGGAGAGGGCTCGACCATAAACAGCTGTTACCACAAACCAGGCTCTGCAGCCTTGGACTTGGTGACTGATGGGCAATTAACCCCCGTGCTGCAGCCAGGAATAAATGTTCCCACTCAGGACATTCTTCTCCAGCCTGAGGATGCTGCTCAGGGTGCCTGATGGGTGCCTCAGACCTTTTACACTGAAAATTTTTTGAACAAGTGGAGGAAAAACCAGCCAAAGTCTGGAAAAAAATTAATGGAAGACAAATGAACCTGCAGAATTTTCATCCATTTTTGTTCCCTGGTAAAAGAGGGTGAGAATTTTAAACCAGGCCCAGGATTTTCCTCTGACAGCCCTTAGTGGAGGCATCTTCCCATGTCTCCTTGGCACCACAGCTGGCTCTGCTTAGATGGTTCCCAGAACACTCTCACTTCAGTTCTGGGGTTTTTCTTGGCCATAACTGTGGCCAATAAAGTAATTTCCTGGACAGCATTGGAGTTACACTGGTGCCCATCATGGAGCAGGAGAAAAACTGATCTTATGTTAGGACTGGGCACTTAGAAACGGTGTCAGATCTCATCACAAGCTGCAGGAAATGCAGTGAAAGTCATATCCCTGTTTCGGTTTCCATGCCCTGTTCAAAGGTCAGAACTGCCTGCCCTTGTGTAGTGCAAACTCCAGAGCTTTTCCTGGGAACTGATAAAGCTGTGAAATTTCAGTGTCCTGGAAAGAGCCTGGGACAGTGCCTGGGAGTTCACAAAGCTCTTTCAACCCTCAGGGTGATGCCTTGGAGGAAATGGAATAAGGTTCCACAACTCTATGTCTCCAGGGAGCACCTCCAGCTTTGCTCCCTGGGGGAATCTGATCTGGGGCAGGGGTGGGGGGAAGCAGGGAAACCACACCTTTTCTGAGGAGACAGTGAGATTCCTGAGAGGCCCAGCACACCTGGAAAACGAGGCATCAAGCACCTGAGAAACCTCTTGCACCCACAGGCAGATACTCATCGTGCCAGCCTGCAGCTGGGTAAGGGAAGGAAGGGTTTGTGCAGTAGCACCAGTGCCCTGCTGATCCATCAAGGGTATTTTAGAGAGGCTGAGCAGCTCAGAGAAGTCATCTGCAGGTCCAGTGTTGTCACTGGGGATCAGAGAAGGAAGGTCCTCACTGCACCCATGATCCTGTCCCGCCAATGTGTTTGGGGTGCCCAGCTGGCTCCTGGGCACTGTGTTCCTTGGCAGTAATTCTCTCCCTCCAATTAGACTTAAAGGCTGTTAGTCTGTTAATAATACTGACTTAATTTCTCCCTCTCCTGCTATCTGGCACTGGGCATATAATAAAGAAAGTAAATGTTTGCCAAGCAAGGAAGTAGGGCAGGTGAGTTTACATCAGTGATGCTCTCTTGGACACGTGTGGATCGGTGGCATTAAAGCTGCTGAGGGACTGCGTGACAGACGAGCGTAGGCTGATCTCTGCTTGTGTTTTTGGGCTGGCATTTGGACTGGAATCACACCCCACTGATGGTCAGAGGAAATCTGTGTGTGTGAGATTGGTCATTGATTTGCACAAGCAGAGTGTAAATCAATGACCACTGTGTGAAACACACTTAGAATGCCAGGCAGGACTGGGAAGGGAAAGAGGTGCCCTGATCCAGCTCTTGCTGATAAAGGATCAGCTTGCTGTGCTGCTACCAGATCATCAAGGCACCAAATCTCAGAGCCATGCATGCAGCAAAAGTTTCTTCTCGGCTTCATGGGGAAGGGGCTCTTCATCCACTCTGCTTGTGGTGGCCAAAAAAGTTAGGTAATGCTTCAGGAGAGAGAAAGAATTCCCTCCGCTCATGGCAAAATATTTAAAAAATAAAAAAAGAAGAAAAAAAGTTTTGCTGATCCCTAATGAGGGGAAATATAATCTATATTTGGCCTCATTTTTTTTTTTTAACAACTGAACTGTAGCTTCTTAACAACCTGTTATTTCCTATACTTATGTACATTCTTATGTTTCAAGTGAGCCTCACCCCTTCCTTTAAGCTGCATATTTTCCATTTTAAGATTTCCTGTTCAAGCTAAAGGGCAAAGATCTTTAAAATATCAGCACGAAGCTGGGCTTACTTGCAGTGTGTAAAAGTTATCAGGCTCCCAGCTCTCAGTCAGGCTGTCTCACTTTCTCCTTATCAGAGAAACAGGTCCCAAGTTCAATGTCTCTGATTCTCTAACTGATGTGCTGGACTAAAGTCCTGACTCCTGGGCAGCCAGGCAGGAGACAGCAGAGTAATACGTGTCTGTGTTTGATGGCCATTATTGTTATTGTGATTGGCAGCAGGCACACAGACTTCTGTCTTCAGGGTGTTACCTTTCCTTTCTTTACCTTCTCCGCCTCTCTATTTGCCTGCATCCACTCACCTCATTTTCTCCCTGACAGCTACAACCAGGCAAGAGCAAGTGGAAGGACAGGGCAGGACTGAGGGGGAAGGAGTACACGCAGTGAGTGGAAGCAGCACCTGAATCTTTATCTGTGCTGTAAACATTGCAAAAGATTGAACAATTGAACAAAAGCCAGCAACACTCGATTGCAGGTTTTCAATAACAGCTTCTGTGTTAGAATTTGGGCCAGGGGGATGCTGGACAGGTAGGCAGGGACAGCTCTGTGGTGTCTGGTGCCTCACAGGGTGTCCAGCTGCAGCTGTGTTGGGAGGGCAGCAGCAGCAGCACCCCAGCCCCTGTGTCTGCAGGGGGATGGACCCTTTCCCTTCCCATGCCCTCTCTGCACTGCCCTGCCACCAGGACAGTCCCCAGGTGCTGCCCACAGCCAGGCTGACAGCTCCGGGTTCAGCTGGATCCTGTGCAGATGCCATGGCTGCTTCTGCACCAAGGGGCATCTGCTGCCTTCCCCCTGCGGCGAGGGCTCAGCCTCCCCCTGAGGTCAGGCATCAGTGGCTCTCCCCGGGGTCTCTGCTGCACTGCCCTCACAAACAGCTGCCCCTGATCAAATTAGCATCAATGAAACCAAATACATGAGGGGGGAGGAGGGCAATCTGCAGGGAGCTGACCCTGGAGTGGGCCATGCTGCTACTGAAGCACATCTCTGGTGAATAAGGCTAAAATAGCATGTGATGGGGAAGGAGATGCTGGGATAATCACGGGTCACAGCTGCTGAAAACTGTTATTGGCCTAAACACTTTTTCAACAGAAAGTGACTTTTTTTCCCCTTTTTTTTTTATCTGGAATTTCTTTTGGAATATTTCCTCTTTTTTTAAACAAAAATAAAATTTCTGTCCCTCTCCTGGATCAAACTTACTTTCTGTCATCGCCTTTTTCTTTGTGGAAATATGCAAGAAATGAGGTGGGAGGAGAAGGACTCACTGGAAGAAGAGAGAAAATTCCTTTTCAGCCTGCTCTCCAACCATTTCCTACCCTTGTCTGCTTCTCATGGTGCCCAAATGCAGCTGGAACAAATCCTGTAGGTGCCACCAGGACATGATAAAGTGATGGCAGAGAGACATTACATACAACATCCCATTTGGGAAAAGGCTTTTCCTTTCAACACAAACTTTCAGGAGTGCTGTTGCCTGTCTGCCTCTCCAAACAGAAGTTTTCTGTGTTGCTGATGAGAAGGAGCTGGGGCTTGTATGTCTGAAGAGGCATAAATTCCTAATCTTTTAACAAGCTGAAGACAAAGAGTTTGGTGAACATGCAGCAAAGTCATGAAACAAGTGAGTTTTGTCAACTTGGAGGGGGAGAAAAGAAAAAAAAATTCTGGTAGCAATTTCCCCAAAGCAAATCTTTATTTTACCCTAATTTGGGTATTACAGAGAGGTGAAATGTCTGGGAAAACCTGACTTTACATATTTACATATTTGTGCTCCATAATTGTCATTGCCTCTGCTCTCTGCAAATCACAGGTATTGCTTGTCACATATGGAGTCTGAGGGGAAAACACAGCTAAGTTTTGTTCCCAGGCAGGGAGGGGTGTGAGACCACGTGAGTTTTGGAAGGATGGAGGGTCACCCCTCTGGTTACCCTGTGCTTGGTGTAGGGTTTGCTGGCTTGAAAAATGAAATTGAGACATTTCTGGATGTCTCACCAGGAGCCAGACCCAAGAGTGCAGCCCTTTCTTCTGCTCTTGGAATCTACTGCCTGGATGTTTAGTATGGAAGGGAGGAATGATGAGGAGGACTCCATTGATATCAGAAGGCTAATTAATTACTTTTATTATACTACTATTATTCTATACATCTAAAACTGAATCTGCCAAGCACTCAACCCTGCACACAACTGCACAGAACCTCGTGACTGTCAGCTGACAGTCCCGACACACACACACACTCATAGGCCAAGGAAACAAACCACCATCACTTTGGGTAAACAATCTCCATATTGCATTCTACTTCTGCACAAACACAGGCACAGCAAATGAGACAAGAATATTCTTGGGAAGAATTGTGCCTTGCTTTTCTCTGTGAAGAGAAATGTGGGGCTACAGTTTGGCCCCACAGTCTCTGAGCTCCTGGAATGGGCTGCCATCTGCCTTGGGTTGTCTTCTTGGCTGGTGGTAGGGATTTTACTCACAAGGGCAGAGCCAGGAGGGCCACAGGAGCAGTGAAGAGTGAGGGTCAGATTTGCACTCACTCATGATGGGTCAGTGTGTGAATTTAGGAAGAGGCACACTGAAATCTCTGGGGCCCTTGGGGTGCAGTGTGCTTTGACACAGGCAGGGGAGAAGGGCTTAGAGCCCTGTGCCAGTGACCCTGCTGCCTGTGATGATAACAGACACAAAAAACTTGTTCTTAGAATGTCTGGTTGTGGTGGGAATCCCTGCAGAAGTTAAATCAGCCCTGCCAGAGTGCTGTGTAATTCCCAAACTGGGTGAAAGGTACATCACACACAGCTGTGCCAGCAAGATAAAGCAGATGCCCCAGGGTACCAGCAGCACTGTGGGTACAGCTGATGGCCATGGAGGGACACGCAAACCCAGCTCTGTTGTGTCTGCCATGACTTCAGTGTCGCTAAAGTGCTACAAAGGTCAGCAAAGTCATCCTGTGCCTGCTGGAGGTGCACTCCAACCTTCTTTCTCTCTGCTCGTGGGAGACACAACACCCCAGGGACACCCTGTCCCTGCTCGGACCAGGGCACTGGGGAGAAGGTGCCTGCTCCATCCAGCTGTGTCCCACCCCAGAAGGATGGGGGTCAAAGCCCTGACAACCTCACCAGCTCAGGTGTGTTGTGACTGACAAAGTCTGACATGTCCTGCACATTTTTTATTAATATTTTGTTTCAAATAATTTGTTTTCTCCTTTCTGTTAATCTTTTCTTCGTCTGGTACAGAGCTCTTTTACTCTTTTTTTTCCCCCTCCTTGCCTTTTCAGTTAGAAGGCAAGCAACTCTTTTCCTGATAGTTCTTTTTGAAAATTCCCCTGCAGGTTTTCATGTTCTCATGTTTATAATTATTAATAGGGCTAGCAGGATATGTTGGGTCAATTTCTGTTTCTCTTGAAGTTAAAAAAACCCAACAACTTAAATGTCTTGATTCTAAATGACTTGTCCCTTGGAAAGAGGGAGAAAAAAAGAAATTTTTATTCTGGAACACTTTCTGAGGTACCCTTTTTGTTTTAAAACAAATTTTCTAATTCTTGATAGTAGTTTTTTAGGATTAGCCTTTCTCAGGAAACTGTTTGCCTCACTTCCAAATGAAACTGAAGGCAGATACCAAACTCTTGAATTTCCAGTGAACTAGTTTAGCACAAGTTGCCAAGCAATTACAAGTGTTGCTCTTCTTTCTCCACAATGAATTGATATCAACAAGTACCTGCCTGTAAATGTGAAATAATCAATCTTGACAGGAAAAGCAGCCCCTTAAGCTCTCTGTCTTAGCTTCAAACACGCATCAGCTGGAGGCCTAAAGCCTATCCTGTCCCAGCAGTTTTCCTTCCACAGTGGATTTCCCCACTGCTCCAGTGTTCCCTGACCACCTGCAGATGCTCGTGCCAGGATCAGCAGAGTCAGAGCCAACGTGAGTGTGTAAAGAGATTTTGGGTGGCTCCTCTGTGTTCTCAAGCCCTGAGTGCAAAGAGATCTACTCAAATGCTGCCTGGATGGTGTGGGGACCTGGCTGATTAAAACTCCTTGGGGATGAAAATGGATGGCAGAGTGATTGGAAAAAGAGGTCAGGCTGTAAACTCAGGAGGCAAAAAAAAAAAAAAAGGAGGGAGAGGTGGTTTTCCATGCTGACCACATACTGATGGGGGGTGCAGAGCTGGAGCTGCCACCCAAGAGCCAGGGTAAGGTCACTGCAATGGCTGGAGATTCTGCTGGTGCAACAAAGGGAGACTGTGGAGGGACAGCAGACCCTCCTGATGCTGAGTGTGCTGGAGGATACAGATATGCAGAGGTGAATTGAGCTCTCCAGTAGACGCTAGGGAGATGATAAGGAATGTCAGTAGATCATTTATTTTCATTTATGGCTCAGGCCTATCTAGGGCTGCTGATAAGGTCATTGTTTCCCTTGAGTCACTGTCATCAGGCTCTATTTGTACATTTACATGATTAAGCAGTAGGAGAATCTAGCTTTATCTTAATTTGTATTTTTATGGCCATGTCTTCCTTGTATTTGCTTCTGCTTCTGTCTGTGCCCAGAACTAGGGAGAGCTGAAATGTCTGATCAGTGCTGTGCTGACATCCCCAAGTGATTTACTGCAGGGCACACGTGGAAACCTGCTGCAAAACCAGGGTTCTGTAGAACAATTATCTCCCAAACGCCAGCCTGCGAGGACAAAGTGATTATCCCACCTCCTGGCTGGCGAGAAAGAGGCAGAAATTCCGCTTTCTCCGAAGGTTTGACTTGTTGCATGACTAGTGCATGATGAATGGACGTCACCGGCACATGACAGACGCGCATCTGGCTGCCCTGTGCAGCAGCCTCTGACTGCCTTGTGGAATGTGTTCTAGATGACTGACTCAGGGCCATAAATGTTTATGAGCCCGGTGGACTGCAGAACAATCAATTAAGTCCTTTATTAAAACCGTTCATGAGAGGATCCTCCGCACAAAGCAGTACCAGCGAGGACTTGTCTTTCTTGGCACCCCCTGTCCACCTCTGCCAGCTGGGAGATTCTCTGACCGTGATCTCTGCAGGCTTGGACAAGCTGCCATGAGTAATGCTGTGGTTCTGGTTTGTCACTACTCGATTTAACACCCTCTTACACACATGGGAATAATGTGTGTCTCCCTTTTTTTTTTTTTTTTTTTTGCGCGTGTTTTATTTTTTCCCTTCTGTCACGTGAGTTTGGATTGGAACCAAGTCTTTTTTTAATTTTTTTTTTATTTTTATTTTAGAAGCTCCCTACTTTCACTCATAAGAGGTTTGCATCAAAAGAGGGCTTCTCCTCCTGGTAGTGAGGCAGCTCTGGTGATAACAGAGTAAACAAATAAAATTACACTACACTTTTCCTGTGTCACAGGACTCCTGGAGTCCTACACAGGGCTCCACAGTGAAAATAAAGGATAATTTCAGTCTACCTGAGGGCTGACTGGCCAGAAGGAGTTTTGCAAGGCACACAGGGACATCCCCCTTCACCTGCTAAGCCCACGGTGCTGCAGGAGTTTTGCCCTGTAATTTTGAGAGGAGACAGAAAGGCAGACTCCTCAGGGTTAAATTTGCTTCCTAGGCTGAGAGCTCGGGATGCAGGAGCTGCCAAGGCATTCCCTTCCTCTAGGATGTGGAGCTGGAAGCCAACAATTTGCTTGGAATGCCTTTAGTACAAATCTTTGGGGCTAATTCAGGCATTTAAGCTGATCTTATTCCATGGGTTTTTTTCTCTTTATGTAAGTATCACTGTTTTTCTTATTGGACAGTATTAAATCATCTGGTCTTGGGATCAGGTCTATCTTGGAAAAATCCTCCTCAGCTGGTCCTTGCTGGAGCTTCTCCCCTTGCAGATTTTACTATACTTGAGATTTGCATCCTTATAGATCACCCTCCTAATTTTTTGGTCACCCTGAATTTTCCAGATTCATCCTACTTTGATTCTGGAAAATGTCTCCTATATTTATGTAACTGACCTTTATGAGGCAAGCAGCTATAAAAGTGGACATCAAAGAAACTGAGAAAGCTGAATAAAAACCCAGGGGCCGTGGTTTGACATGTCACAAGGCCTGATATGTAGGCAGAGGAGAGTTTGGTTTAATGACCTCTACTCCCCTTTCCTCCCACACAGGCAAGAGAAGTTCTGCTTTGTTTGCTTTTCTCCAGAGTACTTTCATTTAGCAAACAAGGTGATTAAAAAAAGAAAGGCTGGGGGAATATATCCTGTTAGAACTAAAAGAAATTTTTAAAAGCCATTTTTAGTCAACTTAGAGTACTTTTAAGGTTAAAATCAAATTTCAGCAAATTTTTCAGCAAATTTTTCGGAAGCATTGTTGAGTGAGGATTGAGGCAGGAGGCCACATGGGCACACAGGGTGAGAACTCCCGGCAGGTCCCCCTTTTGTCCTGGATTTTCCACCTCTCAACTGGGAAAGCCACAACAGCCAGCCCTGGCCCAGGAGGAACCTCGCTGCTCAGCAGTGGATGGGAGGAAATATTGTTTTTTACCTGCTGATCACTAATTGCCGGCTTGATCCCGTGTTTGTGTCGCCGCTGGGAGGGAGCCAGGCCCAGCGCCGCCTCACAAAAGGGACCGTGGTGTGGTGTGTTTAACCGGCTTAATGACCGTGTAATTGCGAGTCTCCCTAAACGCTCTTCCACAATTAGAGCTCGTCACATCCCCGCGACCTGACAGGATTTTAAAGACGTAATTAGAGGCTTGGCAGCAGCGCTGGTGTTGATCTTGAGGCGTGAGGGGAGGAGGTGAAATCGCTGTGAGCAGTGGGTGTCTCGCTCCTACGAGTGTCTTATTTTACCCTCTCTGCGAGCAGATCTCTCTGTGCAAGGGCCCTGGCTGTCACAACAAGGCTGATCTGCCTTCCCAACTCCTTCTTCCTTCCCCAGGAATTCCCTGCAGGAAATCCCTTCTCTGCCTGAAAAGCTGGAGGAGCCAGGGCCCAGACTCTCCTGGACAAGCTGGGGAATTCGGCCTCATGGGTGCAGTGGGCAAAGCCCATCTCTCAGAGCAACTTCACCCTCAAGGCAGCACTTCCATGGAATTTATTTGGTTTATAGAGGGTAAACCTCTCATGAATAAGGGATTCTGCTTGTCACAGAATCCCAGGATGGGTCAGGTTGGAAGGGACCACAGTGGGTCATCTCCCCTAATGTCCCTGCTCCAGCAGGGTGACCCCAGAGCACGTGGCACAGGGCTGTGTCCAGGTTCTGGAATATTTCCAGTGAAGAGAAACTCCACAGCCTCTCTTGCAGTCTGTTCAGGGCTTGGTCACTGCCCAGGGAAGGAGTTCTGCTTCATGTCCAGCTGGAACTTCCTGGGTAACAATTCCTGTCCATTCCTCTTGTCCCATTGTCCCTACGGAGCAGAGCCTGGGCTCTGCTCTGCCCCTCCCTGCAGACAGGGACACACAGGGATGAGGGCCCCCTTATGCCCATATCCATCTATCTATATATTTATCAGAAATATATACATTATATTTACATATATATGAGAAACACACTCATGTTTCTTATTGTTTCTGGCAGCTAAAAGGAGCAATAAGCAATAGGCTGAATCATACATTCCCCTCTTCTTTTTATTCATACTCCCTCTCAATCTTCCCTGACTCTACTTCAGTGCTTTTTATTTTTTTTTTTTTTTCCCACATACCTTTTCTCTTCCCTCAGGTTCTGATTCATTTAGTGGAATCACTCAGGCCTCTGAGTTCACCCTCTTCCTTTCACTGGAGACACGTACAGCCACCACTCCCAACCTCATGCAAGTAGCATTGCCTCACTGCCATCCAAAACAGTTTACTCACGTGGTGGAAGATTGTGACACTTGTGAATTTTGTGAATTTTTTCTTTCCTTCTTTCAGGAGACCTGGGAGCTGCAGTTGCTTATTACAGATCACACTGCTTTTCAGCTAGCTGTTCATTACCCAGCACACTCCACAGGAACCTGCTTATTGCTAATATTTCCACATTTCTTCACACTCCTCTGTAATGGAGCTCTTTCTTTTTCAGTTTGGCGTGAGCTGCTGTTAAGGGATGAGTTTGACTTTGGAAGGCCTGTGTGAGCCTTGCAAGGGAGATGTTACTTCTAATTAAATAGCTGGGGGAATTCAGCTGTATTTTTTGGTTGGCTGGGTTGGGAGCTGGTTTTGGGGCTCTTTTTTGGGTTTGTTTTTTTTTTTTTTTTTCTTTTTGGTTTGTTCTTTTTCTCCCTCACATGCATGGGTATGTGCCACAGCACTGGTAATTTATTATGCTTGCTTAAAATGTGTAGCATTCACTGTATTTCTCATTCTTTTTGTAATTGGATTGGGCATATGCTTATGTGGTATCCAGATAAGCAGGAAGTTAACAAGCAAGCACATTAAGGTAAATTCAGTGTAAATAAAATGCATCAGCAGCTAATTTAAAATGATGAAAAGATCCAACAAGCGTGTGCTGTACTTGAAAGGTACCTGCAGGTGCAGCTAACTCTTTATTTGGTGTCCATGACTTGGCTGGAAACTAGCCCATGTGAGGTCACATCACAGAGGCTTTACCCTGGCTTCCTCCTCCTCCTCCTCCTCCTCCTCCTCCTCTTCCTCCTCCTCCTCTTCCTCCTCCTCCTCCTCCTCTTCCTCCTCCTCCTCTTCCTCCTCCTCCTCCTCCTCCTCCTCCTCCTCCTCTTCCTCCTCCTCTTCCTCCTCCTCCTCTCTTTGAGAAATCAGAGGCCAAGAGTGGAACCAGTCCCTAAGTGGAGTAAATCTGACTGAAGGGTGAAGAGGATAATGAGAGTGCCAAGCAATGCACCCCCACCCCCATTTTGAAGGTTTGAAACTACATGAGAGTCACACCTGCGAGGGTATTAATCTAAATATCTTGAGGGTGCCTAATTCCCAGAAATTTCCACAGGAGACAGGGATGAGGGCACTCCAAAAGGATGCTGCTCTGAGGAGGCACTTCAGATGCCACTGTGGAGCCACCATCAGAGCTGGAGGATGAAACCAAATCCCTGGAGGTGTCATTCTGTGCTTGACTTAAAAAGATCTCACTGGATCCATTCAAATCCTCCTTGACCAACTCCTACTTTCCATGAGGTCTTTCAAAAGCAGCCTCCCTCTGCCCCAGCCCACCCTCACACCTGCCCCCAAAACCTGCCCCTTTCTTCTCAGGCTTGTGGAGGCTCTCTGAGGCAGGAGAGGAGCTCTCTGGAGGGCCTGTGGCAGGTTGGCTTTTTCTTGCAAGTTTCTCTTCTCTGTTCCAGACCAAAAGTTGTGGATGGAACCATCTCCACCTTCAGCACAGCACGGGTGTTTTGTCAGGGATTGTACCTGGGATTGCACTGGACAAAATCCCACCAGTGCAGCTGCATAGTGTTGCTTGCCGGAAAAAAAAAACAAAAAACCAAACCAAACAAACAAACAGAACAAAAAAATCCAAACAACTGTTTCACTGAAAGCTCTTTGTTGGCAACTTTTAAGTACTCATGAGGTGGTGTAAGCACCCTGGGTTATCCACCTCTGCAGTGTTTTCATCTCTAGGATGTATCATATGATATAGAATTTGCTCTAAGGTACCTTTCACGGAACTAAATTACACTTTGGGAATGGCAGTATATTGCAGGAAGAAGCAAATGTGTCCTGGCACAAGAATTGGAGCTGCTGAGACCGTGGGCTTTGGCAGAGCTTGGCAATGTCCCTGCTGTAGCTCAGAGTGATCCCAGGGCTGCTCTGAAGTGTGCCAGGCTTTGCTGAAATGCTCAGACAGGCCATGGCATTACCTGTCTCACCCTAAACACAGGGGAAGAATTCCCCTTCCTGCACTGGGGAAATCTCTTACCTGGCTGAGTGGAAGGAAAATGAGCCTTGGATGCATCTTTCAAGGAAATACAAGGGCTGGATTGAGCACTGGAGGGGTGGAAAAGGAATCCAAGCCTGGTCTCTCCAGTTACAAAGGACAAGATTCCCCTTGTTTTGACGGGAAGCAGGAATGTAGCTCTGCTTGATCTTACCCCGTGCCTTAACACTGGTGAAGTGTTTCCTGTCCATTTTTTATTGCTTAAAAAAAATACTTGACTGGTCCCTGGAGGAGGAGGAAGCCTTCTTCACAGGAACAAAATCTTTTTCCCTAATCTTCACTCCTCACCGTATCAGCTTCCTGCTTGGTCATCAGGAATGTAAATAATCAGCCATTTTCTGTATCAATAAAGATCCTTTTCAGTGTAATGAGGTGCTGGGCTCAGCTATGTCAGGACTTGATGAAGCGGAGGCTGATGTTTCTCTAAATCCTGCCCAGGGCAGTAAAAATAAAGCTTGTTCTAAGATTTCAGTCAATTTCCTTGCTTCCTTGCTCCTAGAAATCTTGTTTTGGGCATACCTAGGCTGTGAAAATTCCTTGTTTATCCCTGCAGAAATCCACTAACAAAGGACTTATATTTAAGGTGATGAACTGAGAATTTTACTGGTCTGTTTGATTTGTTTCTTCTTGTTGTATAATGAGGGCCTGACATCATAGTAGTCATCGTTATTAGAATTAGGGCTTTTCTCCTCTCTTTGTTTATTTAAAAAAGAATAAATAATCTCTAAGACATTAGATTTAGACTGAAGGCTGTCCTCCTCCTCCTCACACAAGCACACTTTGCTGAAGGATTTTTGGAAAGTCTGAGGAGCAATTACTGTGAGTTCTTAATGCCATAATTGAAAGTGTTGAATCTTTAACAAAGCCTGATTTTATTAAACTTGTGAATTAGCCCTGACACTAAATAGTTGTTAATAACAAACAAAAAGGGCTTCTTTAGAGGTTTCAGTGGGTTTTTTTTTTCTTTTTTTCCTCCTTCATATCTTTTTTTTGTTCATGATTTTGCTCATCCTCAAATGGCTTGATTGCCGCTCCTCTCCTTGGGTTCCAAGGTGCAGCAAGCAGAGACCTTTTGTAGGGTCTGGGAATTATGTAGGACTGGGCTGATGTGCTTGGACTGCCTGTGATGCTGGGCTAGGGCATGGAGAGCAGAACCTTTCAGGACATTCCCAAGATTTCTGCCTGCAAGAAACAAAACACATAACCACCAACACAAAACTCCTGCCTCAAAGGAGAGAGGAAGTGATGTACTGTGGCTGCAGCAAAATTAAAAAAAAAAAAAAAAGAAAAAAAAAAAGCCAAAAACCAACAAACCCAACAACCCAATCCAGCAATGTATTTAAAGGAGTCTTTGGAAGATGAAGTTTAGCTCCAAAAATCAGACTTTTGCAGCTGACCCTCCCGGAATATAAAACCTATGTCTCTGTTTTCAGCCCATGAATGCACATGCTAAAATGTTTGCCTCTTTTTAATTTTTATTTATAAAATCCAGTCTATAACAAGATTCATCTGTTCCACCAGGCTTTTTAGTAGCCAGAAGGGTTTTTTATTGTTGGCGAGCATGAGTTTACAAGGGTGGAGGATCATCTGGTTTTGTGGCCAGCTGTTGACCATTGTTAGGGAGTATTAAAAAGTCTTTGTACGTGTGCCCAGATATGTGTTCGAGGGGCGTGCCATTAATCAGCTTCTAACTATGGGAATAATGATGAGACATCTAAGGAAGACATTTCAAAGTTATTAAAATAGCATTCAGGTGGGAAAAAAAAATCATTCCTTCTTCTTCAGAGAGTCTCTCAAGTGTCCAGGAGTGATGCACTAACTCTCCTGCCACCAGCCCTCCCCCCAGTCCCATAAACACACAATATTGTCCTTTAAACAGTGCTGCCCTATGCATCTCCTGCACTGTCCCTTTGTAACTTATTGTGGCTTCATGGGCTTCAATGTGTCAACAGAGATCCCCACAAAATGACCTTGGTGGCAATGAGAGGTTTCAGGTAACATGCTTTGCCTCTCATTTGCTTGGGAGAATATTTGCCAGCTGGGACAGAGGGTAGAGATGCAAAAGCTTGATTGAATGTCTGAGCAGGGAAGAAATGCTGTTTGCTGATTCCTCACCTATTTACATGGCTGTGTTGTCCTAAAACTTACAGCCCACCCACTGGTAGCCATGGATGTTGTGTGGCACCCGGAAAAGACTTTCCTCTCATCTGCCAGGGTGAGAGGTGCTGTTTTTGGTAGGGACCACACAGCAGAAATCCTCAAAGAAGCAGGAGTGTCACCCCTGAGATATTCTTGCTTGCTCTCTGTACTGGCTTCCAGCAGCTTTTGGAGTTTCCAGGAATGGCCCTGTTTATTTATCCCTGGAAATCCTGCCACCACAATGCACACAGTTCACTCTGGCCCTGGCTGGTGCCAGCTTCCTTCAAGCCATGAGGAAGGTGCACAGCTTCTACCAGAACTGCCCTTTCTGCTGCCAGCAGAGTGGCTTGAGTACATCTCTGTTAGTGCCAGCTGCATAAAGTAAGATAAAAAGCAAGTTCTTGGCAATTCCAAGTTCCAGAACATGAGAGTGCTAAAATTTAAGGGGATAAAGGACCACACCTCCACATCTGTGCTGCACACTGCAAGGTGTGACCTGCTGCAGACACCTGTGTGAGTTCAGGTTAGAAACTGAAAACTGAGGAACTCACTGGGATGGGGATTATTTTGTAAAGCAGATCCAAAGGGGCTTGAGGATGGCACGAGAGCATCATCTGTGAACTCTTGAATTTTGGGTAGATGTGTTCAACGTCCCCTCCAAACCCCATGTTTGTGTGGGAGACTGCAAGGGACAAGAACAGGAATTTACACTGTGGGTTGCAACAAGGCTTTCTGAGCTGCTGAAGCTTGTGTACTTTTGCTAAAATTTGACAGGTTTAAGGAGCAAAATCACTTTGAATAGGTTGTAATGGTTTTATACTGTCACAAAAGACTTAGGAAAAGCACCTGTCT
The DNA here is from genome assembly GCF_051311805.1 of Agelaius phoeniceus. Taxonomy (NCBI): domain Eukaryota; kingdom Metazoa; phylum Chordata; class Aves; order Passeriformes; family Icteridae; genus Agelaius; species Agelaius phoeniceus. The sequence goes on along the minus strand of NC_135303.1, from coordinate 4,412,250 downwards.
GCTGCAGGGGGACATCTCTGAAGAGTCTGGAATACTATCAGGTCATGCTGTATGAACTTTAGCAGTGGTCTCCTCCTGATTCTGCTTTAATATTGTCAACCCTTGGCTTTTAAAGCTTATTACTCAGACTATCCTCAAAAAACATAAGATTGAGAAATCATGAGGTTTAAAAAAAAAATGGTAAATTGTGTGTTCTTTTTCTCAGCCTCGAGGGTTTATGTTTTCAGTCTTTTCTCTGCAACAATGCCGACTAGAAACTTACTTCTAAAGCACTGGAAATAGGGAATGTTTGCGTAATCATATGACTCGAAGAAGTGGGACCTTAGGAGGAAAAAACCCAAAAAACCAAAACAAGACCAGAACTGAAAACTTGTGATACAATCTCCAGGAGTCTGTGATAAAATCTTCTGGAGATGAGTTGTCCAGATGAACAAAAATAAGACATCAAGTGAAAACAAAAGTTGTGAATTCCTATTTTCCCTCTCTGAATTGAAATCACACTGAGATTTTAGCGAATGTGAAAAGTGGGGAAAATATGTTTAAGAATGATACACAGACATTAAGTTAATGTTTTGCCCTTTGCTGTACACCTTTATCCCTAGATATGCTTTTAAGCCTTTTTATTCCCCTAAAACGGAATAAGAGAAACATTAAACTCAATGGCCAGACATTTATATGGTGTGAACCAGAGCATTGCAGTCAAGGGCTCAGGTCACTGCATGGCCTGGCTTCATGAGCTGTTCTCCTTGGGTTTTGCTCTTTTTCAGCTGCTGCTGGGGAGAATAAGTGAGCCCAGTGTTTGCAAATAGTCCTCAGATGAACCCACAGAGAGCATCTCAGTAGGTCCCTTAATGTCACCTATTCCAGATGTCCTCCCCAAACCAACAGACTGTCAAAGAAAATATCTTTATAGCTTGCACAGACAGCAGAATCCCTTGATTCCCAGAGCCCTTGAACAGACTCTCACGAAGAACAAATAACGAGGCACGATTTTTGCCTTTATATTCAAATGCATGTTATTGTTCTGTAGTTACATAAGCCAGCCAGTCAGAGGACAGAAACAACATCATATGACTTATGTAACTAACCATTGCCCAATCCTGCAATGAGATCTGTGTGGCCAGGCCCCCCCCCATGCAAAGCCCCATTGAAGTCCAGACAAAGATCACTCCAGGGTTGGAACCCAACATGGTAGAATTTATGACTATTTGCAACAAGCCACTCACGAAAAAAACTGAGAATTAATCCCTGAAGAAACGGGTGAATCTTTTTTTTTTTTTTATTTGATGAACAAATACATTCTATTCTGTTTGCAACAGCTTTGTGGATAATTCAGGATTCAGAAAAGAGGCAAAATCCATCAAAGCAAATAGACATTAATTTCTAATTATATGTCCGGTTCTTCAAGAGGGGCCAATACCCTTGGGCAAGCAAAGAGAGAAGTCTGAAGAAAACAATCTTCTGAGAAACAATCTGTTGGTTCTTGATAACTCGGAAATTCATCTGAGGTGCAAATACTGTCTGAAATGGTTGAATTCAGCAAACATGGTCCCAAAATTCCAAAGCCGGGGTCTGCAGTCAGATGCTCCCACAGGTCACACGAGAAGACCTCCATAGCTGGAGGTGCCGGTGTGGCCTGTTCCAGCTTCCCAGTTTGGGGCACCCTGTTGTGCCTCAAATGCAAGCAGTGAGAACTCTTTCCTGCTGCTGCCACTGAGCAAAACCTTGCAGGCGGCTGGAAAAAGCCTGAAATGCCCTCTTCTAAGGAGGGGGAGAGTAAAACAGATGGAAAATGGAAATATAAGACTGGGAAAAACCCAAAGCTCTTCTTGCCTTGTTGTACATTCTCAACCACAGCCCAAATTAGTGCTTTCCTAGGAAGAAGCCCCCAGACTATTGGATTCACATCATCCTCCCTGCCACCTTCTAGAACTGTAGCAGTGAAAAACTGCCCACAGATCCAAAACTCCTGCAGTGCTGGTGCCTTCCTTAAAATGCCTCAGGTGTGGTGACCGGCTGACAGCTTGCCTGGCCCTCCTAAATCTTGCCTTTTATCTAAGAGGCTGCCTCCCACTGCCCACCTGGATGCAGGCAGGAGGTTTCAGGCTGGGATTAGGCTGCACACAGAAGAGTGTGACAGTGTGGCCACCAGCCTATGGCAAGAGAAGCCTCCTCACTGGAAAATCTGCTTCCCAGTGCTCTCCTTCAGCCTCCACGAGCAGTCCTAGCCAGTGCAGAGTTGTTTCTAGGAATTCAGGGAGGTCTGTGGCTCCCTCTTGCTCTGTCTTCCCACAGCATTCCAGGCCAGCTTAGGTGTGTTCACTGCCAGTTTGCACCCGATCATGCAAGATAACAAGATGGTTCCAGCCCATGGCTTCAACTGGAGAGGTGGGATGGGGCCTTCTGATGGATAATCACAGCTGTTTCTGCATGCCTGACATCGGCTCTTGGGGCGCTGGGCTGTGGGATCTCCTGAGGAAAGGCCAACTGCAGTGATAAGAGTCTGACATTTATTTTTAGGTGCTGGCTCCTCAATGGCCAAAGAGCCCCACAATTTCTTCAGGCTGAAAAAGTCCTTGAATCAGGTGCACAGGGGATTAAGGGAGAACTGAATGAACCACCAAGGAGTTTGCTCTAATTGCTTCCTCTTGTCCACTTCCACATCGTGCCAAGGGATTACAGGCAGGGGTGAAATTGTTGATGTGTTCAATTTTTCAAGATTAGACCCTCTTAATAAATAAGCCACTATGAACTTGGAAGTTCCTATCACCCCTTGAGATTTTGGCACAAAAAAGGAGTGTGGATGATTGAAATTTTTCCAACCTGAAAAGTAGAGAAACACTCAGCACTGCTTTCCAGAGCTAAACAATTTTCATCACAGACACCACTCCTGCCTTCAGCCCAGCTTCCAACTCCATCATGTGGATTTGTTTACAGAAACTTTTCAGTAATACCTAAACTAAAAAAAAAGAAACTTAAAAAACCCTCCACAACCCAAGAAAAAGTCATTATTGATAACAAAATGGAGGTAGGCCCCAGTCCTGCACACTCTTCATCACTCGTGTGCTCTCCATGCAAAGACCTCACTGCTGCCACTGGAGCTGGGAAGTGCTGGAAGACTTTTTCTGAAAGCACACAGTGTTGTCTGAGCTTTGTCCCAGTGAAATCGGTTTCAGGGCAGGGAAGAACAGATGTGAAAATCCCACCCAAAAAGGGACTGTTGTTTGTGGATCCGGCTGACCCACCACAACCACATCTCGCCTGCAGAGCCCCAGCAGCATTGTTTTTCTCCAGCAAGCGAATGTTAACCTTAGAGAAAAGAGCCCCAGACTGTTAGCAGAGACACTGGCTGCAAATGCATTCCTCTCCCTGTGTGTTCCCGGCCTCATCCTTTTCCCATGGAAATGCTGCTTTGCAGCTGGTGCTGCCGCATCTGCCCATGCTGGTAAACGCAGCAGAGCCCCAGCATGGGCCCGAGCACTTGTCATGATCATCTTTGCTCTTTAATTGCCAGCACATGCCCTGGCACAGCACGGGCTCGCTGCCAGCCAGCCCTCTCCAGACAATGCCTGGGCACAGTTTTGTCTGGAGGGGGTCTCTGAGGGACAAGGATGAGGACAGTGGCATGTCTGGCTGGGTGGAGATGGAGGGAAGGTCCTGGATCCTCTGAGTTACCACCTGTCCGGAGCAGGTTCAGGCTCTGGGAGAAGCTGAATCACAAAACTTGTTTTGGCAGCAGGCTTGGGATGCACTGCCCTCATAAATTTCGGCAAGAGGGGCGGTTTTAAATCCCTCCCGCCTCCCCATCAGCATTCAGAAGCTCCATCACATATCCTGCCCTGGGGTTTTTGTTTGCCAAAATATTTATTCCCTCCCTGTTCCCCACTCCTGTCCCTGAAGTTCAGATTATCCTAGACCTCTGGCTGACAAGTGTTTGCAGCACGGTCTTCCTTCTGGATTCCTGAGGAAAACAATCTGGAGTAGGTTTTGGTTTCTGGTGTCAGATGCGATCCACTACCCTCTGTTGAAGGCCCTTTATCCTCCCTTGGAGTTCTCCTCCTAAGGTTCCAGCTGTGTCAGTGCTTTGAGTTTGCTTGGATACCTAACCTGTGCTGAGTTAAAATGTATGAACACTCAAAACCAATTACAGTTCCTGTACCGAGGACCCTTTGCTCTAATTACAAAAACTCCAGGAGGCCACGGCAGATCTGTCAGCTGAGGCTGGGAATACAAACGTTTCTTTTTCTTTGTCTCCCCCCTCCTCGTTCTTTCTCCACGCCTTTCCCCCCACCTACCCTTCTCTAGTAATCAGGGAGGCGAGGAGGCAGAAATCTCAGCAGGAACAGATTGAATACATTAACATTTGGTTGGTTTTGTATTGTTCTTTGGTGAGACCGCAACTTATGAGGCTGTTTTAATAAATGTCTGGTCAGGGGCCAATCAAAAGCTGCCAAAAATGGGTGTAGGGATGCCTGTTTCCCACACAGTCTGCTCTTTCCCACCCTAATCACTGGAAATAAGAACGCCTAATAACCAAATGCCTTCTTTTCCCTATTTATCTCCTCACTCTCGGGGATTTTGCAGCCCATGGTTCCTAGACATGAGCAAACCTAACTCCCTGCTCCAGCAGCTCCTCCCCCAAGGCAAACTGAGACCATCCTGTTGGACCGTAATGTAACATATGTTGAGGGCAGATGCTCATCTGGTGCAAATTATCCTAGGGCTGCTCAATTCAATGGAGCTCCAGTAAGTGAGATCAGCTGAAGATCATACCTTTGTTTTATTTACAGTGGTTGAAGCCAGTTCCTTATGGGACATGGATGTGCAAGGACTGGGAGTTTTCTCTGCTTGATTGGCACCTTTGGGGGGAACACTGAAATGCCTAGATGTGTTTCAGCCTGCTTTCAGCTGGAAAGTTTCATGGAAGACTTAGCACAGCGAGTCCCTTTCGTGCCAAAGAACATATATTTCTCCAAAGGTGAGTTGCTGAGGAGGCTGGGCTCTGCCTCAAAGCATGAGGGAAGCCAAAGAAGGAGAAATCACAATGGTGTCAATTAAAAAAAAAAACAACAAACAAACCTGGCTTCTCCCAGATGCAACTTCCTTAAAAGAGGCTGGGGGGAAGCTGAGGTTTGTTCACTCTCTAACAAGAGGTGCTTCCTGCTGGGCAGCTGACCTCATCTCCAAACCATCGTGACTGGCCATGGCAACAGGAGATCCTGCATGGGATTTGGCTCTCTTGTGCTGGTGTGCACACCTAGAGGGAGAGAGACCACGGGAGGAACCCTTTCCACAGAGTCTGCAACCTGGAGATGACCAAAGACATGGCCACAAAGAGACAAATCACAGAAGCTGAGTGTTACAGCCAGGGCCATGTAGTTGGTGAGATGCAGAGAAGCCAGGTATCCTGATATTTACCATATCTGGGTAAATAGAGCACCAGGGTAAAAAGAAATGCCCTGTTAGCCAAGTTCACATGACACAACACTGAGTTTTATCTTTCAGCAGCAGAGCAGGACACCTGATGGGAAGGGGAGAGGCCTGTTAACCTCCAGGTGGATGATTTTGGTTTGTGCTAAGCTGTGCTGGCTACTGGGTGGAAAACAACGCCAGAAAAAGAAAACAAGTGCAGAGGCTTGAGCTTTGAAATTTAATTATTACAGCATGGCAAACAACATGCGAAAGAAAAGAAAAGGGGAATGGCTTTAGCTGTTGAGGGCTTTGGAGCTCTTATCCATTTAGTAAAGGTGTGATGGGAGTACCAACTGGAAAATATATCAGTGGAAACAGCCAATGAGGATTAGCTCTTTTTGAGACACTTTATAACTTCTTACTACTGTTAAAAATCTGGGGCTAATTAAGTTTGTATTAAACTTTTGTTCTAAAACTCCAAAGCATGTGGAACTTGCCGGGTTGTGTTTGCTGCAGGGAAGGTTTGGCTGCATGACAGCACCCAAACACACAGATCCCTGCCTGCCATCCTCTTTTGCAGGGCTGTAGCAGCCCTGGGGTGAAGTCTTTAAATGGCAAGTGTCTCCATGGGCTGATAGCATGGCAGGTGGGTTATGCAAACCCTGAGGGATGGAAATGTGCCAGTGGTGCGAGAGCTGGGTGCCTCCAAACCCAAATCTCCCTGTGCATTCACCTGGGAGGACCTTGGTGCACGAGGATGCCATCTGCTAAATCTGCTGGGGCAATCTAGGCAGTTCTTCATCCCCCAGGGAGGGAAAACTGGGAGTTGTGGGCTTGTGTGTGCCACACTTTGTGTGTGCCACATTTTGTGCGGCTCCTGTCACCCACTTAGCTGCAAAAAGGGAGGGAGCCTGAGGCTGATGACACCTGAACAAAAGGAAAATTCACTTGGAAATGTCTGCCAGCACCAGAGGAGGCTGACAGTGGTCCTGGTGGACTGATGAGTTGGTTTCACGTGGCCAAACTTGCTGCTCCTGCTGGAGAAGTCAAGGAGACATGGATTTGCCTGGCCACATGTCCTGCTCCCCCGACAGCAGTACCTGAAATGTCACAGCCAGCCCATGGTGCAAACAAAGCTGTGGTGCTCATTAAAAGCCCCTGGGCAGCTCTGTATGCCTAGGGGGTGCTCCATGTGGCTGGGCAAACCCAGAAGTTTAGCCAGCTTCCAGAAAAGTTTGGAATTGCTAAAAATTCTAAAAATCCAGACATCTAAAAATCCAGGTGGCTGCACTCAGCAGGCTGAATTATCAAGCTGCCTCCCATGGCCCCTCTCAGCTGAGGGACATTTCAGCCTCAGCCTCCTCCTCCTCCTCCTCCTCCTCCTCCTCCTCCTCCTTGTGCAGGAAGAGTTGGTGTTGCAGTTGCCTCTCCTCTCCAGGCAAACCAGCAAGGAAGGGATCACATTCATCCAGCAGATTTGTAGTTAGATGTGTGAAGGAGACTTTGCAGATGCTCCTCCACTGCTGGGGAGCAAAGTGACAAACATCAAGGCAGGGTGATAGCCCAGCTCTGCTACTTACACCCTGATGTGTAAAATTATTTTCCCAATGAAACTGGAGGGGATTAATGTGGATAATTGGGCACTGTTCAGCTTCATATTTATATGAAGTGGGGGTAATATTTCCCACTGTAATAAAGAATTTATTAGATCAAAGTCCATTTGGTCTCAGTTATACTGTTCAGTTAAATGTGAGTGATTATGAGAGTATCTACATGGAAGGCTACTGGTGAGGCTGAAATCAGAGGCTCTGGCCATTCCTCTTATTAGTCTGATTTTCTATCTGGTTTCAGTGTTTCACTCTGCTCAAAAGAATGAACCTAGAACATGACACAGTAAAACCATAAGTACTTGGAAAAACAAACGGAAAGTCCAGGCAGGTAAAATCCCTCATAAATGCCTTTAAGCTCCATTCCCCTCCTCATTCTTAATTCCTTGAAATAACCCCACAGGATTGCATAAGCAATAAACAATGGTTAAGTTTGTGCCCAACAATTGTCACAACTTCCCTTAAATGCATTCTTATTACATTGTGTCCTACAGATTGTGGAATGGGGAATTGCAAAGTAAACCAAATACAGTGATTATTTTTTTTTTTTTTATATACTCTGGCTAACATTTAACAGAGCTTTGCAGCAGAAACAACCTCAGGATCAATCTCTGCCCCTCCTCATCAAGGTTTACATTTGATTTCCCTACACAGGAGAGGAGGCCACTCAGCAGTCCAGCAAGGAGCTGTGAGCTCCTGTTTTTTTAATAGAAGAAACCACCTCATGGAAATTCAGAGACTTCCCAAAGACTTCAGCCCCCTCAGGGCGAATGTGAGCTGCTGTGATCATTGCCACTGTCCCGTTTAGCCCCAGGGAGGGTGGCACTAAGGCTGAAGTGTCCCCTTGGTCCCTTTCTGTCTCTTGACAGCCCTGACTGTGCTGCTGCAGGTGAGAAGGTTCTGCTCCAAACTGCAGGAGTGACCAAACTGTGCAATGTCCTGGGCACAGATGGAAAAAGGAAAGCTGAAGTGCTGCTGCTGCTGAAGTTCTGACTGCTTTGCTGGTCAGAACAGGTTTAAGGGAAAGGCTGCTGCCCTGGAAATGCCATGCTCTTCTCAGTGCTGTCCAGTGTCACACTTTGGAAAGTTCACAGCTCGTGTGCAGTGTGAAAAGAAGCCTAAGAAATAGGTAAAAAAACCCAAACGCCTTTTAAGGTTCCTGACAGCTGTGACTTGTGAAAGAACAAAAAACCAAATTTCTGCTTATTTCTGTGCGAGCCTTGTGGGCTGGCTGCTCTTTTGATCGAATTACTTTTAATCAACAGGCAAGATGTGGGTCACACTCAGCCACGCTTGAGATTTGGAGAGAAGAGCCTAAAGAGGGAACACAGTGCTCTTTCAGCCTCTCTTTCTTGGGAGGCAAGTGATGTTATCCCCTACAAAACTCCAGAGCAAAGCCCTGTTGTGCTGCCTTACACCTGAAGCCAAGCAAGCCCCTGCACCCTCTTTCCTGCACCAAGCACATGAAACTCAGGTAGAAGTCACTTTTCAAAAGCTGTGCTAGAAAGAATGTGTTAAAAGATGTTGAAAAGCTCTCTCCAGTTCTCTTTTCCTTTAATTTATTTTATTTTATTTGCTATCTTAATTCCTATCTAATTTCCTATTTTATTTTATGTTGTTTTATTTTATTTTATTTCCAATTTTATTTTATTTTATTTTATTTTATTTCCATTTTATTTCCAATTTTATTTTATTTTAATTTATTTATTTTTATTTATTTTATTTTATGTTATTTCCTATTTTATTTTATTTTATTTATTTTTATTTATTTTATTTTATGTTATTTACTATTTTATTTCATATTTTATTTTATTTTATTTGCTATCTTATTTCCTATCTTAGTTCCTATCTTATTTCCTATTTTATTTTATTTTATGTTATGTTGTTTTATTTTATTTTATTCCCTATTTCATTTTATTTTATTTTATTTTATTTTATTTTATTTTATTTTATTTTATTTCATTTTATTTTATTTTATTTCCTATTTATTTTATTTTATTTTATTTTATTTTATTTTATTTTATTTTATTTTATTTTATTTTATTTTATTTTATTTTATTCTCTTCTGGGCCTCCCCAAGGTCTAACTCTTTCACCAGCACTGCCAGGCATATATTTGCAGTTGCATCATATGCAGCAGATTACGGGGCCGGCGGAGCTGGGCTGCTGACCAAGCTCGCTCTGCCTGCACTGGGATTCCACAGCCAGCCTTAAATATCCCGGTTATTTTTATCCTCCTACGTAGCACCGCCGGAGCCCGTCCCACTGGTGGCAGGGCAACAGCTACACAATGTTTCCCTTCAGTCGGGAAGGGAAATGGAAAGAGTTCCAGGCTTCCTGATCACATGGTGCCTGAAGTCAATGAAGAAAATTAGGGAAAAAAAAAAAACAAAACCAACCGAAACCCCCCCCCCCCCCCAAAAAAAAAAAATCCCAATCGACCTCCTCCCTCCCACTTCTTTTTTTTTTTTTAATTTTTTTTTTCCCTTTCTTTTGTAACAAGCTGGTCCAGCTTAACCCTTGGCACAAAGCACGCCTAAGAGAGAGCAGCCTGTTGGGACACAAGCCAGGAAAGCATCAGGGGAGAGGAAAAAAAAAAAAAAAAAGAGCACAAAACCAGAACATAAACACAAGATTGCTGTAGTAATTGGTGGCTCTGAAAAACATTAAGGAAATGTGAGGCTCGTATGAAACATCAGCAGACAAGAAGCAGGGTGATGTCAGATGGCCTTCCAGGATTAGAAACCCTTTAAAAGCTCCCGAGTGCGGAGCTGCCCGTGAAAAACACAGCAGCTCTTCAGCATGGAAGGAGCTGAGGAGGATGAGTTCTGCCTAAAAAAGTAACTTAACAGCTCCAAATCCGCTGGTGGGAGAGAGAAAGCAAGCAGGGTGGGAAAATGTAAAACCTGTCCTCTAATTATGTGCTGGGATAATTGCTTCTTTTCCTCTAGCAATCTTTTAAAGACGTTTAAACACCCCGAAAAAGTGAAAGCACACACACAGTCTGCACAGGCTGGGGCGTGAGATTTTTTTTGGCTGGGGTGTGTTCACACTGCTCCTCCAGCTTGAGGGGCTTCTGACACCCCTTAAGCCAGTTTTCTGTGCTCCCCAAAAGTTCTGCACATGGGCGTGAAGTGCTTACAGAGAGGCAGAGCATGTAAGAGCCTTTCTTTTTATTAAATATGAGGACTGAGAAAGCCATGGCCGCTCTTCAAAATGAAAGACCCTTGAATTTAGTACCCTGTGTTCTCTCTGTGGGGTGTGGATTGGTGGGGTGCTAGGCAGGTTTTATTTTCCCTGCTTTTCCCACACCAGCTTTCTGGAGAAACTAAGAGAGGATTTCAAGATGAAGTTTTATTTTGTGGGATGAATGTGTGATTCAAGCAACGCCTTGTGCTGCCTTGGGATGAGCTGATTTCAGAGAAAGGGGTCATAAATACCAGATACTTCTTGATTAGGGGAATGATTCCCAAGTTCTCCCTGGTTTACACCTACCAGCACTGTATGAAGAGGCTGGGATGCATATCACTTCAGCACCTCTTGTAGGGAAAAGAAAAAAATCACTTTTCCAGCTAGGTAAGCCCTGAGTTTGGAAGGCAGCAAGCCGGGAAGGTTGTTCCTTCAGTGATTGAAACTTGTGACCAATTTCCAGCCCCAAATAAACCTTTCCCTACCAACAATCCTCAGCAGAGAGCTCTGCTCCCACCTGTTTCTGCTGCAGGGTGGAAGCAGAGAAGCTGCTCCCGCCCCAGCACACCCTGCCAGGGGTCAGGCTGAAGCTGCCTTCTCCTGGGGTGATTCCTTCCTTGCCCCACATCCCTTGCAGTGAATTTCCATAAAACAGCCTCATCCTGGGGCTTTGTGGCGCTGCCAGGGGGGCTGCAGCATCCCCTCATCCCCTGGGCAGCACCTCTGGCAGGTAGGCTGGGCACGAGCACGGGGTTTCGTGTGTTTGCAGGAGGGACACTGAAAGACAAAGACCTGAAAATTACCCCTGGCACAGCTTCTGGGCACGAACTGGCCTCCGCCACAATCACCCGAGAGGGAAAGGAGGAAAAGATAACACTTCATTTTTAATTTTTGAGCAGACCCAGGGTATTTTTCCTCAGCAGTCTCTCATCCGTGGTTGGAAACCACATGCCATAATGGTTTAAAAACATGTGGGGACCTGGGACAAGAAAGATGAATTCGCTACTAATGACAGCAACAATCAGAAAGTCTCCCCACTGCATTTATTTTATTTTTTTTTGCCCCTCTCCCAAATAAATATGTGGCTCTGTGCCAAGGTGCCTGATGAGAGTGTTTAATGAACCAAACATATTCCACAGCGAGTGTTTTCCCAGAGATGTCTCCTTAATTGCCACAGATGATTTGCTTAATTCTCTGGTAGTTTTATTTTCAGAAGAATTAAAGGGGGGTTGGGGGGGGGTGAAAAAAGAAGAGGAAGGAAGGAACATAAAGAGACATAAAGAAGGAAGGAAACAAGAATAAAGAAATAAAAGAGTAAAAAGTAAAAAATAAACACGGGGAAAAAGAGAAAAGATATATAATATCTCAGTATCTAATAAAGACATAAATAGAAAAAGAAGAAAGATGGAAAGTAAGGGAAAAATGGGGAAAAAGTGAGAAAAGTAAGAAGGACAGAAGAAAAGCAGAGCTTTTAGGGTACAAATATGAAAACATTGAAGGGTTCAGCAAGCTCATTACAAGTCAGTAGAACTATAATAGAAAAAAAGGATCGGAAAGAACGGAATTGTAGTCACAAAACTGCTAAAGCCAAACAGAAAGAGGCTTTGAACAGAGGTTAAAAAAAAAAAAAAAGAAGAAGAAGAAAAGAAAAACACTCTCCCACACATTATTTGTTTTTCCTACTTCTTTTGGCTTCTTTCCTCAGGGGAAAACAGAAATACAATACCAGACATGATATAGTTATTAAGGACAAAAAAAAAAAAAAAAGAAAATAGCAAGAGAGTTTTCTAGCAACTCCCTCAAAAAACAAACGGTGCTAGGCAAGCCCTTCCCAAGGAGAGGAAGTTCGGGATGCAGGGTGGGGAGGGGGCTGCAGAGCATCCCTGCATCCCCCGGGGACATCGGGGCGCTCCTCACGCGTTAATTGACCGGTGCCAACCCCTCCTGCCACGCGAATATTGTTACAACTGCAATGACAAAGGCGCAGACCCATCCCGGAGACTTCGCCTGGAATCGGGTGTCGTCGGGGCAGGGATATTTGCACATTTGGGATGTGGGTGTCCCCAGCGCTCCAGACAGGGCTGCCGCCGCCGAGCCAGTCCGCATTGTCCTCGGGCTTGTGTCTCCTCTGCTTCGGCTGGGGCGCTGCAGATGTTTCCAGGCTGCTTGCAAAAGCAGAACAGATGTGCCCTGGCTCTGTCGCTGGGAGCAGCTCCAGGTTCTGCCCAGGACACCAGTCCCGGGTCTGTGCAGGTGGAGGGAAGGAGGGAGGGACGGACAAAACCCCGGACAGACAGACCCCAGGCAGCTGCAGACACAGAGGGGAGGTCGTGGCATGGTCATGGCATCCCTAACAGGGGATGATGTGGGGGAGATCTTCCTCTGGATCCCATCTGGGTGTCCCATCTTCCTAGGAAGTGCTGACCACTGGGGTTCTCCTCCTGAGCTCCAGGTCTGTGGAACCACTGCCTTTCTGGAAGTGTGACAAACAAATCCAGCAGGACTGGATTTGCCAAAATTGAGCTGGAACCAAGGCGGGAGAACCTACGCTGGGGCCTTGGGGGTTTGTGTAGATTTTCCAGCTGCAAACTGGGATTCCCTGCCCTAGGTGACCCTGTTTTTGTTCCCTCAGTGTTTTCCAGAGAGGGAGTTGCCCTTTGGAAGCTGCTGACCACTGGGGCTCTCCTCCTGAGGTGCAGGTCTGTGGAACCACTGCCTTTCTGGAAGTGTGAGAAACAGAGGTACAGTCAAGACTGGACTTGCCAAAATTGAGCTGGAACCAGGATGGGAGAACCTACACTGCATGGGCAGAGCTGGAGCCTTGGGGGTTTGTGCAGGTCTTCCAGCTGCAAACTGGGATTCCCTGCCCTAGGTGACCCTGTTTTTTCTTCCCTCAGTGTTGCCCAGAGAGGGAGTTGCCCTTTGGGTGCTGCTGGCCTGGTGTTCTGCATCACTGTTGGCAGAAAATCAGGTTCCAAACAAAGCCCAGAACAAGCTGCTTTTCACCTGGCTGTTGCTTGCCTCGGTCTGTTTGCTGGAAAACTGAAGTTTTGCTGTTTCCCGCACCTTCTGATCACTTTTCTGCATCCAGCTGTGCTCTGTAAGCAGGCAAACCCTAATGTGCTTCAAACAACCCCGCAGCTCATCTGTTCTTCCATCTGCCTGAAACTGCGAGAATTCCTAACGCTGCTGTGAGAAGGTGACAAAACCAGCGTGGGTCAAACTGGGCAGCATGTCTGGAAGAGGCCGATGTTGATGATGAGAGGGCAAGGATGAAGGCTGAGAAGTGTATTTCCATCTAGAATTGGCTTAATTCTGAGTGAAAATTCAATACCACAGGATGGTCACAGGAAGCTGTCGCTGCTTAGGTCCTGCTTGCAACCTCTGCAGTTCCCTCAGTGATTGGGGCAGCTGCCAGAGAGCCAAAGAGGATCACTGCTGCCAACAAGAGATGAATTGAAGCCCTCAGGAGGAAGAGTGAAATGTTGTTTAGAAGTCAGGAGTCTGCTGCCTGAAAGTCAATACAGACTGTGGAGCTGACGCTGGAAAAGGAATCGTGCGAGGGCTGTTCCAAGTTCAACTAACTCAAAAGTCAGATATTTCAAAGAACAGCTCAGTGCCGGGCTCCGCTCCATTTGTCATCCAGGGAGAGATTTTGACACTTCCAGAGGGCAGCGTGGCCCACCCACAGTCTGAGGCAGTCTGAGAGCCACATCCCATTCTGCAGGCTGGAGAGCCTGGCTTAGGTGGCACTTATCTGCATTCTGCTGTTCCCTCCTGACCTTGCACAAGGGCACCCACTCTGACACTCAGTGCCTCCAAAAGATCTACCAAAGGTTTAACATCTTGCAGTCAGAAAGAGCTTTTAGGCTTTTTTGTTGTTGTTGTTGTTGTTGCTGCTCTGAGAACATTTCAAGGGCCTGGAAGTAATAACTGCCAGAAGGCTGCAGAAGATTGTTCCTACAAACTGAGAGTGGCATGGAATTAAACATCTTTTGATGCTATCTTATAGGCTGCCAACAACCACTCCTGCCATGGGCAGGCCACTCAATTAAAATGAAAAGTGAATCCCTTAATGTGGTTAAATATATATATAAAAACTTCAGGCAGCCAAATGACCATTTTTATGCTGTTGTTACATTAGTTGAGTTTTTTAAACTTATTTTTTATCAGTGTTACCCCTCTTTTGTTATTATTGCAATAAATTTAATAATTAAAATATAATAATCAGAGGAGCGGAAAATTTCTTACACCACAATATCACTGCATAGAGGACGCACTTTGTGACGTGGTGGAGCTTCTGCACTTCCATGGTGAGCTCTGTTTTTCAGAGGAGGTGTTGCTGGTCTGATTTTGTGTTCAGAGATGTCAGGAATAGACTGACTGAATGTCCCACTATCAGGAATGCTGCCTTCCTCCTTCCCTGCATGGCTCCTCATGCCAGGCTGCTGTGGGAAGCCACCAGGGTGGAAATGTCACTCTTACAGTCACATGAAATATTCTGGTGGCTTTGGAGGCATGTTTTATATGCATTTCTCACTTTTCACATTCCTCATTGGGTGGGGACTGCTTTATGTAGTACCAGACCTGTGAGTTAACACTCAAATGTCCATTTTTGGAGGGTCTAGGGGACTTTTCTGCCCTAAAACCAGCACCAATGCCACCAGGATGTCCCAAACAAGCCTCACTCAGTTCAGTGGTTGCCCTCCTATCGATTTCAGCTGGCTTTGATTTGTGTCTAAAATACCAGACTTTTCCACAATGGAAGAGGCCAAATTTTTGGACCTCGTTTTGTCATACCCCCTACTAAATTTATCCCTGGAAGTGACCTCAGAATTTTTTGAACAACCTTCTCTCTGGCTTTCTAAACAATGTCTTGATTTCGCCAGAGGAAAAGGGAAAGAGGCTCTTTAAACCAGCAGAACACCCTTTTGTTATATCTCAGATAAATCTGAGCTAATCATAAGTCAGCCCATCCGGTCACAGCGGCGTCATTGTCTCCAGTGCTGATTAATGGGTCAGGGCTAACTTTAAACTGGCACTTCCTGGTCTGCTGCTCAAAACCAGGTTTTAAATGGCCCCTAAATTCCACTTTCACCCTGGCCCGCTCAGGGGGAGGCTGAGCCTGGAAGGGGACAGCTGGCTGCAGGCTTGTGCTGTCACATCATCCACCCAAAACCTGGCCTGAAGCTGCACCTGAGCACCTGGAGGAGCTTCCACAGCCTGGCCAGCAGTGTGGCACCGTGAAGGGCTCCACAGAAGGAGGGGTGAAAAAGAGAAACAAAACCTCAGTGGATGTCATAAGGACCCGGGTTTGTTTATGTAACGTAGGGGGCTGAATCATATCTCAGCCTTTCATCACCCAGCCCTGGAACAGTAGTACTTTAATAACGGCTAATTACAAAAATATGGAAAAAATTTGAAGCCAGAGCAAATGAGGAGGGTTTTTTTTTTCTTCTTCTTCTGATGCAGTTTAAGTTCCCCAAATGCCAGTCATTGTTTATTTTTGTCCAAACCTCCCCTTTCTTATTTGACAGCTCAGATTCTTGTTTCTCTTAATGGATTGTAGTTGGAGAGGCTGCTTTTTTTTCTTTGTAATTAATATATAAAAGATATTTAATATTTTGTAATTTCTACATACTTTTGGCAGGTAAGACCGGAGAATTTCTTTCCAGTATACCTGATGCTTTATTAAAACCAGTGCTGGAATCATGGTCATTAATGTGCTTTCTCTGCTCTTTTGAATAGAGTGTGGCTCTCAGACCTCCCACCTAGACTCCGGCTCATTAGGGACATGCGAGATCAAGAGCTTTAGAAACAAAATTGATTGTTGAATACTTGTGTGACGTGGCATGGCAAAGCCCTGTTCTTGCTCTGGAGAGGCAGGATTTTGTTTCCATGGGTTTTGTTTCCTTCCAAGCTGTCTCCTCATGCCCACAGAAGTTCTGGATCTCTCAAAGGCAGGAGGGCATTCTGGCTGATGTTCTGCGGGATGTGAGTTCCTAGGAGGAGGTTCCTGGCTGCAGCAGGACTCGTGGAGCAGCTGGATGTGGATCACGACAGCTGGGTGCTGTAGCACCATTTTCCAAGTGCTGTTGTGGCAGGATTAGATCTCTGTGCCATTCCTGCAGAGATGTTTTTCTGACCTGCTCTTGGCGCCTGCCATGGGTGGATGTTCCTGATGATCTTCTGCACTAAGAGAGTACCCTCATCACAGAAAGATCCTTTAGTGAGGCTTCTGCCTCACTAAAATCATGGAATCACAGAGTTAACTGGGTTGGAAAAGACCTCTGAGGTCATCCAGTCCAACCCCTAAATTTAAAATTTAAACCATGGGTTCTTAGACAGCTTGCCACAGACATGGAGAACAGGCTACTAACTCTCTCTCTCTCTCTTAATTTCTTCAGGAATGCTTGCCCTCTCTGCAGTGGGTACCCTGTCCACACTGCAGGAGTGTCCCCTGTGTCCCCTGAAAGTCACCATGGTCTTGTCCTGGGCGTTTCCCTTTCAAGAAACCTGAGGAGGGGATGTGAAGGGAGAGCTTCCTAACAGATCCATGGGCACCCAAGTGGACCAGAACTAAAAGTTCCCCACGAAAACCAACTGAACACAAAGTGCCCCGAGATGCATGTGGCTGCAGGGACCCTGCTCATGGCAGTGAGATGATTTTCCAGGCCGCACTTCTGGAAGCAAAGGGAAGGGTGGCAGGCCTCACACAAGAGCTCTGTTACCCGTGCTGTGAAGCTGCTGTGGCTGTCCCTGCCCCAAGCTGATGAGCTCTGAACCATTTCTGGGCTTGCTGCAGGCCACAGAACTCAACTGCCAGGCAGCCTGGATCAGAAGAGGAGCCAGTAATGTGTGTGTGATTAAATGGTGCCAACTGTTCTCGAGGCTGGAGAGCAGACCTGCTCATTTCCATTGAATACTTGAACCCTCAGATTTTGGCAACCACTGGCTTTATAAATATATCCAGCACTAACAGGACTCTCTGTGCCTGGAACAGTGGCACAAACATGGTGTTACCTCTTCTGTCTCCCTCAAATTTCCAGACTGCACTTGGAAATGGGACATTCTGGTGCAGTTGCTGTGACATGGCAACGTGTGAGGGCATGGACAGGTACACCTGCAGGGAGTCAAGCCAAATTTGTGGTCCAAACTCACCTTGTGGGGTTGGCGTGGTGGAAACCAGGACCCGCTTCTAGAAAATGACATTTCTGTTTGTGAAACTGACAATGGGCTTCCCCTGTGTGGACCATTGCCTGCATGGAGCTTTTCTGGGGTCACCAGCAAGCCAGGAACAGTGACCTGCTCATAACCACATGCTTCTTCAGGCATCCATTTGAATTTGGAAAAAAAAGAAAAAAGAAAAAAGAAAAAAATAATTTTCTAAGCAGGGTAATTTAATAAGTATGTTTGGGTCATGCAGAATATGACCTTGAGAAACCACCAGGGCTGTAATCTTATTGGAGAGTTGGCCTTTGTGCTTCCCAGCCACAGATGAAAACTCTGTGGTGCTGCCAGTCTTGAAATGCTGGTGAGGCTGTCTTACAAATGACATGCAAATACAGTATAAATAAGAAGTTCTATTTGTTTGTCTGGTTCTGGAGCCCTGGGCCATGTTTTCAGGCTTTTCTCTGCAACTCAGAGAGAAAAAAGAATAATTTCATATTGAAATTAAAAAAAACCCAAAAAAACCAACCAAACCAAAAAGCCTCTGATATTGTTTTGTAACTTCTAGCTGACAGGAACTGGAACTTTAAGCAAAATATCAGATATAATAAAGTTTGTGACAAAAGGCTGGAAGAGCTGGCAGCTCCACAGTGGAGCTTCCACAACCAGCACTGACTATTCCCTGTGGCAAGGAGCAGATTTCACAATGCCCAGGAAAGGAGCAGCTGCTCAATGGCCAGAGGATGGTCTGTAAACACTGCAGGATGCTGAGGGACCAAGAAGAGAAAACCACCAGGGCTGCTCCTCCCAAGGACAGCAGGTGCCTCCAGGTGAGGCTGGTGGGGGTGATGGATTCCACCCGGACGCTGTGGTCTTGGCTCCAAACAAATGCCCCAGCTGATGAACCAAAACAAATCAGGGCTGGATACATTCTGGGCCACCATCTCTCTTCAAGATCATCAAGTCCAACCCAGCCCCAACACCTCAACTAAACCCTGGCACCCAGTGCCACATCCAGGCTTTGTTAAACACATCCAGGGATGGTGACTCCACCACCTCCCTGGGCAGCCCATTCCAGAACTTTATCACCCTTTCTGTAAAAAACTTTTCCCTAACATCCAGCCTAAATTTCCCTTGAGACTGTGTCCTCTCATTCTCAGTTGCTACCTGGATAAAGAGCCCAACCCCACCTGACCACAACCTCCTTTCAGGGAGCTGTAGAGTGATAAAGTCACCCCTGAGTCTCCTTTTCTCCAGGCTGAACACCCCCAGCTCCCTCAGTCATTCCTCAAAGGCTGGGGAAGGAGTGAAGGAGAAGGGAAGATGGAGCTCTTTGTCTTTCAGGTCCTGCTTTGGCATTCCCCTGTTGGAAGAACACTTTGTTTAGCAGAAAGCAACAACCCTGCTGTCCTTGGATATCCTGCATCCCCGTGGAGAAAGGAGGAGGCAGGGCAGGAAAGCCAGCAGGATTACAAGTGCCAATGTCCCCTTCACCCTCTTCTGAGGGTGGGCAGCCTGCCTGGCCTCTGGAGGAGCAGCAAACCAGCTCCCCATCACTCTCTGGCCTTCAGAAGATAATTTTTGTTTCTTGCTCCGTGCTGGATAACCCCGGCGCGGAGGGAGAAAGAAAAATTAGTCGAAAAAGGAGAAAGGCTCCTCTCTCTGGGCAATGGAAATGAAACTTGTGACTTGGTTTCTGGGAAGCCCATGTGCAGATGTGCCTGTTGCACAACCCTCTGCTGTGGGCAGATAACTGACCACAGCACGTGGGACAGGGCGAGCCCTCTGCTCTGGGGCTGGATGTGGTGCTCGGCCAACAAAACCATTGGTGCTTTCTCATTTGCAGCCAGACCTGCAGGCAGCTGCAGCCAGGCAGGCACAGCTGGCGACTGCAGGAGTGGCTGCAGCAGCTTGTGGCACTGCAAAGGAGTGGTCACCAGTCAGTTACAGCAAGGAAAAGGCAAACGCTGAGGTGTTTCGGGAGGCCACTCGTGATGTGATAAGGAAGTGTCCTTGGCCATAGTGTTTCTATAAATACTTTGCGAGCAACTGCTGGTAAAACCTTCAGAGAAATTCCTCCTATAAATGGAAAAGGCTCCTGCAGTTTATATGTACTGCGTGTTAATGCCTGTGCAAGACACATAAAGTTTCCATTTTCCTTTGGCTCTCTTTCCTCCCCCAGTGTTGGGCTGTGTAGTCTTGATCAGTGACCACAATCAGCTCCATAAACTTCTGCTGAAGATGCAGGCTCGGGTTTTTAAAAAATAGGAGTAATTTTTCCTCCTATCCCCCTGTGAACTCTGGGTTCTCAGCTCTTATACCTGACTCTGAAATGTCTTTCCTGACCTTTGACTGCTGTGGGTGAGCTGTCTCAGCTGAACCCGCCTTGCTTATTTTAAACCTGAATGGCTTAACAGCCTCTTCTCAGGATTTTCCAGGAAAAAAAAAAAAAAAAAAAAGTGGTTTGGACAACAATCTGATAGACACTCCTCCTCCAGGCTGTGCCCTGCATTCTCCCAGTCTGGAGGAGCTTTCTTCCACAAAAAAAAACCCCAACAAACCATGCTTGCATTTTTAGCATGGAAGTTGTTTTTCAGGAACGGCCAGAGGTTGTGAAGGGTTGGATATTCAGCCAAGGAGAGTTTATAGGTCCACATATAGCACAGACTCATCACTGTGTGATTTCTTGTCATAAAAACTCCATTCCCTGTCAGGATTTGTTCATCCCTGTTCTCCATCAGCCAGGCAGCCTTCTCAGCTTCACCCATCACCAGAAAGGCTTTGGTATCAACCAAAAAAATTCTCCGGAGTCCCCAAACATTTCTGTTGTACGTACCCTGATATCTTTGTGGGCAGTGTGGGCTTAACAGAAAATAAAAAGGAATAAAAACAAAACAAAACAAACAAAAAAAACCCCACCAAAAACCAAAAAAAAAACCCCAAAATACCAACCCCCTCAAAAAAAAACCCCAAAAAAACCCAAAAAACCCCACCAAAACCAAAAGAAAACCCCAAAAATAATTAAAAAAACCCCAAAAAACAAGAAAGAAAACAAAAATAAACAAAATCATAAATAAACAAAATCATAGCTCCCATTAAGTTTGTGAGATTATCCTTGATATTTTCTACTTTAGGACAGCCCAAAATTTGGAATGTAGCAGGTAGCACGTTCTTTTTAGCTTCTGATTAAGTTCCAGGTTGAGTAATTGATTTCTGTTGCTCAAAAATTCCTCCTGCAGTTTCAATTAGATGCAATCATTAAGTTTTCACTTCCTTCTCTGAGCTGTTGGGTAATGCTAGTGTGCATTGTTCAAACTGTTGCCCTCCATCATCACAGAGATGGTTGCTGTGCCCTGGTGGATGATGCAATGTGATCCCTGCACGTGGCTTGCATATCTCTCTGCTGGATCTATGGAGTGTTTTAAGATGGTTGCATCGCAATTTTTGGCAAAAATTCCATATAAGTCATTATTATCATCAGGGTGGTACTCTATAGCAGTCAAAGTCAATATGTGCTCAGAAAAAAAAAAAAAAAAGGTTAAAGAAGATGAAAATTGAGTTTAGAATTCAGTCTATGCAAAAATCCCTCTGGCCCACAATATTGAAAGTCTTGGCATATTCATTTGGTTTGGGAGATAAAATTGCATTTCATGCTCTCCCACATAAAAATTATTCTTGGGTAAGATCTTAACACCATTCATTGCTCTGTAGGTCATGGCAGTTCCTCATTTTATACCTTGAGTGGTTTTTTGGTTTTGTTTTTTTGTTTTTTTGTTTTGTTTTGTTTGGTTGTTTTAGGGGTTTTTATGGTAGTGGTTTTTTTTGTTTGGTTGGGGTTTTTTTTTTTTTGGTTTCGTTTTTTTGGTTCAGTTTGGTTTTGTTTGGTTTTTTGTGCTGAAGGATGAGGCAAGTTTATGGTGAATGAAGATTTAGTTCCCACCGTAGCAATGGGAAGGATGGAGCTCTTCCTGAAGGAAAGCAGGTCTTTAAATCCAGGTTTTAGTAACTGTGGGCCCCCATGTAGTTAGTTAGAAATGAAATATAATCAAGGAGGACTGGAAATTACACTGCAAATTAATTTTAAGGCTGGACCTGTATCTCAAGGTTTGTAACTTCTTCCCCCAATGTGATAATTTTCTCCTGCCCTGTCACCAAAGCATTGTGGCTAATTGACAGGCACAGTTTTCAGACTGGTGTAGTTAATTTTATCTTTTAATCTGCTTACATATCTTCATCTTCATTTCTAAAGTTTCTCGAGATGATCAGCAAATTTTAATTTGGTAAATTTACCAAATTTGCTACTTGTTTGTAGATTTCTTCAGTGAAGATCTTGGATGAGTTGGTTTCTAGACCACTCACTGAGGGCTTCTGTGATTTCAGTGATGTGGCAGGGGGTTGCAAGGCTTATTTTGTTTGATGACTTACAGGGTTCTCTGCTAGTGGGTATTGCAAGGCAAAACTGCATTCAGTTCAGCCATATTCCACATTGTAATCCCATTTAATAAGGGGATTGTAATCCCATTTAATAAATCCCATGGTTTAATAAGGGCTAATATACGACCAATAAATGTCATTTACAACAACTGGGCTTTGAATGTATCATCTTTTAGTGGGGATTTACCTGCCCATTCAGATGACTGCTGCATTTTTCCTGTTCGCTCAGCTTTTCTCTAGAACACTGGAGCTGTGCTGATTGTTTCCATAACAGGTTCCAGCAGCATCCTCAGCCTCAGCTGTGACCTGTAATGATTAGGTAAGGATATCCCTGAATCCCTTCTGGAAACTGTCCTTTCTGATGGGCACTCAAGCCTACGAAGGTGCTGCAGGGGGTTTGCCTGTCTCCTGCAGGGGCACCCTGAGAGGGAATCCTTCACCAAGAGGCAGGAAAATCTCTTGCACTGTGGAACAAGTGCTTTCCTGATGAGAGCAGACAGCAGCTCTGCGTGCAGCTGTGCAAACACAAATCCCCTCCACCACCTCCTGGGGACAGAGGGGTTTGTCCAAAATTGCTGTAATGGGCTGGTGGCACAGAAAGATCCAGACCAGCCCAGCCCTTTTTTTCTGCCCCAGCCACTCACAGGGCACACCTGCAGCTCTTAAAACTTAGATTTTCTTTTCGAGTTTATTTGTGGGCCAAGGTCCGAGCGAGGGAAGAACTAAATACAAGGTAAATAACCCGGAGGTAGAAAAATGTGTTGCACAAATAATAGACAAAATGCACTTCCTGACATTTGCATCACCGTCACCTCTTACAAAGCATGCAAATGGTCTGGCAAGGGGGGTGAGCTCTCTGTGTATGAATGGAAAGCAAACAACAGATGAAAGGGGGAGAGAGGCAAACAGGCTGATGAGATGATGCTCATGCCTGAGAAACCTCTGGTGAGTGAGTGGCACTGTCTGCCAAAGAACTAAACCTGCTGTGAAGAGCACAGTGACTCACCAGCTCTGAAAGAGGCAGGGAATGGGATAGGGACTGACAGACAAGGGAGGGAAAGGGATTTTCATATGGGTGAGGAACAAGTGGAGGGCATCCATCAGCTCTGTTTATCAAACCTGGCAGAGGAGCCAGCTTTTGCTTTGCCCGTGATGCAACATTGGCAGGGTTTTTCCTCTTCTCTTTTCCTCCTGTCGTGTGCTGGGATAACAGCAAAACCAGAGTGCCTTCAGGCACTGTCAAACATTAACTCTTGCCCTTCTGCTCTTCCCCTCTGAGGGCTCTGCCCCTGCCATTCTTCCAGGGCTTGGTTGACTAAGAGGGTACATTTGGTATGGCAGCAACAATGGGAACAAGGATCAGAAGTGGCTGAACTATCCGCTGTTGCTGCTTTGTTCCCTGCCATTGTCATCCTGGCTTGGACTCTCCACTTTGGTCTCCCAGCACAAACACTGCCATCAACAGCAGAGCCATGCTGAGGCAGGACTCCCTGACAGGCTTGTACAAGCACTGCAGCCTTGAGGTTTAAATCTCACAAGGAACCATTTTATTCTCTGCGGAAATCCCTGGAATTTGTCGTTACTCTCCAGGACTTGAAATCAACCATAGTCTTCACTCCCGGACCTCCACAAGAGGAGGAGGAGGCTGCCTCTCGAAAAGCAGCAGTGAAACCTATGGATGAGCAATGATTTTATTTTTCCCCCTCCCATCATTTTGGTGATTCACCTTCTGACCAGGTCACAGCAGGAAGAGGAAGGCCATGAGTCACTGAAAGGAATTGGCCATGCACCAGTGGGAGCCATAGACACACCATGGGCTGTGTTTTTCATCTTCATGCTGCACTCCCATCATCAAGGGGACTAAATTACCCTTATGTCATATAGTGCCTCTGAGATTTTTGAAAGGGAAGGTGGTACAAAAGCCCCAAATCTTCCCCAAGTAACAGGCAATATGAGACAAGCACATGGCAGGTGTCATGTCCTTGTACTCAGCCTCCTTGTGCATGTTGCCCCCTCTCCACGAGTGAGCATTTACGCCTGGATTCATGGATCTGGAGGGCTGCAGCAGCCCCCCTCTGGGGCTGGAATGCAGCTCTTGGCTACTGAGCTGTGCTGTGAAATCTGCTGGGAATCATTTCCCTCTGCAAAGTAGCAGAAGGTATCTAGAAAAGAGCTGTGACAAATCAGACGCCTGTTGCTGTTTACTTCTGTCATGTGCTGCTCACAAGTTTAAATGCTGCCCCATTTCATCCTGAATCATTCTGGTTTCTGTGCAGCAGCAAAATCTTTTAGCAGTCTGGACAAGAGCAGCATCCTGTTCTGCATGACTGGCAACACTCCGATAGATAAATAAGCCTCAGACCTAAGTTTATAGTTTCAGCCCAGCACTAAGGGTTTGGAGTGCTTGGGAGAGAGGAAAAGGAGAAGCAACCTCCTGCTGTGGTGAGAGAAAAGGAGGAAACTTGTTGGAGCAAATGAAGGAGTATTTGGCAGGTCTTTGGGTGATAAGCCCACAAAGCAACTCTGCAGCAAAGTGAATTCATTCATCCTGGTAGGAGGTTGTCCTGGTTGAGGGCAAATTTGGGAGAGAACCCCCCCAGGAGTTCCTCTAGAAAGAACTTTCAATCGGCCCCTCTCACAACCGGTTTGGGAAAAAATACCTCCTTGGAGAAAAGTGGAAAAACCTGTTCATTAAACAATGAAAACTAAACAATATTAAACAATGAAACCTCTTGCTGCTCCAAAAGAGAGGCAATCTCACAAAGTCTCCTCCGTGGGCTGTGGCTCAGCTCACTCAGTCTCTGATCAGTCCCTGTGGTGCTGGAAATGCCGCGGCCCAGGCCCAGCCCGGTGGGTCACAGGTGTGAGCTGCCAGTGCTCTTCTGTTATTCAGTCTGGAGAAGGTCTAAACAGGTCCAAAGAAAAGGGGGAAAACCCCCCCCACAGTCTAGGGAACTTCTTTGTCTCAGCTAGCTAAAACTAACTAAAAGCAAAGGAGAGCTCTGTCTTGCCTTCTGTCCATCCGCAGACATCACAGTGCAGGAGCAGGAATGTGGAGCAGTGAGTGCAGTTTCTGAAAAGAAACTCCGTGCTTCTTCTCTCCCCCCTTCACTCTTGGAACATGTCTTAAAGGTGCAAAACTTATTATTCAGCATAAACAGAACATGACAACTGGGGATAAAAGCATCATATAGTCAACCTAGGACAGAGGTGTTTTATTAAACCCTCTCTGAGAAACTGAGTGGCTTTTGCCATCAGAGGATACAGCTTGCTTTCTTAGGCAGCAGGCTGTAACTAGTGCTATAAATCTTTCTTCAGCCATGTCCCTCTGACAGATCCTTCTTAATATTTCCCTAGTTCACAATCCTGGTTGCATATGAACACTATTCCATAGAGGTTATACACACGGATAAAGCTCCCATCCTTTGATTACTTTGGTGTCAGACTACTGTTGCTGCCCAAATAAGAGGCCTAAACATTTCTCAGTCCCTCAGCTGGGACTTTGTGTCTGCCTGTAGAAGGCCAAAAACTGGACCCCAGCTCTCCTGAGGCCAGGTCTCTCTTCACCTTCTTACACCATTTATCTGGCCCACACAAGCAATTCAAAACGATATCTGGAGTTTTCATCTCTGTTGGCAGGATGCAGCAGAGCTGAATCATGAGGTCCTGACCATGAGCTGTCTGTCTTTCCAGAGGCAAGGACACAGGCCCTCTGCCATCCCTGGGCACTGTGCACCAGCCAAGCTCTGCAGAAGGTCCTCAGACTCCAAACCAAGCAGGGAGTGGGCAGCAGTCAGGGGGAAATGGGCAGATTTGGAATGTTCCCTCTAGGAATTCCTCCTGCATGTGAGCTGAGGTGGATAAAGACTTTCTACACCAAGTTGTTAAGGCAAGTCCTGGGCATTTGTGACATGTTGTGATTCTCAGGGCTGTCCTGGAGTTAGGCTCCATGATCCTTGTGCCTCCCTTCTGGCTCAGCTTATTCCATGGCTCTGTGGTTCCCTGATCCTTTAAGTGAATGGAAAGGACTGCTGGATGAGAATCATCACACCCCACATATGTCCTTTGTGTATTACCAGAAAGAATTAAGCAGAACTTGTCAATGCAGGCTTGCTTTTGAAGGTAGCAAAATTCAGTGTTGCTTTGCAGCTGATGGACAAAAGCTCATTGGGTTGTTTATTTTTGGGGGTTTTTTTTTGTTTATTTTGGGGGGGAGGTTTGTTTGGTTGGTTTTTTGGGTTTGTTTTGTTTTGTTTTTTGTTTGTTTGTTTGTTTGGGTTTGTTGGGGCTTTTTTGTTTGTGGGGGTTTTTTTGTTGGTTTTTTTGTGTTTTTCTGTGGGTTTTCTTTGGGTTTCTTTTTGGTTTTTTGGTTTTTTTTTATTTTTTGGGGGGTTTTTTGTTTATTTGGGGTTTTTTTGTTTTTTTTGTTTGTGGGGTTTTCTTCGGTTTTTTTGTTTGTGGGTTTTTTTTTTTGTTGCTGTTTATTTTGTTTTGGGTTTTTTTGGTGGGTTTTCTTTGGGCTTTTTTTTGGGTTTTTTTTTTGTTTTTTGTTTTTTGGGGTTTTTTTTAGGTTTTTTTTTATTTTTAAGGTTTTTTTTTCTTGTTATTGTTTTTGGTTTTGGGGTTTTTTTTGGTTTTTGGTTTTTTTGTGTGTGTGCGCTTATGTGACCCTGGGCTTGAAAGGCAGGTTGCTGTGTGGCAAAGGCAGCTGGCAAAAAAGTTTCAGGGAAGCCAGGAGATTTCTGGAGCTTATGGAGGGCAGCTTCAGGGTGCATGCAAGTCATGAACTGAGCAGAGGGGATCCTTTGCTCGACCTGGCACTCACCATGAAGATGGAAGGCTGAGGGCAGGCACCATGAAGCTGCGAGCAAAGCAGAATAAGCCTGGACTTCAGAAGAACAGATTTACCCCATTGCAGGGAACCTGTCACAGTCTGATGGAAAACTGCCCTTGGGGGGATCAAAAGGATCCAGAAGAAGCCACCTGATCTTCCATGTCAGCTTCTTCAGAGCAAAGGAGTGGTCTGCTGTGAGGTGTAGGCAGCTGAGCAAGGCTGGGAATGGGTCAGCACAGGGGACTTGGAGCTCTCTGGGGACAGAAGGACTCACAGGCAGAATCAGGGAAAGGCTGCTCAGAGGATGGAAAATAGGAGTGGGATCAGGAAAGTCGAAGCTCATCAGGAGCTGAAGCCATCAGACAGCACAGGGGACAACAGTATCTTTCTATAAGGATTTTGGCAGTAAAAGGAAGCCTGAGAATGTTGCAGTAAGGTAGAAAAATTATAAAGGAAAACCTTATAAAACAAGGCTTGCTCTGGCTAGCCTGTCATTACTTCTAAGTTAAGCTAAGTAGTTTGAAAGTTCCCATGTGAAAGCAATCCTGTTGTGAGCAGTAAGCTAGCATAACAATCTATTCCTGGTTAAAAAAACACAACTTACACCTGTATAAACTGATTTTACACCGTTAGATAGAAAAATGAAAACTATCTCTCACAAACAACTTCCCTGCATGTAAGCACTGAGAGTTTGACCAGTCAATACAGAATAACAACTTGTTACTTAACAATAACTAATTGGCAAGAAAGCTACTGACCAATGGGAGTCACACACTAGGTCTGTAAAACTGCGAGAAAAGGAGATATGTGAATAAAGAAGGGGCTTCTTCCACCATGAAGAAAATGCAGTCTGTGTGATTTAAGAAGACCACAGGGTCACAGATCATTGGGCAGAGGTGTTCATTGTCTCCAGATCCAAGAGGACAGGTTCTTTGGCAGCCTCGTGTCCAAAGCTGGACAGGATGTAGAGCCCTCCCAGCTGTGATTCTGTGACAAGACACGCAGAATCAGCGTCTGATTTTTCCCATGTATTTATGGGTGTTGCTGTTAGGTACTCAGCCACAGGGCCAGGCTGCTTGCTTCACATTTTTACCTGGGTCTGAAAGACACAGCTTGAAACTGAGTGAAAAAAAATATTCAGTCCTATTTGCCTTTGTGGAGCTTATAAAACTAAAAGGCCAAGTTCTACTGTGCTGATTTGGTTGTAGCCATGAGGGTAGGCTGTGCTGGTGTCAGCCTAAAAACTCAGGTGAAATTGCCCGTTAGGAACTCTGATTCCTGAACAGCCACCATTGAGGCATGGTCATGCTATACCTGGATAAAAGAAAAGACTCTGTGCTCCAAGGGGACTGTTAATCAGGCAATCCAGCTTCACCCTTGCAAGGTGGACTAATTTCTGCAATAAGAAACTTGTCGAGTTCCCTAAATTATGGTCAGTTTCCTTAGGAATGGGGAAAGGCAGAGGTGTGCAAAATGGGCTTTGAAACCAAATCGTAGCACCCAGTTTCACAACTGGGATGAAGCCAGCACTCAAGCTCAGCTTTCCCAGACTCAAGCCTTGGTCTAAGCTTTTCAGCCCATTCTTTTTTTATTATCTGCTCTGTTTTCTTTCTCCTAGCTGTCAAAGTTCATGCCACAGTGTTTGGATATATTTGAGCAGTTTAGTGTGAGTTTTAAATTCAGAGTTATACATGTCCTAGCTAGGATAGCATGAGAAATCCTGGTTCGTCAGTGTTGTTTTCAGATTGAGCCAGAGACATCAGAGACAGCACATCTTGAGTTTATAAGTCTGATTTTTCTTTTCTTACTAAAATAAAGGGGAATTTGTACGTTACATAGCATTGTTTATGCTGAGAAATATTTTCAGTGTACCCAGGGTGTGTTATGTTTCATTCCCTCTTGTTTCTGTGTAGCACTGTTGATTCTGTCCAAGTTGCCATCAAATACATATTTATTTTCTCAGGGGTACCCAAATATTTCCAAGGTGGAGTGAGAAACAGAAAGCTTCACAGCTGATATGTGTTTCCCCCTTGGAATGACATCACTGTTTAATTCCACCAGATATTTTGCTCTTTATACCATTTTGACAGAAAGAGAAAGCTGTTGCCCTTTGCATTAAGGTGGAGAGTTTTAAAGGCTGAAATCAAAGGGAATGTAGAGCATGATGTAAGAAATCAATCTCTGTGCATACAAATTGTGATTTATAATCTAACACACCAAGTTATGTTTTCTCCATAGTAATTCCAGGATTAATTCAGATGAGTCCCAGAAAAAAGAATTCCCACTCTTGGTCTTTTTAACAGGTGGTTTGTGCATAAAGGTCAGTTTCAAGAGGTTCTTTACTAATTGAACTTAACCTTAAACATATTCATTTATGAAAAAAATGAAAGTGGTGCAATTTCTACCAAAAAAAAAGTAAAAAAAGAAATTAAATTTTTTTCTTTTGCTACAGCCAACGTATGGCTGTAGAGACACAGACTTACAAAAAATGACTTTCACGAAAATCAGTAACACAAAAACCCATGATCCAGAACAGCAACAAGTGGTGCTAAACCATGTAGTGATGTAATTTTGTCACCAGTTGGTTCAACCTATGAATGAAATCACACTGGTTATGAAGCAGCAGAGATCTGTCCCCTTTAGTCAAGTAACTCCAGGAGTCTGCATTGAAATGCAAATAAATAAAGCATTTTGCTGTGGGCAATTGAAATTAATCCTGCTACAGGCATAAATTTTTGGCTACTCCCCAGATGCTGCCCATATTTGAAGATATAATCTATGAGGTAGTTTAGGGTTGTTTCTGTGGATTAAGGGAGGATCAGAAGCAGAGCCTACCATTGATCTAAGTTAACTTTTGCCTCCTAAAAGGTCTTTCAAGTGCCTCTCACATGTAGTTAGAAAATAATTTTTTGGGACCTCTGCAGAATATTTGTCAGTGATTTTTTATCTTCTTTATTTTTCTCTTGTAAAAATTGCATATTTGCCCTCATTTTTTGCTTTATGATGTGAAACATCACAACAACCTGAGAGTAGCACAAAAATGTTGACTGAATTCAATACCTAACTTTCCCATCTAAAAAGAAAAACAAATACTTGCTTTCCAGTCAGCCCCCAAACTTTTTATATTCCTCTTTATTTATTTTTTTTTTCCTAAGTGGAGTCAGGATATGGTTAGAGATTAGTGGTAAATAGAGATAGAAGGATGTAAACTAGACAATAACTTAGTTAGAGAAGAAGAAGGAATATTTAGAACATTTAAATCAATTATAAACTACTCCTTGACTTCCAGACAGGAGCAGGTTAACAGAAATGCAAGAACAGCTTGCATTAGACATGTGGTCCATGCAGCCCCAAGAAAACACGGAGGGAAAAGGGATCTGCACCTCAGAGGAAAACAAAATTATCCACATAGCTTTTTGCTGAGTGAGTGAATCAACAAGTCAGCCAGCATCTGCCCCGCTCATTGTCTTGGCAGGAATCCTTGTGGCAACAATGTCATGTAAACTTTTATTTGGAGAGGCTTTGAATCAGCTAACTAGGGGGAAAAAAAAAAAAACCAACCAAAAACTTAAAACAATAGGTGCAGAAGAAGTGGGAAAATGAATGCAACTCAGAATTTAGATTTTCAACCAGGCTGTCTATATAATGGAATGGGCAACAGAGCTTCCTCATGAGATTACGACTTAAGATGTTTACAAACACATCTACAGAAATCCTCCTTTCCCATTATCTGGGATGGTGTTGGATGCATTCCTCAAGGCACTTGTCATAGCCAGTGGACTTTGCAAAAAATGGTGCGGCTTCAAATCGTATTAATTTCAAATTCCCTTCCTTGGCTTTCATTTTAACATTTAATTTGGGCCTCTCTTGCCTTGAAGTGTGTTAGATCTCTACGGATTTCTCCTTCGAGAGGCACAGGAGTGATTCCTGGTGCTCCTCTGGTTCTGGGCACCACCTGTAGGAGCAATGCCCCTCAAAGCCACATCACATCTGGCAACAGCTGGGGGTTTCAGGTGCTTCACCTGAGGCACATAAACGGGATGGATTTTCACACACAAGCAAGCAATTGTTTGAAAATCACAAAAAAAGCGTGAATAAAATGAATAATGCAGGGAGCATGACAGTAATGGTAGGTGACTGCCTTCACAGCCCAGCCCATGCCAGTGAGCAGCTCTGAAGGAAAAGTGAGCTGAAAATATGGTAAAAGACACCTGGAGATTTGGTAGAAATAGGCAAATAAATGTCTGACAGCACTTATTAAGATCCAGGCCATTTCCCCATGCTCTAGTCAAGATCCCAAGCACTTTATTTTGCTGTTCAGTGGGCTCCATTTCCATGTGGAAGAAAGAAAGTGCTGACCTGACCTGAGATATGCCATTTCACCAATTTTTACTTCCTTTTGTGGATTTAGTAACCCTGGGTTAAGAAAGTGAGTGAAGTTTTAAGTAAATGAATCTGGTTTTTCAGTGGCATCACTTAGGGCAATAACCTCCCCTGCTATTTTGTGCTCTCTGACAGGTATGGTAACACCTGCTCTGCATTTCCATTACCTTTAGACTTCCTTCAGTCACCTTTAGGCTGGCCTAGAGTTCCTCTAGACTCCAGGGAGACAGAAATGCTGGAAAGTGCTCAAAGGATACTGACAACCACCTCGCAGCTTTCGCAATCTCATTCTTTCTGGATTTCCCAAAAAATGACAACTTCCCCCATCAAAGCTGCATTTCAATGCTGTAAGGCACTTTAAATAATTCATCTGGTTTTCAAACATCCTACAGAAGTCAGTCTAGAAACATTACATGAGAATTTCCATGGAGTGTCAGGAGAAGGTTGTCTCCAAAGAGAATGATAGGCTTTTTTACAAATTTTTCTGCTTTCAAGCTAGATAAATTTGGTGAGTCTTCCGCCCAGCCATGATCCCATGGGCCTGTTGCTGCTTTTTACTTCCCAACATGAAGGCAAACCTGACATCTGTTACCTCTTGCAACCCACTGGCAGCCCATGGCCCATCTGAGGGGACAAGCCGGAATTGTTGAGGTGCTGGGAGAAAGTCTCTGCAGGATTGTGGCTGCTCAACAGGGGCTGTATTTTGGCTTTTTTTGGCTCTCGGGGAAGAGGACATGCATGTATCTAGACAGAGAATCTGGGCTGCCCAGCAGCTTGTGAATTATGAGGGAGAGAGTGTCCCCTGCCTTCACGCACGCACACCAACAAGGCTGAGGTGTTTACGGAGCCGCACGCATATTTTTCGGTCTGTCAGACACTCCCTGTGTGTGGCCCATTGTTTGACTGCAAGTTCTAATAAATAAGGGCTGACATTCAATAGAAGCCTCTTATTCCCCAGCTGCACAGGATGGCAAACCAAAAATTGGGGGCCAAAATTCCTGGGGGAGGGCGGTGCGTGTGCCATGTTCCGGGGACTTTGCCACAGCAAAGGTGACAGATTTTTGTCACTGGGAGCCCACTGGCCATGCTCTGGTGGATCTGTGCAGCCCCCTGCACTGCCCAGCTGTGTGACAGAGCCAGTTGGAGGCAGAGAAACGCAGCCTTTCAGACTCCAGAGGAGGGAGGTCTGGAAGAGCTTGGGCTGTGGGGACAATCCAGAGCTGTGGGCAGCTCTTTGGTGGTGGGAAAGCAAAGCTGGGAGCTGGGAGCTGGCAGAGGAGAGAAGGTGGTTTTCTGGGTGAAAAGGAGATGGTGCATTTGGGGCACAGCTCTGATTCTGCTCCTTGTGCAATGGGAGGCAGGCAGGGCTAATGATCATGGATCTGTCTCTAATGAAAAACATGGGTTATTCAACCCCTTTGAGGAACCAAGTGCAGAATTATAACATGCTCAGA
The DNA here is from genome assembly GCF_051311805.1 of Agelaius phoeniceus. NCBI lineage: Eukaryota > Metazoa > Chordata > Aves > Passeriformes > Icteridae > Agelaius > Agelaius phoeniceus. Next base: position 4,379,768 of record NC_135303.1, on the reverse strand, counting down.
AAAGCCTGTCTTTGGAGATTTACTAACGAAAAACAAATAAAAGAGAAAGGTCAGCTGCGTTTAATGTCATGTGTTATGGTTGTATTAATAATGTGAAAACCTAAGTGAAACACCCTTTCAAAGCTTTTGGCTCGTTGTCCACTCTCTGAAGTATTTTTTTTCTCTGTAATTGTGGAAGATCAGCTCTGCCCGTTTTGTGGGGCATATTCCCTCACCCTACACAATCAAACAGCAACCCCCACAGACACAAAACAAGACAGAACACACTCTCCCTGAAAATGCACATCAGAAGACATGGGAGCAGCACTTTTTGCTCTTGGTCTTTGCCAGCCTACTCCCAGGTGCAGAACCAGCATCAGCCATGGGATGTTCTCAGGGACAGAAATGGGAGGCAAACAAGCATCAGCTGTGACAAATTCCTTTTTGGCTCATGGCCGGGTGGGCAGGAAGAGCTGTGATGTCTGAAAAAAGCACCCAATGAGCACTGCATGCTGTGACCAGTTTTCCTTGTCCAAACTTGGCTGAGGACCATGAGATGGACAAACAAATACAAACCTCTTGTGCATGTCATGTTCAGTGGCCACTGCAGGGCTCCTGGAGCTGTTCAGACTCACAGATCCCAGCTGCCAAGGGTGCTTAAAAAATACATTTGAAGCAGAGCTCCAAATTCTTGAAGTGTTGGGGCAGAGGTCTCTCCTTCCAGGGATTTCATCCAAAGGCTGGTCCCACTTGCTCCTGTGTTATACCACTTCTGACAAAGTGAGAATGTCACACCATCTCCTTCTGGAGGGATGAACAAGGTGGAAGAAAAAAAAGGATAAAAAATGCACATATTGTAGTCCCACCCTTGGGCTTTTATCTGCTTTTCAATACTGCAAGTTGACACCAAATTTAGGAGCAACAAATGCACTTCTGCCTCTGAAAATCTGCTCTTCGCTGCTCTGTGGGACTCTTGCTGCAGTTGCATGGCAGAAGAAAGGTTCTTTTATCATGACACACAAAAATATAAATAATTTTTTTAAAAAAGCTGCAAAAAATATTTACTTTTCTTATAGAATTACTCAACTGCCATAAAGTTTCTTGGTTTCCTTGTAAAAAAAACCCTCTTGGAAGGAAAAAAGAAACAGCTGTCCCATACCATCTTTCTGCCACAAGGCAATTTCCTTAAAAATTCTTTCAGAAGAAAAAAAAATTAAAAATCACTTTTTAATTTTTAAAATTTATTATTACTTTTGGTCCCTTTTGCGCTGCTGGAGAAAACTAGGGGATCTTGGGTGGAGGTTCCAGTTCTCATATGAGTAATAGCCTTCAGCTTACTTAAAGTTTCCTCTACAGCACATGCTGTATTTTGCTTCCCTCCCTTCCTTACACCCGTGTGCTGTGGTGCCTTGCACTTCCAAGCAGCAGCTGTGCCGTGGCTCAGGAGAGACCAGGGATCCAAAAAATCTCATGTTAGCCAGCCCTTTCCCCCCTGGCACACAGCAAACTGCTCAGCCCAGCTGCATCTGCAGAGTTTTGGGAGTCTATTTCAAGGGAAAGGGGGGAAAAAAGAGACATCCTTGTGCTGAGTCCCCACAGCCCCTGGAGAGGGTTTTTCTGAGGAGCTCCTCTCAAGATCTGTATGTGTGTGCAAGTCTATGGGATGCCAATTGCAGTGCATCACAGCCTGTGTTAGAGGGGATCATTCTTAAGCAGGGATGAAAAAACCCAGAGCTGAGTGCATTCCATACTGACACGGGCTGTCAGGGCAGCTGTTTTATGAAACAGGCTGGGATAATGGGACTGCACTACCCTGAGGTTGGATGGAAGCCTGTTTTGCATGCTGTAAATCCTTTTATTGCTCTTCGTTCAAGAGTCCATGCATGCTGTTTCTAAGGGTCCAGCATTATCTGTCAGAATAAAAAGGGGGCAAAGTTATGGTAAAAATTAGCAGAATTAGGAAAGAGACAAATATTGTGCTGGTTTTGGTACTTTTTTTTTTTTTTAATGTGTACTTCTTCCTCGTTGTGGAGGACTTGGAGAAATTCGGCCTAGAAAGAGACCCTTTCCTCCTTCAGTTCCTCTTTGACAGCCCAAATGGACCTTCTGTGTGAAACCAGAAAAGCAAAGAGGCAAAGTTGCTTTCTAGAGGTCACTCCCTAGGTCAGTTCTGAGTTAAAGGCTTTAATTGACACTTCTGCTTTGGTGCTTAATTTTTTTTTTTCTCATCTCCAGTCCATGCAACTCTGTCCATGCACGCTGGAATTACCCCCTCTTTTTCTCCCTTATCATTTTCTGTGCTGTGACAGCCTCAGCATCTCAAGGCCTGTTTTTCTTCCTTTCTCTTGCTCTGTAAAAATCTGCAATTTCTTAAAATGTTGCCTGGTTTATGAGTGATTTCTCACTCCTCACAACTGGAGAGAGGGGAGATAATTGAAACCAAATGTTTCATTTGTGTTAATAATGAGTGTCATTTTATTTTATGTCGTGCTGTTTCATGCAAGAGCACTTCAAAGTGCAGAGAAGAATAGAGGAGAAGAACATCATAAAAGAGCACTGGAGGCCACATAGTGGGAACTGATCACAAAAGGAGAACCACTCAGTCCAAACCTTGACCACAGCCTCTCCAGAGGAAAAGATTTGAGGGGAGGAAAACATCATGTTGCAGGGTTTTACCTTTCACCAGGAGGGGTTCTTGAGGTGCTCTGAGGTCCCCTGGCACCTTTGGGATGAGATAAGGAGTGGATGCTCAGGCTCAGCCCTCCACAGGATGGTGATGATTTCTCCCTCCTTGCTCTGTAAAACACCTTCTTGTTGGTATGGGCCTGGAAAAGCAACCAGCATGGTGCTGGTGAGGTTTGACATCCCCTCTTTTGCATGTGGGTGGAAATCACCCTGTGCCTCCCTGCTTGGGCTGAAGGCATCTCTTATCTCCCATCACCACATCCCTGGGTGTGCACATGTGGAGAAATGCCCACTCCCCCTAAAAGGATCCTCAGCTGGGAAACTCAGGAGGAGCTGAGCTTAGGATCAACGCAGCCAGGGGCAAAGCAGACCCAGCCTTGGGGCTCCCAGGCTCAGGCCATGGCTCCTGGGCAAGGGGTGCTGTGTTATTCTGTCCTCCCGGCAGGCCAGGGCAGGTTGTTTATGGCTTGGCTTCCTGCAGCTGGGTTAAAAACACTCTCTGGTCATGGCAGGAATATGAGGAGCCCTGTCCTGGGTTGACTATATGATGCTTTTATCCCCAGTTGTCTTGTTCTGTTTCTGCTGAATAATAAGTTTTGCACCTTTAAGACTTGTTCCAGAGAGTGAAGGGGGGGGAGAGAAGAAGCACGGAGTTTCTTTGCAGAAACTGCACTCACTGCTCCACATTCCTGCTCCTGGACTGTGATGTCTGCGGATGGACAGACAGCAGGACAGAGCTCTCCTTTGCTTTTAGTTAGTTTTAGCTAGCTGAGACAAAGAAGTTGCCTGGAGTGTGGGGAGGTTTTCCCCTTCTCTTTGGACCTGTTTAGACCTTCTCCAGACTGAGTAACAGAAGAGCACTGGCAGCTCACACCTGTGACCCACCGGGCTGGGCCTGGGCTGCGGCATTTCCAGCACCGCAGGGACTGATCAGAGACTGAGTGAGCTGAACTGCAACCTAGGGAGGGGGATTTCTCTGTTTGTCATCTCTTTTGGAGCAGCAAGGGGTTTTTTGTTTAATTTTGTTTGGGTTTTATTGTTTAATAAACAGTTTTTTTCCACTTTTTTCCAAGGAGGTATTTTCTCCCGGACCGGTTGCGGGGAGGAGCCGATTGAATGTGCTTTCCTAGAGGAGCCCCTTTGGGGATTCTCTCCCAAATTTGCTCTGAACCAGGACAAGCCCCTATAAAAATCCAGCTGGGTGGCTGTGCCAAGTGCTGGGCCACTGGCCTGGGTGGAAAGAATAACACAAAGCTCTGCCTGATGAAACCATGTTTGTAGTTTGGGCCCAGCTTAGGCCTGCATCATATCTTCACTCAACACAGTTTTTATCAATCACAAGTTTTTATTCTCTGCGAGAGTCTTAGCTGATTTTGTGTATGGGGCCATCTGTGCTCACTTAATGGGAGATTATCCAAAGTTTTCTCCTGTTTGCAGAGGAGGAGCACCCCTCACACCATATTTTCAGCACACAAACCCCATGCAGAATTAGCAGGGAAAGTTTCCTCCATTTCCTGCTGTTCCTGACTCATCAGGACATCAGAGAATGTCACAGCTCTGTCTGCTCTCCCCAACAGGTGAAGAATAGGGGAAAATCCTATGGAAAAACCTGAGTTTTATGTGCCTGGTGTGTGACAGGCAGGGCTTGCTTATTATCACTCTAAGACACTGATGGCAGAACATGCAGCTAAAATACACAGCGCTGTAGAGCCTTCACTTGATGGGAGGGATAAAATAAAGGCTGTGAATTAAGAGCCACTAGTGGTCAGCTGTGCAACCTCACTCAGGGCTCCTCCAAACTCTGTTTTCATGGCCACATCAAGGTCTTTCATCTATGACACTGTAGTGCAACCTGATTTTTTTTTCCCTGCACACTCTCCAGCAGAAGAAAGGAAGATGTGCATGCTTATTTGACAACCTCACTTATTACAATATTCACTGTTCACCCAGGTTTGTTGCATTTGAGGCACTGTCAGCCTTCTTGCTGGAGCTCTTACAGCTGGAGGGACTCCTGAGGCTTATAGGACAGAATCTTGGAATCCACAAATTCCAATGGCAAAAGCTGCTGGGTTCTCACTGTGTGGTGTGGTGTGCTCCTATTCTCCTCGTGGTCCTGACTATCAGTCACCCAGATTAGCAGAGAAAATCTTCATCAACTGGAGCATTGCTGAAAAGCAGAACCCACAGTAATATAGTGTAGCAGCACTTTTATTTTTACAGCTACTCTAGAGCCAAGGCACCATATAACATAATGAAACACTTACCCTGAAAAACAGAAGACCCCAAAAGAATAAGAATTAAAATTTAACTCTGCTGGATAGCTTTTGCATTTGGTAATACAGTCACAGCTTCCATTGAGTGAAACCCAGTGGAAGGAGGAGTGGAAATCGAGAAATCTGCAGAACACCCACCAGTGCTGGGGGTTTTGTGTCAGATTTCTGCATCCACAATGCCCAGGCCACTCTTTGGTGACAGCAAGGTCCTGGGGGCACATTTAGTGTCAGGATCTCCAGCTGCTCAGAGTGACCCCAAGGAAAGTAAGAAAGTCTCTTTTCCCAGCCTGGCACTTGAAGAAGGAGTCAGGGCTCTTCATTTCTCGGTTTCAAGGTTGTTTATTGTTTCTTATCTATAAAAACTTTTCTCCTGTCCTGCCGAGGTCCATCCAGCAGGACAGACAGAGGCCCTCTGCCTGCCCCTGGGGTGGTGTTATGTCTTTATACTAAAAACTATGTATACAAAATTTACAATTGCTTTCCAATACCTATCACCTATGTTAGACAGTGAGCTTCTACTCTAAACCAATCTAAAAGTGCCAACACCACAGCAGAAGATGGAGGCCAAGAAGAAGAAGGAGAAAGGCTGGACACACCCAGTTCCCTCCATCTTGCTTCCCAAACCCCCATACCAGGAACCCCAAAATCTACTTTTCCACCCCATGATAACTTCACTATTATTCTACCTAAACTGTTGTGGCTTGCTGGTCTTCATCTAAGGTTGGTAATTTGCTCCACGGGTCATAATCAAACCCAGAGGTGTTTTGGGCTCCATGCCAGGGCTTCTGAGCCCCCTGGCAGGGGTCTTGGCCATCCTGGACAGCCAGAGGGATGTTCTGGGTTCCCACAATTTAGGGCTCCTTTGGCTGTTGAGCTGAAATCTGGTGGAGGCTGCCTTTAAAAGAAGAGGATTTTTTAAAAGAAGAGAAGCTTTTTAAAAGCCTTGAGTAGGAATCCTTTCCCCCCAGCCAGGACTTATTTAGAATTTAGAAGCTGACATGCTGATATTGCTGCAAGGTCTCTGCCAGGTACTGTAGCTGCCCAGTGTCCCACCTGTCTCCTGACCACCTGATGAGCCACATTTGCAAAAGAAATGAACAAAACAAATGAAATATGTGCTGCCTAGGAGACTCCTGTTGGTCCCCACTGCCATCCCTGCTGTGCTCAGTCTGCCTCCTGCCCTTGGCATTCCCCCAGATGAAGGGCTTCCCTTCCTGATCCAAACCCAAAACCAGCTGGTAAATGCCTGGAGGGAGTGGGGGATGCATCCCCTGCTCTTCAAAGTCACCTTGGAGCAAGGGGAAAACACCAACAGAGGGAAACAGCTCTGCCCTGGCAGCTGCATTGGATAGTGCTGCATTTCTGGACACTTAATATTTATTTATCTGGGGTGTCTGAAGTGTCACACCAGAGCTCTTCACAGCAAGGCCTTTCAGAAAAAGGTGTGTGCTGTTTTTTGTTGTTGTTGTTGTTGTTGTTGGGTTTTTTTAATTTTTTTTTTTGTGTGTGTGTGGGGGTGTTTTTTTTTAATTTTTATTTTATTTTGGGGTTTTTTTCCTTTTTTTTTTCCATAATAAAGAATGATATTTCAAATTATCAGCACAGGTCTCAGGGTTTGCTGTCTACACCCTTCTGCCTCTGCCTGTTTTCATTTCAACCTGTTGAATGGGCAAACACTGCAAGCCTGCAGGATCTGGAAAGTTTGCCATCAGTTCAAAGGGGCTTGGCTGATGGAGAAGGGAAGCACAGATGGGGGAAAATATGTGAGGGTGTATTCAGATAGCCCCTTGTTGTGTTCATTGTTGTGTCCTAATTATTCCATGGTGTGAAGTGATTTCAATCTGTTGCACTTTTCATCATCCTGAATTCAGACCAGCAACAAAGGTACATCATTTGTACCACCCCTACATAACTGTTTCTAGCCAAAATATTTCTTTAGGAGTATTATTTATTGGCTTAGAAAAATCCTTCTTTTTGTCTTGTTTTGTTTTGAACAAGTGTTTCCCAAAAGTATTTCCCAACTGGATCGTAAAAAATAATAATAAAAAAAAATCTACATTGCACTGAAAGGAATAATCAGTCCCTGCTGTTAAACTCTTATATTCTGAAAGCAGAGTTAATGAAATGAATATCATCTAATTAAAGAGATCTTCATAACTGAAGGATCAAACCTTCAGATGGAAGCCATCAAATTTTTTTAGCATGAAGCTCAGAGCTCAGGCTGCATCCTGCTGATGAACCTGCATTCCCAAGAAGGACACTTGGGTCAGGAGATGACTTTTTAACAAGAAAACCCCAGCCTGAAGCTTGAGAAAAACTGCTGTGCTGTGGAAACTCTTTGTCCTTACCAGGCCTGAAGCCCTGCCAAGCCCTTCACCCGTCTCCCCCTGCCACCAATTGCAACATCCCTGTCTTTGGAGCCCCGTGATTGACACCAGGCTCAGTCACAGCTCAGATCTGCCCGTGGCACTGCTGCTCTGACAGCCCCTGCTTTGTCACACGCAGCCCATGGAGGCACAGCCAGCTGTGCCTCTGCTCCCTGAGCACCCCAGCCCCTCCTAAAGCAGGAAACCCCACAAGCCAAACTGGTGGAAATAGCACAAAATGGGGAATTCTCCATGGTTTTCTATAGTTGGTGTAGAGGCTTCTCACTCTGGTGGTCGCCTCCATGCAAATACATGGATTTTTGGAATTACTGCTACTTGGTTAATTGGAATTTTTGCTACTGTTAATGGCAGTGTTAAGGGGTTTATCAAGTTTGACCCACTGAATGTAAGGGAAAGGCATTTTCATGCTGCAGCATGGGGAAGGAGCACTGCTGAGCCCTTGAAGAGATGAAGCCCTTGGTAATGCTCTCAGACAAAAAATTTTCCTACAGGATGCCCTATACACCAATTCATTTAAAGCCAGTGCTTTGCAGGACTGTGCCAGGTTCTTTAAAATATGCTTGGAATATTCTGTTTGAAATTATTAGAACTGCTAAACACTAGCTGGACACATTTAAAATTGCATTAAAAAAAAGGGGGGAAATATTTTGAAAAAAACCCCAAACTCTAGACACTAAGGAAACAAAAATTCTGCTTTACAACCACCTTTAACCTCTATGTAGGCACAGCCTTGTCTTTAAATAAAAAATAAATGTTACTTATTGAAGAAAAAAATTGGCTGAGACACATTCAGTCCTCCTATTCCAGTGAGGTTTTGTTTGAACTGGAAGTGCTGGAAGCATTCTAATACTTCTAGAGTTTAGAATATGTAGTTAGCTTGCACTTGGAGGGCTGTTTCACTTTTTAATGAAAGTTCTCAATTGCTCAAGTGGCAACAAACATCTTGATGTTCAAGTGGTCAGTGAACTAACTACCTGGGTAGCTCTTGCAGGAATGAATTGGGTTTTATATTTCATATTGAAAACCTGGGTAATATTTTTGGACTTACTTTAGCACAGGCACAGCTCCTGGCTGGTGTGCAGTTGCAAAGCATTTCTTGAAAAAAAAAAAAAGATGAATGATTGGATCTAAGCATTCTGAGCATTCTTGAGAAAACCAGAAGTATCTCTTTTGGGAAAAGTGCCAAATCTGCAATGGCTTTTCCTATTTTGCCAGCCTACAAAAGAAGAAAGGAAAAACTGCATGCTTATCACCAAGGCATTTAAGACATTTGCATTTATCTTTCATCGAATAATAATTTTCTCTGAATATAAGTGCAGTCAATCAGAATAAAAAGGCTTGTACACAAAAGGAGGAAAATATTACCAATGTATGAAATACAGACAAGAAAAAAAAAGAATTTGAACAGTTCTGAATTAATATTTTAATTTTCCTTAAGTAAAAAAGACCAAGAAAACTTATATGGCTGCAGGACCCCTATCCAGCTTCTCTCTCCTTCACTTCAGTGTGATGAGGGAGAAAATATGATGAGAAAAGCTCCCTATGCCAAAACAGCTGCTTTCACCAGAGTCAAGTTGAAGGCTTAAAAATGAGTTAGCAACAAACATTCATGAGCAGGAAGTGTGAGAGGTGAGAAGGGAAGGACGAGGCAAAATCCTAACAGGGAGATTGTGAGATTCTGACTTCCCTGAAGGACACATGGAAATGCCCTGGAGGGACTGGGCTCCTGATTTCCCTGGCTGATGTGGTGTTGTGTCTCTGACACATTGGTCAGGCAGCTGAAATCCTCAAATCTGGGATCCCCAGCCCAGCAAGGAGCTGGAGCTGCTGGAGCCAGGCCAGGGGAGGCTCCAGGATGGGCAGAGGGATGGAGCAGCTCTGCTGGCAGGAAAAAGGATTGGGAGAGTTGGGGTTGTTCAACCTGGAAGAGAAGGTTGAGCTTCAGGGTGAGCTGATTGAAGAGAAAGATGGAGAGAGATTTTTACAAGAGTGACAGGACAAGGGGGAATGGCTGCAAACTGACAGAGACTAAGTTTAGATTATCTGCTTCATGGATTAGGAAAAAATTCTTCCCTGTGAAGGTGGGCAGGCCCTGGCACAGGCTGCCCAGAGCAGCTGTGGCTCCCCCAAACCTAGAAGTGACCCAGGCCAGGTTGGACAGGGCTTGGAGCAATTTGGGACACTGGAAGGTGTCCCAAATTAAATCTTTAAATCTTTAAATCTCTTCTCTTTCCAACCCCCATAGCAGGGGAATTGGAAAGAGAAGAGATTTAAAGTTCCTTCCAACCCAAACCACTCTCTGATCCTATGAAGTCTGGCTGCTGAGGATACAAGGGAAACTTGGCCATGGCATTGTTCTGAGACTCCTTTAGGAGTCTTTGCTCAGAAATGTTACCTGATGTTTCCTCAGCTTTCCCCTGAGCAACAAGACAGACTTTCAGACCTGCAGGGGGGATGTGGAGATCCTGTTTCATGGGCACCTCGATGTCTTTGGGCAACTCTTAGCCTGGGGCAATGCACACATCACAGTCATGCTGTTTAGCACAATTATTAGGGGATTTCAGATGGGGGAGAACCCTTTAACACAGAGGACCATGGATGAGGATGTGTTAGCTTGTGTCATTTATGCATTGCCAGAGATTCACCTGTAAAACAGAGCTGTGCTATATTTTCATCTTCAGTGCTTTCCCTTTGAGCTCTGAAGGGTTGAACAGCTCATTCAACAAACAGTGAAATCACTTCCCATGCTTTCCAGCCTGCCTTTTTACTTCAAATCTTGGCTTTGTAGGGGAATTAGAAAGCTTAAACTCGATTTCTGTGCCTTATAGTGAAACAGCTGTCTCTGAAGTCATGGAAAGTTGTGCTCAGCATATCTCAGTCTAGCATTTAAGGAGGCCAATCCCTGCCAAACATATGCCCTGCAGGAAAGGGTGCCAAAATTCCAGTTGTTCTCTGTGAATATGCTGGAAACCAGCAGGGACTACAGGGATGCAGACAGTGCTGCGGTGGAAATCATCCCCTGAGGAAGTTTGGGCATGGCCCTCAGGCTGGAGTTAGTTCAGGTGACCACAGCTGAGAGTCACAAGGAGGTGAATGGATGATCACCAGTTGAATGAGTTGGTTTTGTGAAGGTTTTTTGGGTCTTGGTGGGGGAGAAGAGGTGGGTTCTCTCGTTTTTTTTTTGTTGCTGTGAAGCTGGTCCATTGAATGGGTGACATTTTTCTGGAGGAAAAAGATGGGTCAGTGTAAAAGCTGCTACTGACAGGGTGTCCAAATCAACCCTGACCATCTCCCTGCTTCTCTGGTAGTTCACAACTGCAGCCACCCCTAACACAAAGATCAAATTGAAGGGATCCTTCCCCTGCTACTCACCATGAGTGTGTCAAAGGATTCTCTCCTTGCTCTCCTTTCCCTGCCCTGCAGATATTTAAAACCTATCCAATATTAGGGTTGCATCCTAAATGACTTTGAGTATTTGGACAGAGATAAATGTTGAAAGAATTTCCTAAAAACCCCACATGGAGAAGGTTGTTGTGTTGGATTCACATATGAGGTACTTAAAATCTAAAACCAGAAGGGCAGTTTCAAAGATTTTTCTAAACAGCAAAAGTCCAACTGGACCAAAAGGACCTTATTGTTTCCAGTTTGTTTGTTTGTGTGCACAAACAGACTTAGAAAATCGGAGAGCACTTCCACTTAGGGTGGGGGTCCAAGGGATTGCTAAGCGATGTGGTCACTCTTGCAGTGGAGTGGGAGAGAAGGCTGTGTGTTAAATATGATCTCTTTCAGTTCTCAGCTCAGTGGTTGAGTGAGAACTTTCCTTTCTCACCCCTCTGCTGATACTGAAAGGGAACAGCAGCAGTCACCCAAGAGCAAGGCAATTGAAAACTTAAATTCTGAGCAGGACAGGTGTTGACAAGACATGACATTGATGTAGCCCTGTGCTCTGCAACAAGATGTCTGCATGGAAGTCTTTAATGATGAATTTCTTGGGAAGTGCCAGTGCTCTTCCTCAAGTCCTTCAAAGCAGGCAAAACACCAAATGAAAAAAGAAAAAAAAATAAAGGGAGGAGAAATAAATGTCAAAAGTACACAGACGTCTGTAATACGATAACAGTTTGGCTAGATTTGTACTGAAGAATGAGAAAAAATCAAGGTTGATTAAAAGATATTATTTATCACTGGTGATGTTTCCAGTATTGGGAGTGGCTGGAAACGAGTAAATGTTTTCAGAGCGGTTTTGCCTCGTACTGTTGATGGTGCCTGCAAAGATTATGCATATATATGAGTTTTCTTTTCTCTGTAGCTGCAGGTATCTCTGACACTGGATCTGCACCATCCTGCAGGGATCCTGGATGTGTGGGGCTGCCACAGTGTCAGGGGTAACCACGAGCACCTGAAAATCGTCACTTCTCAGGCGGGTGACCGGTTGAATTGCTGTTTTTTCTTTGCAGAAAAGGCCAAAAGCACAGAGGGAAATGGGCTGAGAAGCACAGTCCATCACAGAAGGTGCCTTCTGAGCCAAATTATCTGCAGGGAGTTCAGGCGCAGCACATTCTTTCCAAAGAAGGACCTCTGCAAAACCCTCGACAAAACCCTCGCCTCTACCAAGCCTCCCACTGGGGTATCAAGCCTGCTGCTCCTGCTGAGGGTGAGAAATTCCCTGTTCATCCAGCAGTGCTTTGGAGCCAGAGCCAGCCACCCCATCTTCCCCCAGGCTGCAGGGTCAGTGCTGCATCCTGGGGGGACCTCACCATCCCGAGCATGTCCAGCTGGCTTTGCTGGATGCTGGTGGGGTGCAGAACGTGGGCTGAAGGTTTTTGGCTCCCTCCAGGTTAGGCTGGAGGGCAGCAGGGTGGCTTCTGGACCTGCAGCCCTGTTGCAGACATCCTTTATGAAAAATCCTTTCCTTAGGATTTTTCCTCCTGAGAAGCTGAGAGGCCTCAGGAACAAAATGTAAGCAATGGTTATCTGCTGCTGTGGGATGCAACAGGTGCATCTGGGATTGGTCTCGTGTGGTTGTTTGTAATTAATGACCAATCACAGTCAGTGGCTTGGACAGAGAGCTGAGCCACAAACCTTTGTCATCATTATTTCCTATTCTATTCTTAACCAGCCTTCTGATGAAACCTTTTCTTCCATTCTTTTAATACAGTTTTAATGTAATATATATCATAAAATAATAAATCAAGCCTTGTGAAACATGGAGTCAGATCCTCGTCTCTTCCTTCACCCTGACACCCTTGTGAACACTGTCACACTCTACCTCTCTGACACTGCTGGGTCAGCTCCACAAATAGCTCCACAAAGCATGGTCACACCTCTGCTGCCCCAAACACAAGAATCTCCCTCTGTCCCTGCTGGGTGACAGGCACCTGGGGGCTGGTGACAGCTTTTGTGTCTCTGGCAGCAGCTGATGGGCACGGGTTTGGGCAGAGCCCTGCTGGGGAGAAGCTGCTCTGAGAGAGGGCAAACAAAAACCTGGTTTTTGGGGCTTCTGCTGGTCAGAGTGACCATGAGATAAGTTAGAAAGTCTCTTTTCCCAGCCTGGCGGTCGAAGAAGGAGGCAGAGCTCTTCGGTTCTCATTCTCAAGGTTGTTTATTGTTTCTTATCTATAAAATTCTTTCTCCTGGCCTGCCAAGATCCATTCAGCAGGTCAGACAGAGGCACACTGGCCACCCTTGGGGTGGTGTTATCTTTTTATACTAAAAACTATGTGTACAATATTTACCACAACTTCCCAATACCCATCACCCATGTTAGACAGTGAGATTCCACGTTAAACCAATCTAAAAGTGCCAACGCCACAGCAGAAGATGGAGGCCAAGAAGAAGAAGGAGAAAGGCTGGACACGGAATCTCCTCCAGATTCCTCCATCTTGCCTCCTGAATGCCCATCCTAAAAAACCCCAAAAAATCTATTTTTCACCCCGTGACAAACTAACCATTATTCTCCTTAGACTTTCATGGCTTGCAGATCCTCGTATAAAGGTTGGTAGTTTTTTCCATGGGTCATAATCAAAGTCACAGGTGTCTTGGTCTCTGTGCCAGGGTCTCTGAGCCCCCTGGCAGGGGTTCAGGCAATCCAGGACAGCCAGAGGGATGTCCTGAATTCTGACACCTGGCGATCCATTCTCACCCACAGTTTGGTTATTGCCTGCCTTGAGCCATCCTGAGGGGGTGACAGCCAGCCTGTGCCACTCTGGGGGGACACAGGTGAGGTCAGCATGGCCCCTGCAGTCCTCCATAACTCTCATGCCTCAGTTTCCCTGGTGAGATGCTAGAGCGCTGTCACTGACTTTTCTTTGAAAAAGGGGGTTAAAAAAATGCTAACAATCACATTTTGGGTGCTATGTGGAGCTGGAGGTGGAAAGCTGTTTAAAAAATACGTGGCAGTGAAGAAGCTTCACAACAAAACCAGGGAAAGGGAGGGGAGTGGGGCAGTTTTTGTGCATCAGCAGCTTGGATCTGTTTTGACACTAATAGTCTGGAACCACTGTTTCTCATTATTATAACTGGCATTATTTGCTGCTATCTGATTAAATTAATGAAGAGCCTGCTGGCTCCCGGCTTGGAGCAGGTGTTCCATGTCCTCCCCCTTGGCAGGCAGGACCTGTGCTGGGCTCCAGGCACCTCTGCAGCCTCTTGGACAGTGAAGGACTGCTGGGATCCACTCTGCTGCCCTGCAGGTGCATTATCTCTGACCAGATAGAGTGCCTGTGGATGCAGGAAGGGCACTGCAGGGGCAATGGTGGGCAAAATCTGCTTCTAAATCAGCCCTCTAAGGGGTGTTTAGTCTCATGGCTCTTGCCTAAAATCTTGCTGGTTTCTTCCTAGCCATACATGGTGCCCCTTGTGCCATCTGATCAGCCTCCCAGCGCTTCCCTGAGACCAGCTTGGCACAGCTCAGTGCCCATACAGGGGAGCCCTGAGGCATTGCTTCTGCTTTCTCAGCCTTTTCAATCCACAACAAATTAAATTTGGAGTAGTGAAACGCAGGAAAAGGGGGCAGCACCACCTCAACAACCCCCACCACACCCCAAAAAAACCCCATGGAGGCACCTGTGAGGATGTTCCACAAAGCAGTGGCACTCGCTCTGCCTGCAGCCTGATCCTGCCAGGGAGCCAAAGGGAATATCCCATCACTTCCTGCTGGCTTTGGCACTGATGGCACAGGCAGCAGGAGTCCAGACCTGATCAGCAGCAGCACAGAGAGCCCACGAGTCTGGTGAGACGGCCAAAGATGTGTCCTAGGCTCAGAAGGCATCTCCAAGGAGCCCTCTGTGTTGGGATGTGTGGCACACAAAACAGTGTCACTGCTGTGGCCATGAGGTGGGCATCCAAACAGCAGCATGTCTGTGTGTAAAATTTCAGTGGATTGAAGGAAAAAAAGGCAAAAAAATGAATGGCAAGGCTGCAGTATGGTTGAGTAACAACAGGAGCTGAGCAGAGCCCTGGCAGGGACAGATCTAGACAACAGCAAGGAGAAAACAGAAGCAGCAGAGCATTGTCTAAAGCTCCTCCATCCCAGCCCCTGCACCTCATGGAGGGGGAAGCTCTCACTGAGGACATAATTTGTAAGATGGTTAGAACAGAACCAGCCAGGGGGATTCAGTCTCTCAAGTACCTCCAGTGTTCCCAGGGGTTTGCAGTTGCTGCTGTCAGCCTTTGCCTTTGCACTGAGTTTTGTCCTGAGACCCTGCAGCATTTGCAAGCCTTTGTTTACGTGTTCTCCAAGCTTTAAGCACTTGCAATTTTGTGGCCTGCCCCCACACACCCTAAAAACTTGTCTTTAGCAGTTATCTCTGGACTTGAAACTCCTGTGAAAACAAAAACAACTGGTTTTGGCTGCTCTGCCAAGCAGTCTCTCTCTCTCTCTCTCCATAAAAAGGAGGCTGATTTTTTCTCTCTGGGTATAGTAAAAGGTTAGAACAATATTTAGTTTGAACTTTCCTGAGATCAGGCATTCATTCTCGCTCACTCTCCCAGCGTGTGCGTGTGTCCATGGAAAGTACCTTGAAAGTGAGTCAGCATTACTCAAAGTGAATCACTGGTCACTGCTTCTCTGGGACATTCATTCAGCGTTGCAGGCAAGAGTTCTCTCCCTTCCCAAGCCAGGATTGGGATTGTTTGTGCTCCTTCCAGGCTGCTGTAGACATTAAGGCACTGGTTTAGAAACCAAACAAGGCACTGTCTCATGCCCACTGGTGTCCTGAGGCCAGCCTTGATGATGGACCACTACTCCAGCAGTAAATGAGAAATAAAAACATAATTTTAATCCCCTCTTCAGAGCAAGAGGCTCCATCTGTTCTTGCCTACAGCATCACAGAAGATGCTGCTGCCTGGTGGAGCAGCAGCATCTCTGGAGAGCAGCAGCAGAAGTGTCAGAGCTCTGACCTCTCCCCCTGCCTTTGGGTCAGGCACTCCAGTTTCCAGGGCCTTTACACTGAATTTGAAGGGCACCTAAGAGGCAGAGAGGAAAGAGAGGAAGATTTGCATAGCAAGGGTACTTGAGAAGCAGATTTGATCTCTTAGCTGCTGTTTGCTTCAGATTCAGTTCTCAGGGCACATCCTGGTATTCATGGATAAATTCCTCATCCTCTAGATAAATTGTTCTTGTCAGGAATTACTTCAAAGCCTGTATTTTCTCTAAGAGCCACTTTGCCCAGTTCATCCCATGGGCACAGGAGATGTAAGCCCTTATTTATAACAGCTGCCCACAGCGCTGGGGGGAGGCCTTTTATCCCCATCTCAAGGAACCACAGCCTTTCATTTCCATCAGATACCAACTCCCACAAGGAGCCCTTGGTGAGGATCTGTGTCTTCTCTTCACCAGTCTCCTCCCTCTCCAAGGGGTAGTGACACTGCTGCATCCCATCTTTGCCACCAGAAATGCTACAGCATCTCCCCCTCAGCTCTGGTACCCCCCCAAAAACAGCCAGGCTGTCTCTGATGCATGGGTGGCACCTCATTTCTCTCCAGAGGGAGGCCACAGTGTGGTACTTTAGCCATGTGGAAGGAAGGACACCATGTCTTGAGGCTTGATGCAGGTGGAGATGTCTCCTTGGTGCTGCTTCTCTGTGTGCCTGTGACAGAGCCCAGCTCTTCCTGAGATAAACTGTATTTCCTGCACGTGTCCAAGGAGATAACTGGTGATGCAGTCTTCCTCCTCTGGCCTCAGAGGACATCTGTGATGGCAGTGCTGACCCTGGGGTGAAGCTGCCTTGTACCTCGCACTGTTTTCCCTAAACCAGAAGTGTGAAGGAGCCCTTGGTTCACTCTGTGGGACAGAAGTGACCCTATTTAATGGAGAGCAGGTGAAAAGCATGAGTTTTTTGTGTGCTTTTAGTTTCCCCAAGCAGTTCCACATTCAGCATGAATGCAGGAAATTTGTGCTTGGTGTGTGCTGAAGGGAAGGGGGGAATGTCGGCCTGCTGGTCTGGAGCACCAGGTCTGCTGCCATGAGAGAGGCCATGGGCTGCTTCCTTCTGCTCAGATCAGCCTCAGAGGCTCCACTGCACTGCCCTCTGCTCCAAAATGGATGTGGACAGATGATAATTCTGGTAGTGGGCAGTGCCTCCCTCTCACCATCTACCTTAATCAACCCTGAGGCTTCAATGCCTCCAAAAGGCGGATGCAGCCAAGGATGGAGCCAGGGGCTTGGAGGGAGGATTCAGCTGAGGCTGGATGAGGTGGGTGGTGAGGAGGATCATCCTCATGAGCTGAGCTGTTTCTTTTTTGTTAGTTTCGGGCTGTTTCTTTTCTTGTTGCCCCCAACAAGAGGGTCCTCAAAGGGCTGGGATGGTTCCCTATGCTCAGAGCCAGTGGAAGAGGGAGAGGAATCCAGGGAGCCTGTGGAGCTCTGTGGAAACCCAGGGCATTACAGGGAGTATTTCTCTGTCTGCTCTGGGGTGCTCTGACCTCCAAGGGAGCACTGACTTTGACCCTCATTCATGGAGAAAGTTTCCCAGACTTCAAGATAGACTGGGACCCACAAAAGTGTGGAAGAGATTCTAGAGAGCAGTTTAGGCATCACTTGGTGAGAAATTTAGATCTGGGATTTTTAGTGTGTTGTGGATGGAAGCAAGATGGAGGGCACAGGGTGTCATCCTGGGTTTCTTCTTCTCGTTTCTTCTTTTCTTCTTCCTTCTTCTTTATGGGTTTGGGTGGCATTTCGTGATTGGGCAGAAAAGTCTGCATTGCAGCTCTTTGGGATCAGTTATTGGGTTGAAAGGGAGAATAATCTAGGTGTCAGTTCTTAATTGGACAGTTTAGTCTTAAAAGGCCTGGTAACAAGAGATTATTGGCCATTTTTGCCTTCTAAAGAAAAGCTGCTGAACTTTCAGTGATGAGACTGTTTTATGATAAGAAATAATCAACACTTGAGTCCGAACACAAATTACTGTCTCAACTGCCTTCAATCCAGACACAGAGAAACCAACAGAGCTCAGCGCAGCCAGCAAGGAGAAGGCAAGGAAAAGCCCTGCTGGGGAGGGGCTTGGCTAAAGAAGGACAAAGAGAGGGAGGCAAGTAAATAGTTAAATCAGGGATGAGAACAGTGGCATTTAGAAATGACTTGGCATTACATCCCTGCTGGATGCGGTGACTGACACAGAGTTTCCAGCAGCCTCACGTGTCCCAAGGAGAGTGGTGAATATGCCCAAGATGCCTGTTTCCTTAGTCACTTCACTTCCGGAGAAAAGACAACATCCTTTACAAAAGGTTTGGTTTTGTTTTTTGGTTTGGTTTTTTTTGGTTTTATTTTTGTTGTTGTTGTTGGGGTTTTTTTTTTTTTTTGTTGGTTTTTTTGTTGTTGGTTTTTTTTGGTTTTTTTTTTTGTTTTGTTTTGTTTTGTTTTGTTTTGTTCTTTTATTTTTTTTTTAAACTTTCTTTTTTAAAGAGGCTGATTCAGAGCAAGCCGTGAAAGGGGCTGCATCTACTGGAGTGATGTTGGGACAGCATCTCTGCCACCATCTCTGTGGAGAAAAGCAAGGGGGAGAATGGAGCTCATAGGCTTTAACCTTTGGAAATTCACCATGCAGATGAGTTGTTGAAAAATTTATATTCCTGGGTTTGCCTACGGAGTGACATCAGGCACTGTTTTCTCTTGTGTTTTGCTGGAGGGAAAAAAAAAAATCCAGTTTTTGAAAGAAACAGCAACTCCATCATCATCATCATCATCATCACAGGATCATCCTGGACACTGTGTTTTCGTGTAATAAAATTGCATGAAATTGCTTCCTCCACACACGCTGATTGCAAAATTCCTTGGATGCAAAGGCAGCCGCAAACCTTGCAGTCCAGAAATTTTGTCAGCTGAGGCTGTGAGAGCAGAGGAAGGGAGAAATCCAGATGACCTTTTAAAGGTGAAAACAGTGTGGGAGGAGGCACTGAGAGAGTCTGTGCTTGGTCCACCTGGGAATGGGTTTAAATTACATTACAGCACAGGCCCATAAGTAAACCTGAAAGCCAGGTACCTATACCCCATTTGGAATCAGGTTTGTAAAGGCTGAGAAGCAAAGAGAAAGTTAAACCAACCACAGAACCACAATTTTGTGGCACAAGATCCCACATAGTCTTTGACAGCCACCCAAGCTTAAACCTTCCAAGGAGGTGGGTGCAGAGTATAGAGGAGAATAGACTGAAGGATGCAGCTTTTTTCACTTGTGCAATCCTCTTAAAAAGTAAATTTACTGCTTTCTTGTCAACCTTTTTAATGGTATGCCATTAGATAAATTAGGAATTCTCTGAATTTTTAGCCAATACTAGTCACTAAGCTATTTTTTTTTGTATTATCTTACAGATTTCCTTCAGATTTCCTTTCCTTCCAGTAAGTAGAAAACCAGACAGATGCTTGACCACTGACATTTTTGCTATAAAGTGTTATCAAATGTGGCTGCCAGCTCCCAGATCTTAACATTCCTGAGGTCACCTCTACTGGGCCATGAGATGATGGACAACTCGTGTGTCTTCCAGCGCTTCCAAAATCCCTTTTTAAATGCAGTGAAAGCAACAAAAACTCACACTGTGTGTCCCAGATACTCCACAGAGTGATACATCCTCCTGGAGCTTTTTTCAGTTGCTGCGAAGCCGCATCAATGAGATTGCAATGGTACCTCAAGGTTCTGATTGGGAATCTGAAAGCTGATGACAACCTTGTGTTGCTTGTTTCTCTCTCTGGTTTTCCAGCATCTCTCCAGAAGATTAATTCTACAGTATTTGCTACAGCATTGTTGATATAAGAACCATCTGACAAAGGAATTTTTTTCCCATCGGAAAAAAACATTTAAAGTGTTTTAAGTTTTCTTAAATGATCTTAATAAGATTGCTATTATTTTCCTTTCCTCTCTCCCATTTTTTAAATTTTTTATTTGAAGACAGACAAAAGAAAGAAAAAGGTTACATTTGTTTTCTTTACTTTTTTGGCCAAAAAGGATCAACAAATATTATTGAAACCCTTCTGATTTTAGAAGTCCTGTGTACAGCACTGGGAAGGGAATGTTATTTACCTTTTTAATGGAAAATTTCTTGTACACCAACATTTCCAGCAGGCCTGTTCAGAGAGGTACAGAAGAATATTGCAGTTGCCCAGCCAACAGAGTTCCAACACAGCTACAAAATGCGCATACCAGTAAGGTATGGGCAAGCCACAGATTTACACAGCAGCACAGCCAGGTCATCTGTTTGGCTTTGCATTTATTTTTTTTCCTAGCAGCTCTCAACATTTGGTTTGGTTTTTTCGGCTGCTGCCAAGCACTGAGCTGACGATTTCACAAAACCACCAGGCCTCACTGTGATTCTTCACTGCTTTTCTCACTGCCCTGAGGAGCTCTGTGTATCCCAGGAAACTTTACCTGCTTGCTCACCTCCTGTTTTCCAGGTCACTTATGGATGTCTGGAAGAGCACAAGTCGCTGCAAGGGAGTGATCTTTGCAGGAACTGGCCATTATCCTAGTTCTTCTGCTTCCTTTTTATGAAATATCCATATTTGTCAAGACTATCCCAGTTGTACCATGGTTGCTTAGAGGCCTCAGGTGAAGGGAATTGTCAGGAGATGTAAGAATTCCAAGGAGATGATTGAAAGACCCTTATGCAAATGTTTGTTCTTCTCTTCAAAGGCCTGTGAGAGGCTTTTCTTTACAGAAGTCATGCTAACAATCTCCTCAATTAGATCTTATTTATCCAGGTGCCCTCTGGTTCTGTGCTTTAATGTAATCTCTTCGTTTTGGTGTTGTTAACAGGGCTGTAGTTTCCTACAGTCTTAAAAAAATAAAAAAAAAAAAAAAAATCAACCTTCAGTCCTCCAGTACCAAAAGTGTTTGAAGTGAGAGGTTGCATATGCTGGCCATAATTCAGCTGTTCATCCTTTGTATTTTTTACTGAATGCCCACCGCCTGTTAATTTCATCAGCCTGTGCTGTAAATTTTCCCACAGCAACTTCATTCCTTCAGGAGAGATGCTCTGGTGAGTGCCCCTTTCACTCCTTCCTTCTTCCCCAGAAAAACAGAGTTTTCCGGAGGGCAAAACCCTGGTTTTCAGCAGTCCATGGTGGGGCACAGGACTCGTTTACCCTCCCTGCTCTCCCCTGAGCTCAGCTGTCAGTCAGACCCAGTGACTCTGCTGAGCTTTCTGCTCCTCATCATGCAGAAAGAGGATGTAATAAATCACTCGAGACCTTTTGATGATTTGTCCTCTTTTCTGCCTGCATTTCTGCCTTTTGTGCCACAGTTAATTTCCCCTTTACGTTCTTTTCCTGGAAACAATTTCAGCTTTTTGAATTCTTGATTTTTCTCTTTAACCACATTGGTTTTTTCACTCTCCTTATTCTTTTACAGGGCTTTAGATGCAGATGAATAAACTGATAAATGTGACAGTGATGCTGAAAGGGACAGGAACAAGCTCAGTCAAGTAAGAGGAAGCTTGAAGGCAAAACATAAACCCCTGCTTATTTTTTTTTTTGGCTTTCCCTATGCTCCCCATCAAAAATTAACTAACAACAATAACAAATAAAATTAAATTTAATTTTTTTTTTTCCCCCAGAGCTAGATGTTTGCAAATATAAGTCCTTATTTCAGCCAAGTGCATTTCTGTGCTTCAGCAAACAGGTCTGGGCTAAGGAGGAAAGGTCCCCCTTCAGTAAGGTGATGATGATAGAGCTGAGTTGTGATTTGCTTCATGAATATCTTGGGTTATGACTGTAATTCAGTGCTTCCCTTCTCTTCCATTCCCCAATTTTCCCTGAGTTTAGCTCTATAGGGTGGGAACAGGGTGGATTTCCCAGCTGCTGCTGCTCCGTGTCACTGCTGGTCCTTGCAGAGGCTGGCAGAAACATTACACTTTTTAATGATATTGCCTGGATCCACTCAAACTGAGCCTGCTACTGTAAGAGGTGGAGACATTTTTTTATCCCTCCCTGCTCCTTGGCTCCAGTCTGCATCATTTGCCAGAGCTCCTGTTCTTCATTAGAGGGAAATCCTCTAAATCAAAGAATGGCCCAAATAGCTTAATTGACTTTGGAAATGGCCTTGTGATGGAAATGAGGGTGGTACCAAAGCATTTCTGTTTGGAAAAAACAGTCCAAAAACTTTTTAACAAAAAGTTAAAATGCTGGTAGTCAAAAATTATTGGGCACCTAATTTCTGCATATTATTAATCTGCCAAAAATACCTTTTTACTTCAGCTGTCTTCACTGTGCTGATACACTCCAGATTTCTTTCACTCCCACATTGCCCTCTCTTTTTTAGATGGAAACATAAAAAGTGTTTGATAGAAAAGTAATTGCTATCCCAAAGCAATTTCCCAAAGAAAAAGTGAATTTTTCTCAGTATTTTTTTCTTTTAACAGAAAGGGGGTTTATGCATTTTCTCTCCTCCAAATTTTTAAAACAAAAGGTTTGATGTGAACACACAAGTGTGAGGAAAACCTAAAATAAGTCTTTGACCTTTTAATTCCTTTCCTCCCGCCCTGCTCCCCTATTTTCCTCCTTTTTCCAGTCCAGAAGGAGACAGGAGTGCGAGTTACAAAGAAACACACCAAATTAAGTGTTCTCCCTGAAAATGAAGGCTGGTAAATTCCTAAAGCCCTCACCTGGAGGCTATTTGTGGAATATGTAGGGAAAATATTTTTCAAATCCTGATCAACAATTTCAGCAAATGTTCGTGCTGATTCTTTCCCAAGTAGGAAGAACACAACTCAAAATCCACATAGCTCTTATTTCATCCCCTCATCTTTGATAATTCATGCTGAATTATCACCAGCTGTTCCTCGTAGGTGCTGTGCGCACTGAGGATGCTGATGGACAGGAGGATGCAGCAGAGGTCAGCACTTCTGTGTGCCACCAGCCCCAACACATTATAAAATGTGTTGTTTGCCCATTTTACAACCTCTGCCTTTGCTAGAGTCATATGTGATCTTTCTTAATTCATTTGTGAGCCTTGCTTTGAAATCCAGCACTTGTTTCATTGCAGACCTGCCTGAGGTACCCAGTGTGCTGTGAAGATAATGAAGGTGTTGGGGCAGTCCATTTTCCTGTCCAGGCTGCAGCCTGGGGCAGTTTGTGTGGAAAATCTTGTGAGAAATGTGTTAAAGTGGCAAAAGGCAAACACCCACAGCAATGCCACCCTTTTACACTTAAAAGGCAGATCAAAATCTCTGCCACTGAAGAACTTTCAGGGTGAAGCGTCTTTCACTGCTGTGTTTTCCTTGCAAACAATACCTGTGAGTAACATAACCCAAGTTACCTGAATCTTATTTACAGCAAGGACTCATCCTCATCCAAAATGTTGCTGAGATTAAACTTGCCAGCTCCTTTGAGGTGTTAATAAAACAGTGCTGGGGTAAAAAAATAGTTAAACAGTTAAAACAGTTTCTGGGGTAAAATGGGACAGGGTAGTTAACCCTAATTTAGGGGGCAAAGTGTTCCTGTATCTGTGAAGCCCACTTTTTTAAAATTGCTATTTCTCCAAGGAATTTCTTCTGATATGACTCTTTAGGCAAAGTGTTTCAGCAGCACAGCGGGCTGGACCAGCCTGGGTGAAGTGCAGCCCTGAGCAGGGAGGGCTGGCCTGCTGCCCAGGCCACGACAATGAAGGCTGAATCACCCTCACATTCCTCCCTGGCCTGACTTTGCACATGCAGAACCACCCAGAGCAGAGGCTCAGCCCTGTGTTCCTGCCAAAAGGGAGGCTCTGGATGAGCAGGCATCCCCTGCCATGGCCTGTGGTTGGGGCAGCCGTGGAGATCTTTGCTCTCCACCACCACAGGCCCAGGAGTGAATTCTGGGCTCCTTGGACTGGTGTGGGTGTGTTTTCTGCAGCACTGCAGGAAAAGCCCCTCCTGGTTACGTGTTGTGTTCCAGTTCCATGGGCCCACATCTTCTCCCTAAATCTTCCAGGAAGCCCTCGTTAAATGGGTCCATTTTATTTTTCTCCAAGGCTTTTAGGAATCCCTGGTTTCATGGGCCCGAATTTTCTCCCCAAGGCTTCCAAGAATCCCTGGTTCCATAGGCCCAGATTGTCTCCCTAAGGCTTTTAGGAATCCCTGATGCCATGGCCCCCACATTTTCTCCCTCAAGCTTGAAGAAATCCTTAGTTAAATGGGTCCCCCTTTTTTTTTCTCCAAGGCTTCCAGGAATTCCTGGTTCCATGGCCCCACATTTTCTCCCTAAGGCTTGCAGGAATTCCTGATCCCACAGGCCCACATTTTTTCTCTAAGTCATCCAGCTCATTTTCTCCCTAAGACTTGAAGGAATCCTTGGTTAAATGGGTCCACTTTTTTTTTCTCTAAGGCTTGCAGGAATCCCTGGTTCCATAGGCCTAGGTTATCTCCCTAAGGCTTCTAGGAATCCTTGATCCCATGACCCCACATTTTCTCCCCAAACCTTGCAGGAATCCCTGGTCCTATAGGCCCACATTTTCTCCCTAAGGCTTGAAGAAATCCTTGGTTAAATGGGTCCACTTTTTTTTTTTTTTTTTTTCCTCCAAATCTTCCAGGAATTCCTTGTTCCATAGGCTTAGGTTGTCTCCCTAAGGCTTTTAGGAATCCCTGGTCCCATGGACTCACCTACATTTTTTTCTCTAAGTCAACCAGGAATCCCTCATTCCCATGGGTCCACATTTTCTCCCTAAGGCTTGAAGTGGTTAAATGGATCCACTTTTTTTTCTATAAGGCTTGCAGGAGTCCCTGATCCCATGACCCCACATTTTCTCCCCAAGCCTTGCAGGAATCCCTGGTTCCACCAAGTATTTTTTGGTCAACAAACCATTTGGAAAGCAACGACACTTTTGCAACATTTTCACACAATCTGCTTTGGGGGGGGCTCTGAAACTATTAGGACTGTCAGGTGCAACTGAACTATGATAAATTAGGATAAGTCTTCCTTGTGTTTGTTGGTCATTTATAAGTGTCAAGCCAACATATTGCCATGTTTTTGTGCTGGAAAAGGAAAAATAAATATTGTGTTCAGAGAGCTTTTCTCATCTTGCCAATATTCCGCAGGAAGACCTGTTTGCAGGACCCAATTTCTGCACAGTTAATCCTTTTCAAGAAGCAGGAGGTTTCAGTAATCACTGATGTCATTCTACATTATGAAACCTTTCTCTTCCCATCCTTCCCCTGTTGTTTGATTCTTTACAATGAAATGCAACTTTTTATTTTCTACTTCCACTATGAAAGGCCAAAGTCCAAACCTTTCAGTGACTTGGCAGCTATATTCTTGTTCAACGTGAGCAAAATGAAACATAACAAAGGATAACGTAAAAGGTTTTGTTGAGAGGTGATGGCAGGCAAAACTTATATGCAAGATTGACCTCTTGAATTAGAGTCTGTAAATGAGTAGTTAATTGCATGTAGAAGTTTTATGAAGATTGGAAGTGTCACACTGATAAATCCAAAAGTGATCACATCTCAGAGCCCTGCTTTTTCAAGAAGTTTGTGCTGTGAAATCCCTACAGATCATCACCTCCATCATGTACAGCTGGCTTAGAGCAGTGTTTGTGTTCACAAGGAGAATGGCAGAACCTTACTCCAGCCAAAATGTGGGTGCACCTCAGATCCTGCTGTCCTGCCTAAGTTTTAGTTTGTTGTGTCTTGGTGTGGAAGAGAACCTGTGCCTTTGAAGCATTCAGAAATAAAAAATAAATTAGTCAGACCCTCAGTTTTTAATTTAGAGAGCTATTAATAGATACATGATACTTATTTTGCAGATTCCTTAAATAAAAAGAAACACGTGAGGGTGACCTACAGAGTTTGAGGTTCCCTCCAACCTCCTTTGGTTCTGTTGATCATTTTTTTCTTCCTTCTTTTTTTCCTCTTCTTCCTTCTTCTTGCTTTTAATGCTTCCTGTGAACAATTCAAGTTTTAAATCAGAGACTGTACATCTTGGCTTGACTTGGCTTAGTCTGAAGCCTCTGCCATCTCTTAATTAGAATTATTTTTTTTGCCTGGGGGAGGGGTGGTGGTGAGAGAACCAGAACAGAATGAGAGAAAGTGTTTTGTTGTGATTAATTGTGTCACACAGAAAACAAGGGTTTTTCAGTTCTGATTTTCCTTCCTTTGTGATTTCATAATTCAAAATTATGAATTTTGAAGAGGAAGCACTTCCTGTGCAGGGCAGGAGGTGCTGAGAGCTGAGCCGTGCTTAGGGAAACAGCTCTGCAGTGCTTCTCCTTCAGGGAGGTGCTTTGTTTTTCTTTTCCATCTTCCCCAGTTCAGGTAGGCAGCATGCAGCCTGGGAAGGAGCAGAGAGAAGAGGAAGCCTCCCTGATTACTGTGGCAACCTGCTCTTCATATGATTTCATGCAGGATGTGCAGGACACTGTGTCTTTCTGACACCTCTCCAAGGCCCTCTTCACAGTGAGATCTGAACAGAGCATGATCTTCAGCATTGCTGTCTTCCCAGTGTTCCTCTAAAGCCTGTACAAACACACTCCTCAGTTCTAGTAACCATGGATTATCCTTGTGAGCAATTATTTTTAGCAGCATTTGATGGATATGGAGCTCATGATGGGAAGAAAACTGTGTTTCAACACCAGCACCTCTCCAACCTCCGTAACCTTTTTAATTTTCTGCCAGCTGCCATTTGCTTTTCAAGTTGGCCCTTCTTTATGATCAAAGTCTTGGGGCATTTTTGAATTATGAAATCACGCAGTTATCTGACAATGAAAATCTGTAATACATTAGTGCCTGTGGAAATATGGATTAAAAACAGTCCCTGACTTGGAGATGTGGCAGTTCCCTCTGCAAGGACTCCACTTACAGGGAAATGAAGTCCCCAGGTGCTGCCAGGTGGGATCTGTGTGTGTGTGTGTGTGTGGACATGGACATCCCTGGATGCTCTGCTCCTGAGTACCAAAAACCTGGAAAGAAATGGCTCATTCAAGAGATTTTGTTGTTCCAGAACTGGAAGGGTAAGTACAGCTGAATGTGAAGTTGCCTCAGTTGTTTTTTAAGGCAGAATGCCTTCAAAGCAACATAACACTTTCTCATAAATACAGTGCAGTAAATCCTTCCCTTGAAAAGGGTTCCCATATCCACATTTCAGTCCCAAGGGTGATGTTTTGTATGATGTAAAGCTTTTTCCCTCTTCTGTGAGGTTCCCCACATGTCCAATCTGCGATCCCACCCGCTCACAGAAGACGCTTGTGGCATTGTGAGAAGGAGATTTTTCCCTGGGAATCATCCCTGCTTGCAGCAATGGCTGTTCTGTGTTTGAATCTGCCTGTCCTCCTAAGATGTGCTTGCCAAAGGGGAGATTTTATATGCGTGGAGGGAGCATTGGAATCGTAACTTCCTGGCACTCGGATTTGCTGGCAGGTCTAAGAAAAAACATCCGTGTGCTTTCACATCGTGAAAGTGGTGTGGAAAAAACTTTGCAATCAATTTGTGTGCACAGAGAAAATGATGGTTAAAAGCAGCAACCTCAGATGATCAGAAATGCTCAGTGGATAAAGGACCCATGGCCTGATTTAGTTTTTATCTGTGCTAGAGGGATTTTTAAATTTGTTTGTTTGTTTGGTTGGTTGGTTTTTTTGTTGCTTGGTTGGTTGCTTTATTTTATTTTATTTTTTTTATTGAAGGAACTGTATGGGTTTATGCTTCTGGCAAAGAGAAAAAAGGAACCATTGGGTTCGAATTATTTCGTGCACTTGGAAAGAAGTTTGTTCTGTCAGAGGTAGGAAAAGATATGAAGTGCAAGCAAATCTCTGCCTGTATTTACATATTTTAAAAACTGGAGCCAACTCTGATTAGAGTCTGAATGAAACAGAATCCTTGTCAGGCCTTTTTTTTTCCTTCTTCTTCTTCTTTTTTATTTTTTTTTCCCCTGCTGAGAATGAAAGTAGAAGGAGAAGTGATTTGTTTCAAGATAATTAGGGCAATGTAATCAGAGTTATTCTGGCTGTGGGAGTGTCAAGGGAAGATCAAAGTGTTCAGGATGCTCCAGAAGGGTTCATCAAGATGGTCTTTGCACCAGAGAACTTACAAAGATGGGCACAATACCTGGAGGAAGGATGAAGATTTTACTCCCTGACTCATCACTTCTTGTCAGAAATGGAGATCCCTCAGCCAGGTAGAGAAAATAGGATGAAGCTCTGCTCGATCATCTGTCTAAGGGCAGGTGGGAGATGATGAGGGGAAAAAAGGCATCATAAAGGCATTGTTCTTCATGACAAAATGAGAGACAGCAAGCTCCAAGTGCCACGTGTGACATTCCCACAGACAGGAGCTGTTTTTCCATGTCATGTCCTTGTTGCTGGTCTGATCCTCTTGGTGTTAGAGCACTGTGACATTCCTCTCAAAATCTTTTCATAAGCAGCATATTATGAAATGCCATTCTTTGAGATATTTGCCTCTCTGTGTGGGTTAAATAATTGACTTTTTGTTATAGGCAAACTGTGAATGCATGTTTAATAAATGCTCATTTTACAAGGAATCATCTGCAAAAATTTTAGAGGAATCTTCCACAGTTCTTGAAGGTATCAGATATATTTTACAGTACATATATGGGCACCATTAATTTCACATGACTTCAAATATCCCTGCCTGCCAATTGTTAGACTATTTTCCTTTCAGTGACATTTTCCCATTAAGATTTTTCTGTACAACCATCTCAGCCTAACAAAGGAATTTGGAATGGGATCTTCCAATAGAGTTTGTCATAGAAAATTCTGTGACAGAATTATGTTTGTAGATGTGATGTTGATGTGTTGTGCCTGTCTCATTTAGAAAGGGGGGAAGAAAGGAGGAAGTTTCCCTTTAAATATCACCTTGCTGTATGATGGCTTTTCCTTGCTTTTTACATTCAAACTTCTTTTCTCCTGAGTTGCAAAAGAAGGATAAAAACTGACATGTTTTCATGAAGAAAACAGTTTTCAATAATCTCTTCTGCTCTAATTCCAGAGGTCAGTCTATTGACAGGAGAGAATGGTGAGACAGAAACAAATTTGAACTCAGATGGACACATGCACTGTAAAATTAGATTTTCATTTTGTAGTCACCCTGTAGACAATAGGAGAATTATAAAATGTGTTGTTTGCCCATTTTACAACCTCTGCCTTTGCTGGAGACGTGTGTGATATTTCTTAATTCATTTGTGAGCCTTGCTTCAAAATCCAGCACTTGTTCCTTTGCAGACCTGCCTGAGGTACCCAGTGTGCCCGTGAAGATAATGAAGGTGTTGCAGTCCCTTTTCCTGTCCAGGCTGCAGCCTGGGGCAGTTTGTGTGGCAAATCTTGTGAGAAATCTGTCAAACACCCCCAGCAATGCCACCTTTTTTCACTTAAAAGGCAGATCAAAATCTCTGCCATTGAAGAACTTTCAGGGTGAGGTGTCTTTCACTGCTGTGTTTTCCTTGCAAACAATACCTGTGAGTAACATAACCCAAGTTACCTGAATCTTATTTACAGCAAGGACTTGTCCTCATCCAAAACGTTGCTGAGATTAAACTTGCCAGCTCCTTTGAGGTGTTAATAAAATAGTGCTGGGGTAAAAAAAACATGGGTCAGGGTAGTTAACCCTAATTTAGGGGGCAAAGTGCTCTATATCTGCAAAGTTCACTTTTTAAAAATTGATATTACTCCAAGGAATTTCTTATAATTTCTTATATCTTTACCTAAAGATATGACTCTTTAGGCAAGTGTCCCTTGCAGTGCTCCCAGCCCCAGTGATAAAATTATGGGGGCAGAACTTTAGATCCTTCCTATGAGGAACATACAGGATTTCCCTTTTTCAGTTTCCTTTGTATTTAAGAGGTTTCAACAGTGTTAGGAGGGTTTCATGCCAAAGCAGATCCATGCCCATCAAGATCCAGTCTCACCCACTGTTTGTTTATTTGTTTCCCTGCAGGAAGATTTTCCAGCCAATGCACCTGACCCGTGAGTGCTCAGAGGTGAGCACAAGGGATCTCAGGAATCCAAGTGGGAATGGGGGAATCCCTTCTCAGGGACACCACTCAGACAGCTGCAGAAACTTCAAAAGTCTTTTTGGAGCAAGATGAGCTTTTCCCTGCAAAAAGGGCAAATAAGGGGAACAAAAGAGCATCAATCTGCACAAGTGAACCCAAGAGGAGAATGCTGAGGGCTGGCACTGTGATCTCCTACCTTACACGCCCCCAGATGCATTTAAGCCTCTCCCAGCACATATTTTTGCACAGAAGTGGACAAAAAAACCCACTTGAAGGAAACTTGAGGGGTATTACTGGGATTATTTTCCTTCTCATGTGAAGCAAGTACAGGAGAGTTCCTTGATTTTGGTTTTAACCCAGCTATGAAGAAACAGAGTGCTATAAAAATTATGTTGTAGCTCTTATATTTAGCCCTAATTGTGGCTCCATATATATAGAAACATTATGAAACCACAGCACATCTTCCAAGTAATGTAAATTGTGAATTACAGGCTCCTGCTCGGTGCACTTTGAAGATTTTCTAGTTTGTGCACAGATCTTCCACTTCCTGTTGAAAACAGCAAAAGAGATGTCTGTGAAGTCAGATCAATCCTTCTGTATTTTAATTGGAAATCACCATTTGGGGTTTCAGTTGTTTGCATCTGTGGAATAATTTATGGCAACAGTAGATCTGTAATACAGCCCTGCCTACCCTCAGCGTGGTTATAGTTAATGATTTCTGTGCTCTCTGAAAGAGTTTTGGAGCAGGGGTGTTTGAAGCCCCCTCTCTCTCTCTCAATTAAAAAAAAAAAAAGGCCAAATTAATCAGGATCAAGTGTTTTCAGTGTTTTACACAAACTTGTTAAAAGGCATATCACTCAGAAGCATGGAAATTATATAGGGACATAAGTCACACTGGTGATGCCCCTGCTTGTATGAAGCTGCCACTGAGATCCAAAAGCTTTTCTAAAATTGTGGTTTTTGATGTGTGTTGAAATAAAAACTCCCTTGAAATAAATATGAATCTAAAAATATTACAAGTAGCCTCAGCATATCACAGAAACACAGCAGACTTGAATATTTAATTAATATAGGCCCGTTCCTCCTTTGGATTGCAGCAACAGTGCTCAGACTACAGACCTATGGGACAATTTTCTCCTTTTCCTAGAAGTTTAAAAATGCATGGAGGATTCGTGACAAGATCCCCTGAGTGGCTTGTTAGTGTTTTTGCATTCTAAAAATACAGTGGCTTTTTTTTTTTTTTTTTTAATTCTTTGGTAAAGTTCCTGGCCATGTTATGCTCTTGATGGTGTTCACTTTCTCTCCCTTTCTGCTTCAAGTTTGGAACTCCAAGGCTTTCTTTTGGGTTTTATCAAATTACACACTGAAGAAAGACGTACATTTCAGAAACAGATGGATTTAATGTGCATGAAAATATATGCCTTTTAAAGAAACCAAATTAGTAGTTCCACTTCTACCCCTTTTTATTGAAGACAGAGCTCTGAGATCTCTGGTCTAAAACACAACTTTACAAACATCAGCAAAATAGATTTATTTGCATGGGAATTTAGCAGAACATCACAGAAACCTTAAGCAACACCAAATCTGATGGTTTCTAGTACACATGAAAGGCACTGTGACAGTACTAATAAAAATATATATAAAAATGGCTTTATGAATCCATACCCAGTGCATATTTCAAGACTCTTATTCACCATATATATTGAGTGCATCTGCAAATTCACAGCTGCCTGGGTCTCTAAACATTTTCCTTATAATGAAATTAACTGGGAGCAAGATTTTTCTTTTTATTTAGTTTCTAATTAGTGTTAATTCCTTTTCAAGGTGTGTTGTCTTTCCTTATGAACTGAAAACCAAAAGAAAGACCAGTTTCTTTTTGTTTGGGTGTTTTTTTGGTTTTTGGTGTTGTTTTTTTTTTTTTGGTTTGTTTTGTTTTGGTTTGGTTTGGTTTTTTTGGTTTTTTTTCCTTTAGAAAGCAGCTGTGTTGGCTGAATTTGAAGAGAAATGGGTTAAATTGCTGTGGGAGGATAAAATAGAGGGAGTTTTGAATATTTCCCATGGGACAGTGCATGGGACAGAGCTGTCTCCTGTAGATGTGACTCCTTCATTGTGTGCATTTCTCTTAATCTGGAGTCTGAACACTCTTTTTGTTGGAATAACAAGTGGCCCAGTTTAGGATTCTTTGTGGTGTTTCTGTGCCAGACAAAAATGGCAAAATTACAGCAATCCTTCACCCCAACAGGCTCCACTTGGGCACCTGACTGTGCCTATGATTCATCAATCCACTTATTTATAATCCATTAATTCAAAACCAAGTCCGCCCATTTTTTTTTCTGTGATTCCTCCCTGTTTGAGCCTTTCAGGGAATAAAAATCCACTGCTTTGGGGTTTGGCTGAGCCTGTGCTCACCCAGTTGGGTTTGCAGGAGCGCTCCCTGCTCCCTCATTCCTGGAGGCTCTGATTTGGGAAGGAATTCTCCAAAACAGGCACTGAGGTGCATGCTTGCGAGCTTTTCCTGACCAGCGACACATGGAGATCATCCCAGGGTTGTGCTTTATCAAAATAAGCTGCTTCCTCAGCGGGAGCAGTGGAACCAGGCCATCAAAGAGGAAAATAACACTCGACAGAAACATTCATCCTTCTTTGCATAAAGCAAAGCATTTTCCCCTCAGAGGTGCCTGGGGTTCTGTTAGCAATTGATGAGCGCCGAGCACGTGACAAGTCAGCTCCAACTAGCAGCAAAAAATCATGCACTCAGCTTTGTTGTCTGATTTCCCTGACACAGCAAAAAACAGTTCTGTGCCACAGGAGTTGCTTTTCTTCTGCCAACCCCTCTGCCAGCAAGTGGCCGCGTTCCAAGGATGCATAGGCAGAACCTCCCAGATGAAAATAAATGCTAATTCTGAAGCACGTTTTAGAGCCCTAATAAAAGGTTTTTTTCAGATCATCAGCTAATCTTCAAACTGAAAGGGCTTTTATTTTAAGTTTTCCTCAAATGGATCATCCATCTCTAGTGTGTGTATTTCAATGATCTCAAGGACTGTTTGAATTTAGGGCTTTTTTTTTTAAATACTTCCTTTCTCAACTTGCAATTAGATGATTCAGTATTTTGAATGAATGCAGCTGATCCAGCCACACTTTACAACATAAATGTGCTGAACTAGCATTAGTTTTAATTCCTTAATTTTACACAGTGCTTCAAATGGTATAAAGCTGAGAATTGGTTACTTTGGGTTTTGTCTGCAGCTATTGTAAATCCACATTTCTCCCCTTCCACCTCCACCTGAAGCTTCCCCTGAAATATGTCAGAATCAAGGTGTTGACATGCTGCACTGGGAAATTTTGTGATTCCTGAGGACTGGAATCCCAAAAACCCTTGGGAAAAAAAGAAAGGAAAAAATTGCCACGATGAATCACGAAGCAGTTACGTCCTACTCATACATTTTATTTAACAACCCTCCACCAGATAACCTGGTTATCTCATTACTTTACTGGGTCCCAGGCCCTTGGTAACTAATATAAATGCAATGCAAACACGCTCATGGGCTCTGAAAAAACCCAGCCAGCCACTTTTGGAGAGGGAGCCCGGGTGTGGGGTGGTGCACAATGGGGAATGTTCCCGGTAGATAGCACAACTGGGACACAGCAGATTTATCTCCCCATTCCCGTGGTGCTGTTTGTGCCACCCAAACCATTTGGGGGCACCCTTTCGAAAATAAAAAATAAAATAAAATAAAATAAAATATCGTGGTGGAGCGAGACCTCTGTGGTTCAAAGATGTTTGGGGCTATAAAAATGAGGTTTGTGGGGAAGGGGGGGTGATGTTTTTGGGGTTCCCCTGGGACAGGGGGAGGTGCTGGTGCAGGATCACTCCTGGAGCACGGTGTGCCTTCAGCAGGGGAAGGGCTGTACAGCCACACTGTACAAATTTGCTGGGAGGAAGGCAAACAAAGAAGTCAAGAGATGTACACAGGTGATAACAAGGTAAATATTAGAGAAGTTGGCCTGCATTATGCTTAATAGAATGGGATATCAGCAAGGAACAAATAGTCAGACATTCATGGCTGGTTGGTTGGGCTGAGAGCAGTACCAGCCTGGGCTGATAACACTCCAGCTTGGTGTTGGTACAACTGAGACTGAAAGCAGAGCATTTGAAAGCAGATAGGAGGAATAAGGGGTCAGGATCTCTCAATTTTTTTCTTGCTTTCTGGGCTAGTGTTTGCTTTCCTGGGGGAAAGAACCGTGGCAGCAGAGTGTTGTGTGAAATCAGAGGCAGAGATCTCTCAATTTCTGCCTTTCTCACTGATTTAGAGATCCTTTGCCCTGAGAACCTCACATCTGATTGGGCCAGGGAGCTGCCAGGGCTGTGTCTCACACCCTGAACTCATTCAGTGAAAAATCATCTTGCCCTCATACCTGACCTGTGATGATGTTAATTGAGCTACCCACCAATTCCAGTCTCTGCTGGGGAGACACATAACTTTTGGATAATTTAATCATGAATGTGCTCTGAAAGGGAAGCTGCCTCAATCTCCATTGCCCCAAAATCTCTTGTCTGGTCCTGTGACCACGGGAGACTTGCAGCCTTGCCTCCTGAACATCACATGATGACAAATTACAGGAGACAGACATCATTTCCCTGCGTTTTTTCCCAGGAATATTAAACACCCTTGAAGGCCATGCCAAAGGATAGTAACTCATTACTAATTAACACAGCACAATAATGCTGTTTTAAAGCTGTTGGTGCCCTGCAATGCGTCACATGAGCGCAGCAGTTCAGCAGAACTGGAGGAAGGCTGGAAATGTGGGTTGCTGTGGGTGAAATATCAATTTATCAACTCCTCTCTCAGAGCCCAAACCACAAACTCAGATCAGGGAGAAGTCCCAGCTCTGCTGGTGTCAATGAGGGGTTTGCTGATGGCTTTGTCCTGCAATTCCAGAATCCCAGATGAGCTCAAACTCTCTCACAAAGAGTTTTCTTCAATGCTCATTTGTATTTCAATGGGAAGAAAGCAGAGATGCTTTAATAAATCTGCTTTACAAAAATTAAAGTTGCATTTCTGGAGCAGAAATCTCCTTTATAGCTCAGTGTGGTTTTGGTAAGATATGGGACAAGTTGGTTTCAAAATGCTTTGTTTCCACAAACGTTTTCTAAACCATTTAAACCACAGATTTCTTATCTAATGCTGAACAAATGGCTGTCTTTGTTATTGTGTTACATAGCACCATGAGAAATAGCTCTTAATATTTTGGTTTAGAGTGAATTTTAATGTCAAGTTCCAAATAATTCTCTTAATTTTTGGATTTTTGCAGTAAGAACTGTGTTGAACATTGACAGTACAGATTATCTGATAAAATATTTTTAGAGCAGGTTGTGAATAAACTAAATATCATATATATATATATATATATATATATTTCTTTTACAATATGATTTATTTCCTTGCAATGTTTCTAGTTCTATGCGCAGTATGGTCACTTTTATTTTTCTAACATGACCTAGGGAGAAAAATCAGATGGTAACTAGCTCCTCCCCATTTGTCTTCCCATGTTAATGTGGGCAAAATAAATTATGTTTCTTAAAACCTTTTTCAGGAATTGTAGATATTCAAGTTTGTGTATTTTTGTGCATGTTTAACTACTTTAATGAAAAGTGGGTGTTATCCTTGCAGTTCCTATACAGTGGAACTACTTCTCCTTGTTCTTGTTCTTGTTCTTGTTCTTGTTCTTGTTCTTGTTCTTGTTCTTCATTATTATTATTATTATTATTATTAGCCTTGTCTTAGTGACCATAAAACTTCATGGGTGATTTCTTTATGTTTTTAGGATTTTTTTGGTTGTGGTTTTTGTTTGTTTGTTTGTTTTTGTTGTTTTGTTTTGTTTTGTTTTTTTCTGTTGGTTTTTTGTTGTTGTTGTTGTTTTTTTTTTCCTTTCTGTGTTGCAGGCTCCTGTGCCAAAGTTTTACAATATAAATGATTTTGTGCCTTGGGAACTTTTCCTGGGGATGCAGAACCATTTAAAGGAGCCTGACCTGGCACCCCAGTAACCTTTTGGATACATTTTTCTACATCTAACAGAAATCTGGTCTGCATGGAGTTGCAGAGATGTTTGTAGAAAAGGAACTGGAGCAAGAGATCAGTTCAGGTCTGCAGTGAGAGGCACAGAAATGTTTCCCAAATGTGATTTTTCCTTCTGCCCCTCACCCCACATTCATGAAGCCTTTACACCTCTCTCTGGGAAGGAGGTTTTGTGAAGGGCTGACACAAAATCTGTGACTCCTCAGTCCAGATTATCTTGTGATATCTTCAAGTAATTTCTTGGTTTTTTAATATGAATACAAAAATCAAGAGTTATCCCCTGATCTCGGAGCAGTTCATGGAGTCTCAAGGCCCAGCACACATAAAACAAGAGCAGGAGAGATCCAGGTCTTCCCTGCAGAACTGCTGCTTTTAAATGTAAGCCATTTTTTTACCTCACTAAAGCTGGAAAAACGTTGTGGCCCAAGACCACTCATAAATGCCTATAGTAAGCTTGCAATTAAAAAAAAATAAATTCAAATGCTTTGTTTCCATTAATTCTTGGGACATTGTTCACCAAAGCAAAAAAAAAAAGCTTTGCAAAACAAATGCCAAATTCCCTAGAGAAAAGTGTGCTAGGAGCTTTGTGTTTTGAAGAGAACTCTTCAGACCGAGCTTGACTTGAGGTATTTGGGTGAGGCACAGCACAAACCCTGCCCTGACCTTCCTCCACAGCTTCAGAGCCCCTTCCACTCCCACTGCTCCTGCTTGGAGAAGCCACCCATAAAAAAAAAAAAAACAACCCCAAAAAAACCAAAAAAAACCAAAAAAAAACCCAAAAAAACCCCAAAAAAACCCCAAAAAAACCCCCCAAAATCTACAGCAAAACCTTCAGCAGAACCTCAGGGAGGCCGTGGGAAGGATGTTTTTTTGGAGGGCCACGAGCTGCTGGGCTGGCACAGGTTTGTGCTCCGGAGGCTGCCAAGCGTGATGTTACCAGGAGGGAACAACCTGTTTCCTTGCCTCGATAGCATCAATCACCTGTTGAAACAGCAATTTTCTACCAGCAGCCCTCCCTCTGATGTCTGAAACCCTTGGGTGAGCCTGAGCAGCTCTGGGACAGGCTTGCCCCAAGCACCCTTACCCTCCTTCGACCAAATTCTATCAAATTCCACTCCCTGACTGCCCCCTCCCCTGTTCACACTCCTGTGAGAGGCAGCAAAAGGTTCAAGGGAAGGGGAAGAGCCAGTGTTTTACAACCTTGGAGTAGCATTCAGGAGGCACATTGCACAGAAAACACGCGGTTTTCTTTTAAAAGTGGTACATGGTGGGGCTTACTTTTATCAGCAGGTCACTGAAATTTTCTGTGGCTTCAGGCAGGAAGAAAGAGATAGGTAGCTTTTGCTTTTTTTCCATGCCTCTCAATTCTTTCTGTGTTCCTTAGCAGAATCACAGGAAAATTAAAAAGCAATTTAAACCAGCTGAAAAAAACAAAACATTTTCAAGTGCTTTGAAAAATAGTTTGAAGCAGGAGTTTGAAAAAGAATATAAATCTGCTGAAAAATACAAAATATATAATGCCAAAGATAAAGAGTTTTAGTTTCATCAGTTTAAAATGCAAGAAAAACCTTATGGAAAGGTGTTTTGTTTTTTTCTGTTTGTCTGTTAATTGTTGTTGATTTAATATTCCTTTTCTTTTTCACATTAAGAAGCTGTGGCAGGTGGGACCACCTGAAGTTTTCATTATACCATTCTTGCTTGTGTCAAATATTTTCTTCTTCTGGGGTGATGGTCACCCAGAAAAGCTCTAAAATACAGGATTCTTTCAATCTATGTGTGAAAGTAAAAATTCCTGTGAAAGCCAGAGAGATTCCACTGCTTGCTTCCTTTTAGCTCTAACATCAAATAGTATCAGGGAACATCCTTTTTGCGAGAATGTGATTAGTTATTATTAATTTAAATATCAATCATCAATTTAAATTTATTACTAATCAATTTAAACTTTAATAATAAATTTAAATTATTTAAAGCCTTTCCTCTTCTCAGTGCAGCCTGGTGGTTACAGAGTCTAGCTGCTAATTTTATGGACTTCCTTCCAAATAAAGTGGGAAGAGCAGGTTGAAAAATTTTCCTGCAATTTCTGTTAAACTTAAAATCGTTGTCTCATTGTTTTCAGAGGGGTTTTCTTCCAGAATTTCAATGTCAGATGCAGCTTTAGCTTGCACATTATTTTATCTGCTCCAGTGGGTTCCAAACATTGACTTTTGCACTGAGAAGTTGGTTTTCAATGCATATTTATCATCCTGGCTCCCTTTGTCTGCTTGTTTGCCCATTAAAATTTGTCATGAAACTTCTTTGGCTGAACAACTTTTCTGCCATAAATACAGAAGGTATAATATGTCCTTGTCACAAGACGTCAGAAGTAATGGTGCTCAAAGTGTTGCTGAAATGCCATTTATGCAATCTGTGCACAAACCTCTTGTTTTGAGTACAACTTCATCTTGCCATTTGATGAGCAAAATTTCTTGGGGGTGTTACGAAATGAGCATTTGCATCTCTGTGGTTACCTGGCCGTGTTACAAGTCAGGTTGAAAATCACTTTACTGAAAAATAAGCCAAAATTTTGTGTGAAACAACACCAGTTTGAGATCGGGAAGCTTCCAGTTTCTTCTTTTTGTTGTTGGTGGTGGTGGAGATATTCAGCTGCTGAATCTTGCCTTGTTGACACGTCCAAAATATCCAAGCTGCCTAAACTTCCTCGTATTGGAACCCTCCCTCAAAATTAGTTTCAGTGTCGTGCTGAAGGCTCTGCTCTTTGGGATGGCAAATTGCAGCCTGAGAAGGGAGGGTGGGACACGAGTGTGGAAATTCAACACACCTGGAAGTCAGTGGAAATTGGTTTGCAGAGTACCTCAAGTGGTTTTAAAAAAATCCCACCCAAATTGCACTTGCAGTGTCTGGAGGATGTTTGCTTTTCTGTTACTAGGAGCAACATGCTTTATGTATGTAGACCTGACTAGTCCAAAAATGTCATTTCAGCAATTGTAGCAATTTTTTTTTTTACATCTCATTTTCCTTAGGAGCCAAATTTCTTTCACCATTGTGGCTTGCTGAAGCATTTATAATTGGGAATCTCCCAATGTACTGATGCATTTATGATGCTATAGATTTCCCCCAGCAAAGGACTATGCAGAACTCTTTAAAAAATATTATTGCTATTATTATTATTATTATTATTATTATTATTGTTATTATTATTATTATTATTATTATTATTATTATTATTATTTTATTGCATTACATTTCTGAGTATTTCAAACATTCACAGAGATTTAAGCCCAGGAGGGGCCATCACAACTGCATAAAGCCTGCAAAATTTCCTGCATTTCAGCACTGCAGCTTGTAATTGAGTCCTGGACTCTCAGGGGGCACAGTGCAATTGGCCTCACCCTTTCCTCCACCTCCAACACAAATGATATTTTAAATTCATTCTTAAATATAAATAATTTAAATTGATTATTAACGTTTAAGTTGATTATTAATCAATTTAAATTGATAATTGATATTTAAAATAATAATAATTTTGAATTGATTATAAGACTGATAAATTAAATTTATTTTAATTGTAATTTAGCCCCTGCATTCACTGCACAGAGGATCAGAACATCCTGAAAAAGACCAGAGGGACGTTTCCCTCTGCTGAAATGCTTTGTCTCAAGGCAGACATCAAGGCTGAGCAAATCAAATTATGCATTTATTTTTGACAGAAAATCCACCACTCTGATTAGAAGGCACTGATGGATATAGGATTGTTTGCAATGGCAGATTACAGGCTGAGGGTAATTGGCTTTCTCAACCGCAGTACCTCGCTCCAAAATTTGTTGTTTTGGGTTTTTTTTCTGTGTTCCTGGTATCATTTACACCAACAATTTCACAGCTTAGCCAGTGCCAAGGAAATGCCTGATGGCATTTTCAAATGTCCACATGGGCTGGTTAGGGCTCTGGAGACTTATTGCATTTGTTATTGTATCATATATTTCATGGATGGAGGCAAAAAATTATATCTGAGCCTGAAACCCTGTATGAAAAAAAGTGTTTATTTTCAGTAAGGCTGTGGCACAGCTATACCATAAATTTGGCTTTGGTTTACAGTTAGAAACAGTGTGATCCCAGAAGACACTTGAGCCTCCTTGCTCTTTTGTGTAAGCTCACCCTTCTGGACTGAGGTGGAACAAACTGCTTTGACAGGATGACTTTGTACCAGCAAGCTCTGGGCCAGATGAGATGTTATCTTTTGTTCTGCAAGCTTTATCCCTAATCACTGGTTTTGCCTCCTCTCACAGCCAGCTCGGGCACAGCAGGACCTCTGCTCTCTGTACTGGGTTTATCTGTCCAAAATGTGATGTTCCTGTGCTTGCAGTGGGCGAGGTCATTGAGATCATTGCACTGACACACTCTGCTCCGTCTCTGTGACAAAGCTCCTCTTGCCCAGGCCACTGGGATGTTTTCAGGGAAACAGTGCCCAAACCTGCTTCTTCCTCCATGGATGGAGCTGAGGATCTTTTTATTTTTGTTTTTTTGTGGATATGGACAGTCCATCTGTCATCTTTTGGGTGACACCCGCCACGGGCCGTGCAGAATATTCTGATTTATTCCCTGGCGCAGACATCCTTTATGGAAAATCCTTTCCTTAGGATTTTTCCTCCTGAGAAGCTGAGAGGCCTCAGGAACAAAATGTGAACAATGATTATCTGCTGCTGTGGGATGCAACAGGTGCATCTGGGATTGGGCTCATGTGGTTGTTTCTAATTAATGGCCAATCACAGTCAGCTGGCTCGGACTCTCTGAGCCACAAGCCTTTGTTATCATTTCTTTGTTATTTTATTCTTAGCCAGCCTTCTGATGAAATCCTTTCTTCTATTCTTTTGATATAGTTTTAATATAATAGATATCATAAAATAATAAATCAAGCCTTCTGAAACATGGAGTCAGATCCTCGTCTCTTCCCTCATCCAAGAATCCCTGTGAACACAGTCACAATTCCCCTGGGATTTTTGCCAGTCAGGGCAAGAGGAGCAGCAGGACTCCTGAGGGCATGGGACCAGCTCTGAAGTGTTGCTTTGCTTCTGCAGGGTGGAATCCAGGAGACAAGAGGCATTCCCTGCGGGGAATTAAACAAAGAGTTTTCCCTCTGGGTCAGAAATTCTGACCCTATTTTTGCACGAGAAGAAAATGGGAAAACCTCAGAGAATTCCAACGGGAAATCAGCAGCGGGAGCCAAGGAGCACTCAATAAAAAGGGTGGTGCAAAGAGCAGCTGAGGTGCCAAAAGGTGGATGTGTGGCTGTAGAGACACTAGTGATCTGCTGGAAAAACCCAAGGGAGGAAATAAATGAAGAAATAAGGGGCACCAACAACCTCATCCTTGTGTCCTCCACTAACTAAATAATTGGCATGGTTTAAAGTGCCAGAAAAGCAGAACTTTTCCAGGCAACACAGCGTGCCAGGATGTAGGGGGGATTTTAAGTTTTTGTAATTCTGAGAGATAAATTTGCAGTACAAATAAAGGAATGAGGGAGTAGAACGGGGTAAAAAAAAAGTTTGTACAGGTGGGGTTGGCCGGGTGGGAATGGCCTAACCTTCATTTTGTAAGGCATTTGGCCACCTTGCTGTCACTGAGCACAGCTTGGATGTCTGCCTTGAGACAAAGCATTTCAGCAGAGGGAAACGTCCCTCTGGTCTTTTTCAGGATGTTCTGATCCCCCGTGCAGTGAATGCAGGGGCTAAATTACAATTAAAATAAATTTAATTTATCATTCTAATAATCAATTCAAATTTATTATTATTTTAAATATCAATTATCAATTTAAATTGATTAATAATCAACTTAAATTTTAATAATCAATTTAAATTATTTATATTTAAGAATGAATTTAAATTATCATTTGTGTTGGAGGTGGGCTGAGCTGGAGGAAAGGGTGAGGCCAATTGCACTGTGCCCCCTGAGAGTCCAGGACTGAGCCCTTTTACCCACAGAAATATGTGTTAAAGAGTGTCAGAAGTGGGCAGGAGGTATCCCTTCAACTTTGTTCAAAGCTGTATTAAGGAAGAAATCCCCTCAGATCAATGTTTTTCTCCAGGAGCAACTTCTGAACATCCTCACAAAGGAAGCATGAATTAAAAGAATTTCCCTATACTGACACACTAATGTGCGTTTGAAGATGTGGTTTCAATTCATAGTGTAAATTAAATTCTTCTTTAAACCATTTCTACTGAAATAACTCAGAAAACACACATGAAAATCATCTGGTTTTAATTCCCTGTGGACTGCAAATCTGTAAGTGCATAATGTTTTAAGTTTCTTTTTGTTGGTAATCTGTTGGGCCAACTCAGTCTAGTCTAATTTGTACCAAAAACACTGAAATGTACAGTTTTTGGCAGGGGTTTGATATGAATTTTCCTTGAAACACAGTGGGTTTTGACCGGGATGCCAAAGAAATTGAATTAATTCAAAATGTGGAAGATTTAGTGGTGAAAGGAAAAAGTAATAGAAAATATTTGCAAAGATTGGCCCTTTCCCTCCTCTCTTTCTTGCCTGCCAAAGAACTGGGAATCCCAGCAAGCTCTTTTAAAAACGGGACAAATCACCCAAAGAAAATACCAAGCACTGCCACCTCCTTGCTCTCTGCCCTCGGCAGAGCCCAGAAAAGGAAGCTCAGACCATTCAATTTCCTCTTTTAAAACAAAAATAAGCATGTCAGAGGTTTCTGAGGTCTCTCAGTGCCCCAAACCTGCCTAATTCCTTATGCTACCCAAGGTTCTGGTTCTTTTTTTTTTTTATTATTTATAGATTTTGCTTGCTTAATGTCCTTCACACCCACCTTTGATTGATTCCTGATACATTCACAGGTTTCTGCTGTGGCCTTAAATGGTTTAATTTATTGGAAATGCAGGTCTCTGTAAAAGCATGGCATTTTTTGCTGCTGTGCCCTTGCCTGTGCTGCCTGCCTGGAGTGTTTTGGTGCTCAGATCATTTTCCAGGCACTCAGGGATCCTTGGGCATCTCATGCCAGGGATCCCACCAGGAGCTGGTGCTGAGGACAGAGCTGGGTTTTATTTCTGTGTTTGGGATCTGCAGAGCAGTTATGTCTCTCTAGAAACCTGATGAAAATAATGTCTTGACCTTGGTCAAAAAACACAGATCTGAACTATGCCTCACAAGCCAGGTCTTGAGGTTGCATATTTTCATATTTTCAGGAGGCTTCTTTTTCTTTTTTTTTCTTTTTTTTCTTTTTTTTTTCTTTATTTTTTCTTTATTTTTTCTTTATTTTTTCTTTATTTTTTCTTTATTTTTTCTTTTTTTTTTCTTTATTTTTTCTTTTTTTTTCTTTTTA
Organism: Agelaius phoeniceus; assembly: GCF_051311805.1. Classification (NCBI taxonomy): domain Eukaryota; kingdom Metazoa; phylum Chordata; class Aves; order Passeriformes; family Icteridae; genus Agelaius; species Agelaius phoeniceus. The sequence continues at coordinate 4,336,635 of NC_135303.1, read as the reverse complement.
CTTCCTTTCTTTTTTACTTCTTCCCCCCTCTTTGGTTCTTTCTTTTTCCTTTTCTCTTCCTTTAATGTTCTTACCATTTTTTGTCTTGTCAAAATTCTGTGTATATGGTAAATTCCATAATTAATCACCCAGGCTGATCTGCCCAAGTGTTAAAAACCAGATAAAATATGTAATAAGTATTTATTTTCTTTGTTTGAACACAGGTTTTTGGGGGTTTTTTATTTGTTTGTTTGGTTTTTTGTTTGCTTGGTTGGTTGGTTTTTTGTTGTTTTTTTTTTGGTGAGTTTTTTTGTGGTTTTGTTGTTGTTGGTTTTTGTTTTTTGGGGTTTTTTTTTATTTTTTTGCAATTTCCCCATAAATATTTTAAGCTGCCAGACCAAGACAACAATAAAAACTTTTGCTTAGACTTTCTACAATGTGAGAAGGCACCATAGCATAAACTTGTTTTCTTTCTCGTGATTACAACAGATTCAGAAATGGACTGGGTGGCCTATCAGGAAATAAATTATTCCCTTTTTCATGGCATTATCTTTCATGTAATTTTCACACTGGCAAAACACTAAACCTAGGTGTTTTTTATTGCCAGTGAATTCATGAGAGGGAGCTCAGGTTCAAAATATTCCAGGGGAAATTTCACCTTATCAGTTCGAGATGATACCCTGATTTCAAATGCATTCTCAGCATTTTCCTGGCATTGAAGGGTTTTCATGGGTGACTCCTTCCTTACCTGACAAATATTTATGGAATAGCCATTGCTTTCTATGTCGTTAGGATGAAATTTTTTGCTCGTGCTGCCTAATAATTTTTTTTAAATCTCATATTGTCCTTGGCTCAGGACTCAAGCTTTTGTCTGCCTGCCCAGGTCCAGGGTGGGACAAGGCTGTTGTGAAATCAGCAGTGACATTTCAGGCCCGCTGAACTGAGTGGATCTGAGACATCTGTCAGGCATGGCAACACTGGCTGGATTGCCACTAATAATTTAAACCAGGTAGTGACATTTACCAGCACAGCAAGTGTACTCCCAGTGTTTGTTCTGGTGAATCTTTTCACCAAAGGAAAACCAGAGGCTTTCTGAGCTAAATTCTCAGTCTTGCTTGACTGTGACTCTAATGTTGTACTCTGGTAAGGGCAGGTCCATATTTTTTCTGAATAACTTTAATGGCTTTTCCTCAAATGGTCACTGAATCCTGAAGACTTTGGCACAAACTCTTTGCTTGGGAGAGTTGAACTCTTAGGAGAGAGTTGAATTCTTAGGAACCTGAAAGAGAATGGATTTAGATTAAACGCCAGGGAAAATTTCCTCACTGTGAGGCTCATGAGGCACAGGTTATTATCAGGTTCCCAGTGAATTCCCCATCCCTGGAAATGTCCCAGGATGGGGCTCTGAACAACCTGGTCTAGAGGAAGGTGTCCCGACACACTTCATGAATGGCATGATCTTTAAAGTGCCTTTCACCAAGGCCAAGTTTTAATCAGATTTTAGGTTCTTCTTTTAGGTTCTTCTGGTTTTTTGGGGGTTTTTTTCCTTTTTTTTTTTTTTTTAAGCACCTTTTTTAGCAATCAAGGCAAGCCTTTGCCTGTTTAATCCCCTCCTTCATGGGAGCTGACTGTGCTGCTGCAAACTGTACATTGGAGGATCAGGCTGGGGTGAGCTGAGGACACCAGGGCTGGAGTTTGGGCCTGGAATGGCTTTTTCTTATTTCCTGCCATGTCATGGTAGGAAGTTACAGCAGGCTTCTGTGCATAAATCTGCATAAATCTGCATAAATCTGCATAAATCACGGGGTGTTAATTTGGTTGGTGGGGCAGTAAGATGAGAACAAGAAGCTCTAACTATGGAAGCTCATCCTCCTGGCCTGAGTGTTTCTTGGACAATCCATGCATTTTCACCCATGGATTTTGCTTTTCTGCATGATGAGAATGGAGTTTAACTTTTAAATCTTGCTCTTAGGTTGAAGAGGTGTGTTTTCATTTCTCCTCACACCTGTGGGGCGAGGTTTTAGGTGTTCTTGGCAAAGGAATTTATTCTGTCATTATGTTGGTAAAAGTAACATCCGTTAGATTTTATAAAGGCACCAACTCCTGGAGGCCAGTGGCAATAGATAAGGTGGGGTATTTATTTTGAGAGGAAATTAAAAAAAAATTTAAAAAATAATAAATAGAAGTAGATCAACTTCTTCTTGTTTCAGAATCCTGTTTATAAGAATGGTCTATCACCTCAGTCTCTTCCTGGACCAGCAGGAGTTGCCATGGCCTGAACTGATCAACCACACACATGGATTAAACAAAACTTCTGAAAAATAATCCCAAATAAATCCAGCTGCTGTGACAGGAAAAAAGCACACCATGGCCACGAGCTGGCTGTGGAGCAGGCAGGGATGGCAGGGCAGGTGCCGAGCCAAAGAGATCTGGGATTTGCTCACAGCAAGATGTTTTCACACCAAAAAAACCAACCCCCACCTGGGAGAGCTGGAACATCTCAACATAAGGGAAGGAAAATGTCTTTAAAATGGCATGAACACTACAAAAACACTTAAAAAAATAAACACTGGCATATCAGTATTGCTCCTCCAACAGAGAAATGTTGCTCCTACACACACAGCCTGGAGTTATTGCAGAGTGGGGACAACATTGTTTGCACATATCCTGCAGTCATTTTTATCTCCAAGTGCCTTTACATTAGGAAAAAAAAGGTACTTTATGCCCACACAGGGCCCTTTTTATGCCACTAAAATGAATCAAGAAAGAAAACTCCTGCTCATAATACGCTCCAGCACAGGGTAGCTTTTGCCTTTGGAAGAGCAGTGGAGGGATTGGAGTCTCAGCAATTGTTCTTTTCACTAAAAAAATGATTCTTGTCACTAACTAAATGCCTTATTCTGTGTGCATATTTTTCATCTGACCCCTGGATCTGGGAGTTAAGCAACGGCAGCAAAACCCTGCCAGAACTTTGGGCCACAAAGGCAAAATTTGTTGGTGCATCTGAGTGTTCCCCATGGTGTTTGCTGGCAAAGGAGTTCTGAGAAAGGGCAACCTCAGCTGTGCTCCTGGGGAGAAAAATTTTGGGGTGAAAGATGTGATTTGGACAATCTATCCATAACCTCAGAGAGGGGTGTAAATGGCTACAGCACATCTGGGTCCCATCTGTCTCAAGCACCACAGTTGTGCTTTCCATTGGAGCAGAGGGGATTTTGTGACCTGGACCCATGGGACACAAATGGTCACTGGGAGCCAAAAGTGCCATCCTGGGAATCAGAGTCATGAGGAGAGCACTGTGGAAGGGTCTTTCTGGAGAAGCAGATGTGTTTCCCACAGGCCCTACCATGGATATGGAGCAAGGGCTGAAATAATGGAGTCCTAGATTAAAATAAAATAAAATAAAATAAAATAAACCAAAATAAAATAAAATAAAATAAAATAAATTAAATAATAAAATAAAATAAAATAAAATAAAATAAATAAAGTAAAATAAAATAAATAAAGTAAAATAAAATAAAATAATAAAATACTAAATAAAAAATAAAGTAAAGTAAAATAAAATAAAATAAAATTAAATTAAATTAAATTAAAAAAGTAAAATAAAATAAAATAAAATAATAAAATAAATAAAATAAAATAATAAAATAAAATAAATAAAATAAATAAAATAACAAAGTAAAATAGAATAAAATAAAATAAAATAAAATAATAAAATACTAAAAAAAATAAAATAAAGATAAAATAAATAAAGTAAAATAAAATAAAATAATAAAATAAAATAAAATAAATATAAAATAAAAGGATAGAGGTGCATAAAATTGACCAAGTCTCTCCAAACTGTTCTGAGCTCAAGAAAATGGAATAGAAATTGATCTGTGTTTGCTTGCACACTGGCTCAAAAGGTCTGGTTCTGTCCTCATCCTTTCCTTGGAAGTCAACTCCTGCTGCTATCACCAGACTGACTTTCCCTGACATTTTGCAGGCTTGTTCTGGATGTTTCTTCAGTGACTCAGAAGGGCCATGTTCCACCCAAGTGAGGCTAAGAGACTTTCAGGTTGACATCAGAACTTTTAAATTCCTTTAGTTTTTTTGTCATCCTGTAATAGTTAAATGCAAGATGGGAAGAAAAAAAAAAATAAAAAGGAAAGAAAGAAAATTGCAAGTATTTTCATGATATCTGGAGAATCATCCAGAATGGAGAATAGAAGCACTCCAAGACAGAGCTGAAGTGTCTGTGTGTCACTAAACAATACAAATATTGTTAGGAGGAGAAGGGTGAAGTTGAACACATCACAGGCTGAGAGAACTGCCCTTTTTACAAGGACATGTCCTGACAGAAAAAGGAGAAATGGCTCTGTACTAAAAGAGAGTAAGTTTAGGTTAGATTTTGGGGAGAAATTCTTCCCTGTGAGGGTGGTGAGGCCCTGGCACAGGGTGTCCAGAGAAGCTGTGGCTGCCCCAGCTCTGGAAGAGTCCAAGGCCAGGTTGGAGCTCTGGGCAGCCTGGGACAATGGAAATTATCCCTGCCCACATTAAGGAGTTGGAGCAAGGTGATCTTTAGGATCCTTTCCAACCCAAACCACCCCGTGACCCTGTGAGGTGAAAAAATGCTCAAGAAATTGAATTGCTAGGCTTGCATGAGTGAATCTGGCTTCTTTCAGAGACATGGCTTAAGTAATATTGCACACAGGAAAATAAGAGTTTTTAGTATAGAATCAGACAGCCTAATTTCTTTCTTGGAAGGGATTCCTGTTCACTTCCCAGAAAGTTGGACAGCTGGACAGCTCAGCATTTTTGCAGACATTAATCCGCTGTTGTCAGTGCAATCAGGCTGACTCAGACAGGGGGACGTTGTATCAGTTTTTCTTTGGGACTTGCCTGAAGAACCCTCAGGAGCTGGAGATGGGATTTCCAGCTAGCCCAATGTAATTATTGAGTACCTATCACTGCCTCCTCTCAGCTGGAGACATTAAATGCAATCAAAGTTCAGGCATTCTGTCTCTCTTTATTATCTGTTGGGCTAAACCACCCACGGGTGAGGTTTCAAGTGACACATTGAGTTTTAGTGCCATTATGTCTGAGTGTTGCATGGGGCAATTACAGATATGTCCCTCCAGGTTATTGGGTTTGCCCCAGAGAAGAACCAAAGTAAAGAAATAATCAACAGATTAATTGTAAAAAACAACCTTTTTCCTTTAATAGAGAGCAGTGTCTATGAAGGGAATCTTCACTTGCAACAGGGCACTAATCATTTTAAAGGAGATGAGTAAAAGTAAGATGCTACATTCTTTTTTTTTTCCAATACTCCTTTAGTTTTTTGTCGTCCTGTAATAGTTAAATGCAAGATGGGAAGAAAAAAAAATTAAAAAAAAAAACAGGAAAGAAAATTGCAAGTATTTTCATAATATCTGGAGTGCAACGGGGCACTAATCATTGAAGGAGATGAGTAAAAGTAAGATGTTAAGATGTTGCATTCTTCTCTTTTTTTCCCAACACTCTTGTGGAAGAGATTTAAGCTCCAAAGGCACCTTGAAGGTGAAGGTTTGAAAACAGGGAGCTTTTTATCAGGGTGAGAGATCCTGAGCATCTGCAAATCAGAAGGACTGGATGTCTTTCAACATGTCCGTGCTTCTTGAATCTTTTGTCACATAAACATCCAAACCCTTCTGAAGGGAAAGCTCTGGTCTCATAAACATGTGCTTAACTTTAAACACTTCCCAAGTGTTGTCTCGTTTAGGAATATTTTTTCCCCCTAAAGTGGAGCTACATTTCTTAAGGAGGGTTCTGATGGTGGTACATTTCTCTACTGTCCAATAAAACAAGCTTAGGGGAAATCAGATGTCAAACAGATATAACTGAGCACTTGATGCATGCAGAACAAAACCCAATCTTTTGAATTTGATATTCATTTTAATTCTGAGGAGTGCAGGATAGATTTGTTGGCAGCACCTCTGATGGACCCATCACAGGTGATAAGAAAGGACCTTTTGAACATCAGCCCACCTGTGCTGCTCTCAGTTCTGCTGCTTAGAAGAGTTGTAAATATTTCTGTGCTAAGAAAGAGATGCAAAAACAAGAAAAATGCTTACTGTGAGGTGCAGGTGCATAACACCAAAATATAATTAAAGACAAAACCCCACAAATTAACATGGATGGAGGACAACACTTCACCCAATTCAGCTGCAAGATAAAAAAGATGTCTGAAGGTAGGTAAAATCAGGAAAAGTTGCTTGAAAAGAGGGAAATATTAAAGTCAGATTGTTCCAGCAACAAGATAATTTTTTTATCTTTTTTTTTTTTTTTTTCTATGTCTTTCTGGTTTCTTGGATCTCTGGGAAAGGGCCAGGCTTCGGGCAGTCTGAGGAGAGTGCAGTAGGGGAAGAGCTATCAACAAGGAGCTGGACAAGGGACAGTGCCCCTCCCCATGTCTGGATCAGGCAGAGATATTTCCCTGGATTCCTTTTTTCCCAGCACTAGGAATTCTCTGCCCTTCTATAGGGCTTTTATCAGCTGACAGCCGAGGGCTCATGAACATAAAATGCTTGGCAAATGGGGCAGGAATGAGGGAAGAATAGTGTTGGGATGGGGGTGGGAAAAGTTCCTCCAGAACATCTTTATTTATCCCATGTCCCCTCCAAAAAAACCCTGGCTTTCCCACAAACTAAATTGCCAGAGCTCTTTATCCCAACATTTATCCCCAGCGCCAGCTTGTGCCTTTGGATTTGTTCATCAACCTTTCCCTGCAGAGAGGGAGAGGAAGGAGAGGGAGAAAGAGAGGGAAGGGAAGGGAGAAGAGAAGAGAAGAGAAGAGAAGAGAAGAGAAGAGAAGAGAAGAGAAGAGAAGAGAAGAGAAGAGAAGAGAAGAGAAGAGAAGAGAAGAGAAGAGAAGAGAAGAGAAGAGAAGAGAAGAGAAGAGAAGAGAAGAGAAGAGTTTTTGCCAATCAGTGCAGCTTTCCTGGAGCCTGGGAGAATGCTGAGAAAAGCTGAGACAGATCCTGCTGGGTTACCACAGGTCCTGCAGAGCCCTGTTTCCACCCGAGACCTTGCCAGGGAGCCTGCACATTGCTCTGGCTGTGAGCTTGGCACCTCTCCTGGGCTCAGACAGGTGTTGGGAGAGCTGGGAGGTGCCCAGGAGATGGCTTGGAACCAGGGACCCCACCCAGCACACAGGGATCTGCTCGCTCCACAGCTCTGGAGCCGGGCTCCTGCAAGCTGTGCTGCTCCAGGCATCTGGAGGGAGGAGGGTGTGAGCCTGGATCCCTGCCTCTGAGGCTCTGCAGCAGCTTCTGCAAAGTGGAACTCCCCAAGGGCATCGGGTTTTGGTCACCCCAGTGTGCCCCAGGGTGCTCTGATGAGGCCTGATCTCACTAAATGCACCCTGCCCAACCTCTCTGGGGAGTTTTCTGTTGCAGACATCCTTTATGAAAAACCTTTTCTTTAAGATTTTTTCCTCCTGAGAAGCTGAGAGGCCTCAGGAACAAAATGTAAACCAATGGTTATCTGCTGCTGTGGGATGCAACAGGTGCATCTGGGATTGGCCCATGTTGGATGTTTGTAATTAATGGCCAATCACAGCCCAGCTGGCTCGGACAGAGAGTCGAGCCACAAACCTTTGTTATCATTCTTTCCTATTCTATTCTTAACCAGCCTTCTGATGAAACCTTTTCTTCTATTCTTTTAGTATAGTTTTAATATAATATATATCATAAAATAATAAATCAAGCCTTCTGAACCATGGACTCAGATCCTCGTCTCTTCCCTCATCCTAAGACCCCTGTGAACACGGTCACAGTTTTCCCTTTAATTAAAGGCAAAATGGGCACTTGTCCCGTGGGACTAAAGGGCAATTTGTGTCATTCTGTGCTGCCTTCACCACGGCTGAGCCTGGCCTGAGATTTTAGTCCCAGGGAAATACAAACATCCCCCTCAGTGACCTTATGTGGATCAATAATAGGAAGTGCTCTGTTATCTCCCTCAAACCTTCCACCCAGCTTTGGCTCTTTCTGCAGGAAAGGCGCTTGTGTCTCCCCCTGTCAGATTTCTTTGGAAAACGGGAAGATAAATGAGCTGTGGTCTTGTAATGCACAGCTGAAAGATGAGTTCCACATGGCTTGGGCAAGGCAGAGGAGCTCGTGGATTAGCTTAGGCCTGCTGCAGCACTTTAAATAAATCATCCCGTATAATTGCTGCCACCCATCAGTTTGCTGAGATTAAAGAAGAGAGATATTGACAGAATGTTTGTAACAGGAGTTTTGGTGTCCAATAACACACAACACTGCATACTCTGGTTGATGCCAAGTCTCTGTTAGCAGGACAAAAAAATATACTTTTTTTTTTTAAAAAAAACATTTACCCCTGGTTTGGCTCCTTTTCTGATGGACACACCCATTGTGATATAGCTAACCTTAACATGTCTTAGTCCCCTTTATTTTTCTGGGTATTGGTGATTTCTAATCTGAATTCTCTGAAAACAATGACCTCTGCTGCCTTTGATGGGCTTTTGAGCAGTCTGACCAAAATTACCAGAATGTTACTCATAAGTATAGACTCTCAAGGCTGTGTGTATCTAAGGCTAAAATCAAGTCCAGTGTTTGTAGGTTCTCTAGGGAAAATTTTAGACCTTTATGTTCAGAACAAATAAGTTTTTATGGGTAATTAGAGATGGTAGAGTCCAGTGTAGTTTTGTGTTTCAGTAACTCATTTGAGCCTCTTAAAAACAAAATGTCCTAAAGAAACAAATCCTTTTTTTTTTCCTTTTTTTTTTTTTTCTGTCATGGAAAAATACTATTCAGATGAATCAATAAAAACGTTTTCTTTTCTAGTTTCACTCATTAAAAAGAAGGCTGTGATATGGTTTGCTGTGGCTGAAAGTAGTAACTTCCTTTGAAAACACCAGTGCTAAATGGGGCCATGTTTCTCTCCAGTTTGTGTGCACTTTGTGTAAAACTAACTTTCAAAATATACACATTTTGCAGCCCTTTATCTATCTCTTTAGTGAAATGTAAAAACAACTACTAGATACTGTGCTGAGCTCTGAATAATAAATGCAAATTGACTGATATTTGGGATATTCCTGAGGTAAATATGGCCTTCCAGAGAAATGATCTTCCAGAGAACTGGGGGATGAATGAATGTCCTCCTACTTCTCCTACCACATCTACTTTAATAATGCATCTTCTTTCACCTGCTCCCTCTCTTTTCCTGAGTGAAAAAAACCACAATCTGGGGGAAATGAGCTGGAAATGCTTCCCAGAGGAACTGAAGAGAGTTCCCAAACCAGAGCATCTACCCCAAACTGAGGTGCTTTCCCCAAAAACCTGTCCCTCTTGCCATTTTCACTTTCATTTAATAAGTGAAAATAGAAAAAAAAAAAAAAACAACTTTTTATTGATTCATCTGAATAGTATTTTTTCATGACCAAAAAAAAAAAAAAAAAAGGATTTGTTTCTTTGGGACAAACCTCCAGGGCAGCAGCAGCTCATTCAGCAGCCTTCATCCTCCTGCTCTTTTCCCAGCCTGGCAGAAATGGATCCTGGAGTTTGACTGGAAACCTCTGTCCCTCAGAAGCTTTAATTTACTCATCCCAATTCCCCACTCTTTACTTCAATTAGAACTTGGTTGTTTCTTCTCCTGATTGCTTCTATCACTGCTACCCTCAGATGTTTCTCCTTCTTTAATCTTTCTTCCTCCCAAAAGGAAATGGGAAGGGTAAAGGGTTGGGAAAGATGAAAGTAGGGAAGCAATTTGAATACCTATATTAATTTTTTTAAAATTATTTTTATTAATAAATAAATTTTCCTGTTTCCTCAAGCACTTGGAGAACTTTCTCCTTTTAATTTGTTAAGTGAAACTCCTGATATAGAAAATAATTTAAAGTGTGCTCCCAGACCTTTCTAAATGCAGCGTTTATGCTTCCTTTGCAACTCAGGCTCTGTTCCTGGGGGCTGGCTGGAGTTATACACAAATGATCATGATTTTACTGAAATTTCTTCTCCTTGAGTCTGATTTCACATAGAGCCACCTTTGAAAAAGACAGGGGATGAAATGTGTCCGTCCCCCCATGGCACAGACCTCTCTCCTTTGTGTTGGAGCGGCACTAAGGAATAATTGCTGAACAAATTCCTCGCTTTGAAAGCAAATCTTTGATTATTCTTACATCCTGAGTAGCATCCCTTGCCAGAAACCAAGCACAGAGTCCCCCAAACTCCTGCAAACTCCTCATCTTGCCTTGTGCAGTGCATTTCTCAGGCAGAACTCTGCTTTTGAGCTAAGTGAGCTCCACTTGGCTCATATTCACCTAGGGGCACCTGGAGCAGGGATTTGTCCTGAACAAAAAGCACATATTGAGGTACATACTGATCCTGCCATCAATCCAGGCTGGCATTTTTCTCACCTGGTGCCTGACAGAAAGGTTTGAAGGCTCTTTTATTTGTCCTGCTGTTAAATGGGTTATTTACAAGGGCTTGGAAACTGAGCAGAAGAAGGGAGGGACCGATCTCTGCCATGCCAAAAAAAAAAAAACCCAAAATAGTAAAATAGAGTTTTCACCACTCTGCAGCTGGCTAGGTGAGGAATGACAAGGTTTAGAAGGAATTGAAATGAGCAGAAATTGGGCAAGTGGTCTGATTAAAGCCAAAGAGACAAAGGCTGTGAGTGACATTCAATCATTATATTATAGCAGAGAAATTCTGCCACAATTTAGATCTGAGACTGGTCAATAGCATGGATGTCCCTCACTTCCCACCAACAAAGCCACAGTTTGGGGTTTTTAAACTGTTTTTAATTATCCATTAAGTCTATTTATTTTTTTTTTTCCTTCTTTTTTTTTTCTTCCTTTTTATTTTTTCCAATTAGTTGTCCAGTTCTACATCTGAAATTTTGATGCATCCATAAAAGTAATTGTTCCTAGGCATAGCTCTATCATGGTTAAACTGCATTTTTTTCTGTAAAAGCGTGTTTAAAAAAAAAAAAAAATCTCACCTCTGGGACATGCTGCCCTGTGAAAACAAATATTTTAGAACCAGCAGGGAAACATTTCTTAAACATGCTGAGTAGCTGATGAGAGTGTGCCTCTGCTCTGGGAAGTGGCAGAAAAATCTCTGTGAGGAATATGGGAGAGAGAAGAGGGAAAAAAAAAACAACTCCACAAGACAGTGGTCACTAACAGGATGACTAAGTAGCTTTTCCAAGGTTTGCCACACGCCTTTTGTAAAACCATAAAAAATGGCTTTGTGGTGAGCCTGGCTTGCCGTCTAGTCAAAAAATAAAAGTGGCCACCCTTTCAAGGCTCCCTGTATCTCCAGCAGCTGCAGACAGACTTAAAACCAGGCAGCAGAGAAGGGAGAGAAAAAAAAAATAAAAAAAAATTGCCCATTTCTTGTCCAGACTTTCTATATTTGGTTGAAGTTTTCCAACCAGGGACTTGGCAGATGACACGTATTCCACGATCTTCCTGAGGGAGGCTGGGCAGAGGGCAGAGACTTGCTGCATTCATGATGTTGCCTGCCACAGACAAGAGAAGAGATCATTATGGAGCAAAAAGATAGCAAAAAAAAGTAAATAGATCGTTCGGGAGTAAAGATAATCTTCATAAATGTGGATGGAGAAGGGACCAGCAGGGCAATCTTACCTGGGCAGAGGTGGAGGTGGCAGCCAGGATGCATTTGTATTTGGCAAGGGCTTCAGCTGCTGCTGTGTTTTCAGGAAAATTTCATTTTATTTTCAGGCAAATCCTTTGGGTGCTGAATGCTCCGTGGCAGCAGTTTTGCACCTCAACCCTCCTCCAGGCTTTTCATGCTGTTTTTCTAGATTAATGTTGAGCACAGACCGCGGTTTGGGTCTTATTGATCTGGATCTTACTGGAGGTGGCCTGCACTGGCAAAGAGAAGGGTCAGCACTGGAGGAGCAATGAAAATCTTTCTCCAGGCTCCTGCTGTGGTCCTGACTTCCTGAAAAAGCTGATGTCCCGTGCATCACTTTTGTAATGTCACCACAGCACAGTGTTGGAGTTTTTATACCATTTTATGCTGTAAAAATTATATTCAGGCTGGGCAAGCTTGAATTCTGTGTTTTTTTCTGAGTAGTTTTCATCTCCCAACTCCTTAGTTTTTTTCAAATTCTGGACAGATATCTACTGAAGTCAGCAACAAAATTCCTGCTAGCCTCAAGGGGAGTGAAGTACAAGACCACAAGACCAAGAATAATTTTAGACCTGGCCTTGACAAAGAGACTGAGCTGTGTTGGGAGACACTCTCTGTGATGGGCTCTAATAGCATCAAGGTGAATTCACGTCGAAAGAGTGAACAGCACCATGAAAACTGATCAAGGACCTCACCTGGACAAACCATTTTGGGGTCTCCCTGAGGGGTAAGCCCCAGTTCTGTAGTTGGGAAGGTCAGGCTGTGACCACCTGCAGCGAGAAGTAAAGAGCGATTTCTCATGTTAAATAAAGGGTATCTTTTATCTAATATATTATCATCACTTTGGGTTGCCTTGGGACTGGATTATCTCAGCTCTGCTGTTTCCCACATGTCTGCACGAAGGTCCCTGACCTGTGGATGTGCTGCTGAAGCTAAACCACACCATGCAAACATCTCACAGGCAGCTGCACGTGAGGTGTTCCCTGGAGCTCTGGGTGCTTTGCAGGGACCACCATGCCCTGCGTTCAGCAGATATGGTTTATCTTGGTAGGATCCTTCAGTGCTGAGCCAACAAGGGCAGGACAACTTATGCTTGTGGTCCCCCTGTTTGCAAAAATAATTTCGGATATCTGTGATTGCAGCAATAGTTTCCAGCGTTAGTGGAAGAAGTGCAAGTCATCCTGTACATGTGAATTTATTCCCTGGGGGGTATAAAAGTGGGTGAGGAGGAGGCTTTCCAAGCTAGCAAGCGTTTAAAGCTTTTTATTTAAACTTTTTCATTTTATCTTTGAGGCTGAGGTCTCTGTAGGAACAGCACTGGAAAGTGCTTAAAGGAAAGCACATCAAATTTACCTTTGAGCTGAATATTCAGCCATGTGATCAAGGTCCTGACTGTGAAAACCTCATGTACATTTCGGAAAAACCAAGTCCTGTGCTACATGTAAAAGGCCATAACTATTTGTTTCCCTTGCAGACCCAGATGCTTTAAGTTAAGTGAAAACAAAGGAAAAATTATTTCTAATTTCAAATAAAAAGTCCATGTGCTGACAGATACTAAATCCGCAGCTGAAACTAGGGTTTTTTTTTCTTTTTTTCTGTTTTGTTTTGATGTTTTTTCTTTTTTTTTTTCTCTTTTTTTTTTTTTGCATCACTTACATCCAACAGCAGGACATGCTGTTCTGCGGGCTTACATTACCATCCTGATGTCACTCATCTCAGACAATGCAAACCAAAATGAAAACGAAAGGCAACATCTGGAAGAGGTGGAACGGTGCCTGGATGACCAATATAAATTTTTCTGTGGTAAAATAGGAGATTTCAGGCTGATGAGTTTGCAAACTCCTTGGAATCCTCTTTGGGGAAAAACTGAGAAAGTGGTTTTGAGCTTAGCATATTGTACAAGCCTTGCTTCCCCAGAAGTCAGGTGACCAGGCCTGGAAATTATCTGAATAAACTTCCATCTGAACATTGTGTGCTTTTGCACGTGCCAATTTAAGTGTGAGATCACTTTTCTTTTCTCTTTTTTTTTTTTCCTTGTGATTTTATTTCTATTATTTAAAGACAGCAATTTTTCAGGATGCCATTTGGCATACACGAATTTTCTGTCTGCACCTGTATTGCATGGACAAAAGACACCTTGTGCTATTGCCTGTGATGCAGAAAAAATCTGAGACACAAACTGCATTTTAGTGAATTGCCAACAAATAATGGGGAGATTGTTCTTCATTTAAGTAAATGCCTAAACTTTTACAGTATGAAGTACAATAAGTGATTTAATCCTGAGCTTTTGTCTTAGACTTCCTTCCCAAAACCCTGGGCAGTGTTGCTGAGAAAAGGTGCTGTGACTGGTTTGTCAAAAGACTAAAGTGTAAGGCAAGGTAACTTGGAAAGCTTCACCATTTAAAAAAAATAATTTTTTTTTTAAATAACTTTATACAGTAATTCTGAGCAGCTTATTTAAGCAGCAAGTGTTGCAAATATCTTATGTTTTCCCTGTGCTGAAGAAAATTGTGAAATTTTGCTGATTAGTCAGTTCCTGTTTTTCCATAAATCTATTCTTATTTCAATTTCTCCTTTGAGGCTTTGTATGAACTGTATACCCACAGGGAAGTTTGCATGCATTTCGTATTGAAAAGGCCACCTCAGTCTGTGCTTTAAAACCTTGACATGAGAACTCTGATGCTTTTAAAACTTCACAGAGTTTAGAAATATAGAAATTTGCTTAGAAATTAAGCAAAACACGTGAAACCCCACATATGAGCACCAGGCTTTTTACAGCACTGCTATCTGTGAGGGAGGGAAAAGCTTTCCTGCACACATACTTAAATATTTGCCTTCACATGAGGCAATTAGTCATTGTTCAACAAGAGGAAAAAAAAAAAAAAAAAGGTACATGCTGTAGGTAAATAATTGCAGATATTCAAACTAAAACCTGAGATGGAGAAGCCAAGAATAGCCCTGCAGATAAGCAGTGAGAAGGGCTTTGCCCTGCTCCCTCCAAGTCAGGCTGGGACTGTCCAAACAGTCCAGTTCAAACACGCACTTGCAGATTGAACTTTCTTTTCTTTCTGCTTTTATCCTCACTTATTGTCTTTATCAGCTGGAAACATCTCAGTCGTATCTGTATACAATTTGGTTTTTTTTTTTGCATTAAAATCACTGCCATAGATTTCCAGCTTTGTCAGGGTGTTGAAAGGAACAGGAAAGTGGTTTAAATCAGGGCTGTGTTGCGGTTAAAGCACTGCACAACGCAGTCTCTGGCTGTCCTTGGCTGTGGCCAGACCGTGCAGCATCACCTCTGCAAAATATGTGTTGTCTGATCTAGAGGGCACTTTAAATTTTAACTGTTTTGTGGCCCAAGCCAGCAGCATCCAAGCAAGGCTGGGGACTAAAATCTGCCACTCAGTTTGAAAAGCGCAAAAATGGAATCTAACACTCCCCTGCTCTCCCGTTTTCTCCTCGTTTTGTGGAGCTACTCCCAGCCTTGACTTCTCCTTTTTGCCACAGCTGCCTGACACCTTCCTTCCCCGGGTGAGATGTCAGTTCCCTGGAACTCCAGCTGCTGGAATTCAGGTGTTTGGGTGAGCTCCTGTGAGTGGCACCATCCCCTGCAGCTGAGCAGGAGGCATTTTGGGGGAGGAAGATTTAGGTAGCACCACTTCCTCAGCTGAGTGCCTCTCCAGAGGGCAAGAGCAGTGGGTATTCCCTGACTGGTTACTGAGAGGTTTTTACACATGAAGGAGGCTTTGTGATGAGGGAAAAGTAAGAAATCTTTCCTGTAGATGCTGGAGGAATTAAGAAGTTGTGTAAGATCCTGCAGAAAGGAGCAAAACAGAGTTTTCCAAGCTCAGCAGCTGTGTGGAGTGGAGAAGCAGACTCTGGGGCACAGCTGACCTCTTCAGGGCAAGAAGTAGTGACATGAGGGCAGTGAGAGGATGCTGAAATAAATCCATTTAGCCCAGCATCGTGGGACATGGCTCCACTTCAGCTGTGGGGCTCCTGGGCAGAGCTGTCAGCCGGCTTTCACACTGTGACAAGCTGCTCCGCTTCCAGGAAGGACACAAATCCTGAATCACAAACCTCACATGCTCAGGAGGGGCCTTGCCCTCACCCCTGCTAGACACAGCTCAGCTGGAGAGGATCCCTCTCAGTGCACCCAGGTAGAGGGGAGCTGCTGCAAATCCCACTCCCAAGCACATTCCATCAAGGAGTGGTTGGGGTTTGGTGGCAGTGACGCAGGCGGCAGTGCCCCAGCAAGGTGGAGCAGTTCCACTGGGGTTCTGGGCACAGAAGAGTGAAGATACAAGGCAAGACACAGCTCAACAAATGCATTTTGGGGCAGACACTGCCAAAGCTGAGCTCAGGGCACAGACACACAAGTGCTGAGCCCACCAGGGAAAAATAAGAGATTGCCAAAACTCGCAGCACACCGAGCGCACATCCTGGCTTGAGTTTGAGGATTCTGCTCAAAAAAGCCCTGGTGGCAAGCAGGAGCTTTCTGTCTTTTATTTGGGCATTTAATTTTGTCAAAAGGCAGTGGCAGATGCCAGCACTGATGGGAGAAATGAGACTCTGGTAGGAGCAGGGCTCCCTTACCATTCATTATCCTTCACAAGGAAGAAAATCGAGGCTGTGGCACTGGGGTGCCTGCCAGTCCTGGGCATGCCACATTTTGTCCTGGTAGGTTGGAAAAATGATGCCTAGGGCAAAAAGTGTGAGTGCCTGACCGAGTGGCTAATGATCCATGAGCTTTTCATTGGAGCTGTGAGAAGGAAGTTTGTGCCATAAGACAGAATTTGGGGCTGCTCTCACTGTGTCCTTCCTTTCAGCTGGGTCCTAAGACAGCTATGCTAAAGGTGTAGAAATTTGGCAGAAAATAAACCCCTTTTCTTTCCAGCTGGTCCTCAGAGACCAGAGGGCTGGTTGCTGCTGGGCTTAATTTCAGAGAATAAATTTATCACTCTTAAGTGTGGTCATATTCAACAAGAACCTGTGTGATCACAGATTCACAAATAATGCTGTTTATTGAAGAAAGAGATTCAGAGTTGACACTGGTAAATTAACTAGTGGTGATGGAGGTCTAATAATAAAAATATTATATAATAATATGTCATTAAAGCAACCATAGCCAGAAGCTTAACAAGAGGGTGCCCTCACCTGGGAGGAAGAACAGAGAAGTAACCCGTCAACTTTTTGATCTTTTTGGGTCTTTCTCCTAACTGGACAAAATTCCAATACTCCTTATACATAGCTCAATCTTATTTCCCCCCCTCCTTCTTGCACATAACATGATCCAGGTAGAGAGTTGAGGAATATAGTCATATAAGTGGTGCCATGTACTTAATGAAGCTTATTACCATATTTAGGGATGCATTACAATATTTAGATAACACCTATTCATTCAAGAGTTACTTTTTCTGGCCACATTGTCCTTCAAAGTTCCAGTTATATGTATTTGTGCCTGCACCTCTCTGTGACAGGCTTTTCAGACTTAACCTGTCACCCCAGTGAAGCGGTGACAAGGTGGAAGCCACATCTCCCCTGTGGGCTGTGATGTGGCTGGACAGGGACATGTGCCACCTTTCCTGTCTGCTTTGTGGGCAAAATCTGGCCTTCAGCCTCCAGCCTGCTGATGAAAGAGCTGATTGTCATTGTGTGATGTGATTTCTGGGGCCACAGAAACCAGGACAGGACAGCTGGCAGCACCCATGCCCTTGCTGTCTGCACCCATTATCTCAGACCCGTGTCCAGGAACAGCCACACCAGTGGGAAATCCCACTGTGAGTCATTCTTCCAGGATAAAATACGTGTCATGCACGTGTTGATGCAAAAAAAAGAGGAGTGAGTTTGCAGAAGAAACCTGTCCTGCTTTCATTTGGCTTCATTTGAAGATGGGATAGCACGGAATGAATCTGATTTTGGGTGCCAGCCAGCACAAGGGGCTGCCAGACTCCACACAGAACAAGCATTGCTGTTTGGAGGTAGGGCAAAAAAACCCCCCAGATCCCTGCCCACTTCGTGCTTTTTGGCTGATTTTTCCCAAGTGAAGGCAGGAGAATAATGCATTTGTTATTCAGCTGGTTGCTCCCTCAAAGTTACCTGCGCTGCTGACTGCTTGCAGCCCTTAGTTTGGGGAGGGGAGACGTAAACTTTGGCCAAAAATTCTGCCTGGTGCAATGGAAAGTCATCACAAAGGTAGCCAGGGGAGCTTTCCTTAGGCACCAGGGCTTTGTGCCACCTGCTCTGCCCTCAGGGACACCCGTGGGCAGTGGCTGGTGCTGACAAACCCACACTTCTGACTTCCCTCTGGCTTTTCTGGTGCCTGCCTGGGCTCCGTAAACCAAACACAGAAACACTCTTGCTTTAGGGTGCTGTTGCTGTCACTGCCATTCCTGATCTCAGAGCACCTCTTCATGTGGAATTAAAAAAAAAAAATAAAATTTCTCCTGATCAAACAGCTTCAGCGTTCAAGTATCATTTGAAGGGTTCTGAAGAGAAAATATTGGAGAGCTTCTACAATATTGTCACCAATATGGCAGTGAGGAAATAGTCCATGGAGAAGGAGTGGATTCTGGCTCACCCTGCCTCTTTTTCTTCATTTTCTTCACCCACCCCGTGAGTGGTTTTGGGTTCTGGGAAATGCATGCAGTCCTGAGCAGTCCTCCACTGTCTCTTGGATGTGAGGATCTCCATCCAAATCCCTCACAAAAATCATGTCCATGAGTAAGGAAGCAAGCTTCAACTCTTTTAATGGGATTTTTCTTTTGAATCTCAATCCTGTCCTTTCTGCAAGGAAAGAAGGAAATGGTGGAAAATAAGGAGGAAACAGGTGAAGGAGATGACCACAGTGATCCCACTGGGCAGCAATAAAAAGAAGATTTTTTTCAGCAAGGTGGATGCAGCTGGTTGAACCCAGAAGAACTGACTTGTGGGCACTGAGCAGCCAGAAAATTCCCTGAAAAAGGCAAATGGCACCACAGGCCAGGCAGATAATCTGAACCCTCATTTACTTCACTTACTTGTTTTATTTGTACAGTCATTTACATGCTACCGCAAGAAGGAAAGGGAATGAGAAGAAAAAAACAGTGAATGTGAAAAGGAAAAGTAGAATTCTTGTCCCAGAGTACGTCTAAAATTGGTGGAAAGGATTGACAGGGAAAACAGTATCTGACAGAAAATAGGATTTCTATCACATGGGAAATTTTAATATGAATTTTTAATCTTGCTGCTTGATGGAAGCGTCTACTTTCAAACTTAACTGTGCCTTGTTTTTTAAGTTATCAAAATGCCTTGGTTTTTCAAAACTGAAAGAGTGTTTACCTCATATTACGGCATTCCAAAACAAAACAGGGTAATCAAGATAAGAAGATGTGAAAAGATAAAGTTTGAAAAAGAAAAATACTTGTGTTGCTCTTTGAATGATTTCAGTTCTCTGACAGAAATTGACGTGCATCAAAGAACTGCATGACTCATGTTCAAGCAGCATTAAACTGAGAGATTTTCTGCTGAAAACTTTCCAGACAGGTTCAAAGTACCTTTTCCCTAAAATTTAACCTGCACTGGGTTTCTCACTCGCTATTTCAGCCTTGGAGGTTGGTACAGCTGTAAATGAAACATGGAGCTGGTAATAAGAAAGAAGATTAAAAGCTTCAGAATTTTTTGTCCAAAAAGAGCAACTACATTCAGAGAAGGGAAGGGAAGGGAAGGGAAGGGAAGAAAAAAGAAAAGAAAAGAAAAGAAAAGAAAAGAAAAGAAAAGAAAAGAAAAGAAAAGAAAAGAAAAGAAAAGAAAAGAAAAGAAAAGAAAAGAAAAGAAAAGAAAAGAAAAGAAAAGAAAAGAAAAGAAAAGAAAAGAAAAGAAAGAAAAGAAAAGAAAAGAAAAGAAAAGAAGAAATGTAGGCAGCTTCAGTTTCTTCTCTTTTCCAAGACATGGAAAATTCTTGAATACTTCTGTTGAAGTAGATTGCTAACCACTTCTAAGGGTGGGTGGGTGGCCCAGAACAGCCTTGGTGGGAGTGTGGTGGCTGAGGAGCCTGAAATGCAGCACATTTTCTGAAATATCTTTGCATTTATATGGGTGATGGGACGATCACCTGGAGGGGCAAGAAGGAGCAAATAAATATCTGGCACTTGGGATTTCGGAATTTCTATTCACACAAACTTCCTTCAGAGCCTTGAAGGAGAGAGAGCTGGAGTGAGAGATGATCTGATGTGTGCACCCTTGCAGGTGTTTGATGAATCTGCCTGCTCACCTGAAGAAGTATTTCCTTTGTTAAAAGATTTTCCACTTCTTTTCACCTGCCCATTGTGCGAGAGTCACCCCAGGTTTGGCTGATGGCATTTCCATGCACTTTCAGGCAGGCAGAGCTCACGGAAATCTCGACCAAGCAGCAGGAATGAAAAGAACACCCCGGGACACCATGAACCCAGGGAATGCAGTGGTTATTTAACTTCCTTCGAGCCATCAGTGGGCAACAGTTCTGTCACAAGAAAGCATTTGCAGAAGGTGGCTGGATGTCCGCCTGTGTTTGGATAAGCCAGCAGGGTTTTCTGGAGACATGTATAATGAGGTGGCTTACGCAAAGTTCTGTGTTCACGGAGCCAGGGTAGCTGGAGGTGTGATTGTTTTACCAGCACAGAGACATTTACACAAGCCTGTCCTAAAGGCACATTAAAGGCAGCACAATGTCCTGTGCCCTGCCTGACATGGGGCACCTGAGCGTGGCTGAAGTTTGTCCCCACCTCACACGTCACTGCTTGAATGTCCTGAGTGCAAACTCCGAATATTCCGAGAGTGTCCGAGTGCAAATCCCCCCTCCCTAATGAGGATCCTTGCAAAATACCCAGTGTCTGCCCACCAGATGCACTCCAAACCTGAAGGGGACTGTGTACCCTGGTGTTTCTGAGACAGTAGGAGTCCAAAAACATGATAGTTGAAAAAAGATTGTCAGCAGTGGCATTCTGCTGCCATGAATCATAGCTCTATGACAGAAAAACTTAGAGGAGAGGGTAAGAAAGATGGCCTAGAGAAAATAAACTTTTCCTTCCCTCCCAAAAAGCCAAATGGAAAAAAAAAAAAAAGGAAAGCAGAACTTTCCTTGAAGCTTTAATGAAAAGCTATTATTTTATTATTTTATTTTAACAGAAATATTTTATTTTAACAGAATATTAAATATTCTGTTAAATATTTTATTTTAACAGAATAAAAGAGGTCTCTCAAGATTGTTTTAATACATGCAAAGGGTAAAGGTTGCATGCTCTGGTGGAATTTCACTCAGAGCACTTGGGACACAGGGCGAGTGTCTCAGAAGGAGGAGACAACTAGTATTAAACTAATTTAATACATGATGGCTATCTGGGAACAAAATCTATTTATAGGTGGTCTTTGTGCCTTAATTCCCAGTATGTACAGGAGTGGGGCAGATGAATCAGCTTGAACAGGGTTATGTGAGGAGCAATTGCTTGATTTTTGGCATGTTCCCAGGTGTTTCATGGCTGGGTAAAAGGATCTGTTGTATGCCATTATCCTGATGATATACTTCAGATGGTGTGACTTTTTTACATAACAAATGCCATGCTAAGTCAGACCAAAGGCTTTTTGCAGACTGGATATTTGTGTCCTGAAGCTGTCAGTACCAGGAACTTGGTGAAAACCCCCATGAAACCATCCTAAAAACATCCCTTTCCAAACATGCCTTATTTTCTGTTGGGTATAAATCATCAGTCTCCAAAGTCACTGGCCAGTTTATTAGGGCTGATAGCCACTGATGAACTTACTCCTTACAAATTTGCCTATTTCCTTTTGAATCCATTAAAGTTTTTGGCCAAGGGCACTGCAGATTGAGAAGAGAGATGTCTCTGGAGTGCTTGAAACCAGCTACTTGGCAATTCCAGCCATTAATTTGTTCTGCCTTTTTAATGTGAAACGGTGGCCGGTTTGTTCTGATTTATCCTCCTTTTGGTGATTTTGCAAATCTCTCTTTCAACTGCCTATAAAACAGAGAGTTCACACCAACGCAATGGTGAGTGGCATTTTGTAAATATCTTTTCAGCTGTCACTTAGTCTAATCTGAAGGCAAAAGCCTTTGTAGTCACACTGGAGTTAACACAATATTTAAAAGTGCTTCTTGTGGGCAAAGAGGGGCAGAGCTGTCCACCAGAGAGCCAGCTAATAACCTCACTGTGTCTGATTTTTATCATTTCAGCACCCACAGCTCTCTCATCTGATGACCCCATGGCAATTTGCTCCTTGACAGCCACCCCGAAACCAAGTGAAACCGTCAGCAGGCGACTGCGGGGAAAGATGAGCTTGTTCCAAACAGAGAAAAGACTGAGCCATTGTAAAAAACGCCTGGCACAGAAGTGATTCCTACAGAAGATCATCTTCCAGGCTCCGTTTGTCATGAACATGAGCTATATTTTCCTTTCCCAGTCAAGAGCAGCAGGAAATGCACAGCACAACTGAATTAGTTGATCCCCCTGGCTGCCAATTTTTGCAGGAATTAATTGAATGGTGGCAGAGTAACACATTAAGGTCCTAGAGTTAGCAAAGGCAGATGTACACACTTATTTCAAAGCTTGTGAGCTGCTGTTCTCAAAGAACTGAGGTCAAGCAAGTGGTGGATAAGGGCCCAGTTGAGCATGTTTTGAGGAAGAAGAAGGGAAGGAAAAAACAGCCTTGCATTTCCATTATTATCCTCAAGAGAGAGAAAGATTTCCCCCAAGGGTTGTGTGAAGGATGTGGAAAAAAGAAAGGAAATAAAAAAATAGGAGGAAAATATCTAGGATCAAAAGATTATATTTATTAATTACTGGGTTTATCAAGCCATTAGCTTGGTGGGAAACCATTCCCCTACTCAGCAGGACTGGGAGGACTGGGAGCCCTCACCTGGGAGACAAAGCAAGGGCTGGTCTAATCATGGAATAATTTGACTTTGTAATCATGGAATATTTTGAGTTGGAGGGGACCTTAAAATCCCATCCAACCTCACTCCCAGTGTTTCCATGGATGGGGCATCTACTATTTCTCTGGGCAATGTCTGCCAGCACCCCAGGTTTTTTTTTGTAAAAAACTTCTTTCTTATAACTTGTCTAAATCGACCCTCCTGGAGTTTGAAACTATTCCTGTTCCATCTCAACAGGCTCTGCTAAAAAATGTGTCCCCATCTTTTCTGTAGGCCCCCTTTAGGTACTGAAAGGATGCTCTGATGCCTCTCTGGAGCTTTGTTTTCTCCAACAACCCCAATTTTCTCTGTCTTTCCTCCAGCCCTCTGTTCATGCTCATGGTCAGCCCCTGGACTCACTCTAACTGATCCATATTGAAGGTGATAATTCATAATTCCTGTTCAGCAGAAATGCACTGAACCAACAGCAATTTTCAATATCTTCTGTCCACCTGGAGATGTATGCTGAGCTTTGGAAGTCCTTGCTAACACCAGGCTTTAAAAATGAAGCTGGGAACAGGAGAGAAATGCAATTTTGAAGCAAACAGTGGAAAAAGCTTCTGTGAAGGTGCTAAAATGTGCTTTAAAAGCATTTACTTCCTCAAAATCCTTGTCCCTTTCCTCCTGCTGTTTTTGGCACGATTCAGAGCTGGAAGTGGAGGGCTGTGGCACATCTTTGGGCTAGAAAAAGGCATCCTTGTGCACCAGAGTAGTTTGCACATTCCCATGTGTGCAGAAAGGGGTAAAAAAAAATGAGATGGTGTGCAGTGAGAAGTGTCTGTGCTGCTCCACAAAAGCTCAGCCCTGTGCCATGCCCAGCTCTCCCCTGAAGCCTGGTGGCTCTGGCACACCTCAGCACAGAAGGATTTTGGGATAGAAGAGGCAGAAAAAAACACAATTTTTGAGGTAAATTCTTGAGGATTCGGGCGGGAAAAATCCAGACCCCTCTGCTTTGTGAGATTTCACCCGTCTGAGTGATTTTCCTCTCTCTGCTTGCTCAGTTTGGTCTCTGAGGCAGGGCTTGCTGCTCTGAGGCGTGTGTCTTCAGTTAGCTGCTGGGTTGGTCTCTGCGCTGACGTAACTCCACCGAGGCTCTGCTGCTTTGCAAAGCTCCTGGCACCCTGCTCCTGGTTCTCCTCTCTGCCTCCCTGGCTCTCCCCACTCTCCTCCTTCCACTCCAGGGGCGGAACCTGGCAATCCTCCCCCGTTGTTATTCCTGGGGAAGCGCTGGCACCGGGCTGCTCCGCATCCAGCTGACCTTTCCAAGCAGGTCTTTGGGGGCTTTGCTCTGTCCTCCTGCCTTTCCCCACATTTTTCCTGCGTGACTCACGCGTTCTGCGTGACATTTTCTGCTGGCAATTCCCAAAACTCCCCCTGCTTTCCTCTCTAAGTGATCCCACCTTGGATGGAGCTGGACCTCTTGCCTAGGGCTGGTGCTTTGCCTTCCATCCTTGATTCTGCGTTGCCACATTTTGCACCCTCCTTCCACCCATCCACCCTTCCACCCTGGTGGAAAAAGTCAGGGGCCACTCTGGAAGCTGACCTAAACTAAAATATAATCACAGAAAAAAATAA